>NW_012106697.1:2005519-2141158 GCF_000951045.1 Mandrillus leucophaeus | reverse complement strand
TACGGCACGCTGGGCAGAGCAAGCTGCCAAAGAACCTTCTCTTAACCCTCCTGGACTATTTTTTTTCCAGTATATTTCTGTTCCTTTTTAGATTGCTGTGATTTCTTAACAACTGTGATTCTTCAGCATGTGTATAGTCAACAGATGCCTCCACATCCTGCATTTATTCCTGTTAGATTTCAAAATTGCTGAACAATATTCCCACCCTTATTCAGAAAAAAAGCTAATGACATTAAACACTAAATGTCATAAGTATCTCTTCACCAAAAGGGAAAGTGAGCTGAGAAAGTCAACGAGAGTGATATAATTAACACAATTAACAAACGTATTCTGAGACTGCCATTACAAAATGAATTACGGTTAGATTGCAAATGTTATAGGATCATTTATATTTTCATGGAACATGGTTTAAATACATATAATCCAATATAGTTTTGAGAATTTCATGAATAATTCTAGTTTGACAACGTAAAAATTTAACTAAAATTACAATAAAGCAAAATACTTTGGCTCAAATCAGAAAATAGAATATCAGATATTTGTTTTTAAAACTTTATGTATCCAGTTTGTGGAGATAAATTCCTATGAGGAGATCATGCATCTAACTCATGTCCAGGAGATCCACAGTTAGAGATCAAATACTCAATAAAATTACTTGAGATTGAGTACACAAACTTCAGTTTTTCTAAACACTGAAAAGTAAGTAGATAAAACTATAGATCTACAAATGCCTCTTTGTTTTAGAAAAATGCCTGTCTTTACTAGCCTGAGATAACTGGCATGGCTCAGTGGTCTCACCTCTTAAGGTATTTGCATACTGTCTGGCTTTATTATTTATTCTTATTGTGGTAAAATACACATAACGTTTATCACTTTAACCATTTCTAAGTGTAAGATTCAGTGGCATTAAGTACATTCACAGTGTTCTGAAACCATCACCACTACACTGGCTTTCTGATTTTTAAGCTGTTGCTCATCTTCACTTTGTCACCTGTAAAACAGGAACCAGGATTATAACAGCAACTTCATGTTGTTTGGTGAGAATTACATGAGATGATATGCGTAATGCTTGCCTGGTATATACGAAGCGCTGAAATATTAATACAGACTCCTGTTCTTTTGAGTTGTTTTCTTCTAATGTAGACATTACCTAACTCTGACAGAGCAAGACTCCATCTCAAAAAAAAAAAAAAAAAAAGAGGAAAAATAATTATGAAATAGCACAAGGGATTAACTTACATTTATTTTATAGAGGTGGCTATGTATTACAAGTGCTTCCACAAATATCTCATTGGTACCTCACCATAAACCCCTTGCCACAAACAAGGCAGCCAGATTTTGTTTTTTTTAAATTTTAAATAGGAAAAGTGAACCCCATGAAAAAGTTTTAAATAGGAAAAGTGAACCCCTTGAAAGAGTAAATGATTTACCCAAAGTTCCACAGTCAGTGAGTGGTGGAGTTAGGACCCGAACATAGCACCTGCCACTCAGGCAGTACCCAGTTATTAGTGTGTGTTGAATAATAAATGACGTAAAAGAAGTTAAGGTTTCTGACGTTAAGTTCTCTATTCCTTCTGCCACACAACACTGACTTATTCGTGTCCAGCCAATCAGGTGTCCATACATCACCTGGTTTATCAGTATCCTGCTTTTATTTAGTGCTCCCATTTGCTAAGACCTTCTCTTGTAAGGTATTAAAAGCCTGAGAATCCACTGTGGGTTCTTGCTTCTTTAAATTCTTTGAAGTTGACCTTTCTCTTGATTTGGCTGGAAAGATGTGCCCTGAGTTGACTTTTCTCTTGGTTTGGTCAGAAGGAGGTACACTGGGTCATTAAAACTGGAGCTCTGAGTTTGATGGTCTGCTCAACAGGTAGGCTAGTGACTTTGGAGATCATTTAAAATCTATGACCCAGGCTCTCTTCAGGCATTTAGAAGATAATTGTCAAGAGGCAAACAGCTTTGTAGACTTTGTAGCTTTGTAGACTTAAATGTCGCAATGGTGGCTGTATTTTATGTACTTACAGGCCTCTGAGTAAGGCTTAGATTTCAGAGGATGATGAAAGGAGGACCAACCCTACACGGTACTGATGTTTTCCTAAGCGTGTTTAGTTAGGTAAATACTGCTTTTCCTTACTATGTTTGTATTTTTATTCTTTTTGAAAATTATTGTTTGTCTTTCAGTAGTGTGGATGTGCATGTATGTGTGCATGTGTGTGCATGTGTGTGCATACATCTGTGTGTGCATGTATGTGCATACCTATGTGTACGTGCATACCTGTGTGTGTGTACATGAGTGCATGTATATACCTGTGTGTGTGTGCACACGTGTGTGTGTGCAAACCTGTGTGTGTGCACGTGTGTGTGTGTGCATACCTGTGTGTGCGTGCATGTGCATATGTATACCTGTGTGTGCATGCGTGTGTGCATACCTGTGGGTGTGTGCATGCATGCATGTGTGCATATGTGTGTGCGTGTGTGTGTGCATACTTGTGTGTGTGCGTGTGTGTGTGCATATGTGTGTGTGCACACCTGTGTGTGTGTGCATGCATGTGTGTATACCTGTGTGTTTGTGCATACCTGGGTGTGTGTTTACCTGTGTGTGTTCGTGCATAATTGTGTGTTTGTGAATACCTGTGTGTGTGTGTGTGTTCGTGCATAACTGTGTGTTCGTGAATACCTGTGTGTGTGCGTGCATGTGTGCATACCTGTGTGTGTGTGTGCACGCGGACACTCTTGATTCAGTGCTTGTTGGGTTACCAGGAAAAGGAGGGCTTGTATCTATCCTACAGAGTGGGAGAACTTTAAAAGTGTCAGACTTGAAATGACACAACGCTGTCTAATGGTTTCACTCTTCTGGGAGTGCTAAATCTCACCTTGGGCTATCCTGATGGAGCATCTATCCCATGAGGGCTGTTGTGGTGTATTTCTATGCTGGGTAACTCAGACTTCGGGACATGGAGTGCTACAATCGACTATGTTCCATGGGTTGAACTACGAGAATACTGGGAGGGGTAGGGCATGAATGCTAAGGTGATTTGGAACTTGCGAGTAGGTAAGTTTGCCCCAAAGAGGGTTAGAAAGTCATATTACAGTAGTCTGTAAACGTATTCTCTCAGAGGAAAGTGGCCCTCAGAGGAACGAAGCCAGGAAATAAGGGAGTCTTCTAGTGGAGAAGAAGCTGACACTTGAGTATTTTCTATGAAAGAGGTATCTCTTTGGGAAGTGGATTTCCGATCACTTGAAGTCACCAGAGTGACCTGAGATTGAAAATGCAATTCATCCTTTTCCCATTCCCAGCTTTATCCCATCTGTCCCCTCCCACAGCAGCTAAGCATGGGAGATGAAGCGGCTTCACCTCCAGCAGGGATGTAATTTGAAAACTAAATAATTTTGGATGTATGGAATGGAGTGAAGGAGAAAATTGAAAATAAGAGGCAATATACTTAACTATTTTAAGAGAAAGGTAACGGGCTGTGTCTTAAAAACACTCAGAGGAGCAAAGGATGAGGATGCTTTATTCGAGTAATAGAAAATAAATTCTAAGACTGATATTTCACCCATTGTATGTAGAATATTTTAATATTAAAATTAAAATGTAGAACGCATCGGCACATCACAAAGCAGCAGTAATTCGCCTATTTAAAAAAATGTAAGGAGAATATATGTATTTCATGCAAATAATATTTTTATAGCAATAACATGGTTTTCAGAGTTGTAAAAATTATAATTCAAAATCTAAAAAGCCTCTCAATATAACAAGTACTACTGTACTACAGAAATACGGATTTAGAAATATAAATTTCCTACGTGGCTTTTTCAAACAAATGCCATTTAAAAATATTTTAAATGTCATATGAAAGAAGCAAATACCAAAATTTATTTCTAGACATATCTGATACAAAAATGTATCAAATTTATATTAACAGTATATAAGATGATTTATATGCTATTAACATTTAATCTCTTGTTAACCAAATCATGTTGACTAACAAAGTCCATTAAAGCTGCTGGCAATATCTTCATAATTTTTAAGTAAAGAAAGGGTTACTGAGAAATAGGAGAAAAATGAGAATTGAGAGTAAGGAGAGTAGAAAGAAGTAAAAATAAAAATACAGATAAAAAGACATCAGTAAGGAAGAAATAATGAGTGAATGAATTGGGAAATATGGGGAGGAGCAGGGGGAAGGAGAACGGTGGGAGGGAAAGAGAGAAGAGAAAGGCATGAAGGGAGAAAGAGGAATGAAATTTGACAAGGAATATTCAAGGTCGGGGTCTGGAGGAAGACTCTGTGTGTGTGTGTGTGAGAGAGAGAGAGAGAGAGAGACAGAAAGAGAGACAGCAAGAGAGAGCGAGAGACAGAGAGAGAGATGCTTTTAATCCAATATGCAGTCAAGCCAAACAAAGCAACCATGCCCACCTAATCTGCCTTTCTCTTAAAGGGGAGTAACATTAATTTTGGTCTTTCATACAACCCATGGCAGAACTATAGAGATCATCCTTGTGTCTGTCAGCAGACCAGAATGGGTATTTCAGAATTTTCTAAGATAATTTAGAAAAATTCCAACAATGTCTGTGTAATGTCATACAAAAGGACGTGGGGAAACTCAACATACATCAACTTGAAGGATGACACCATCTTCCATTAGCTTGCTTTTGCTTTGACTTTTTAAGTGGCTTTTAAAAACATTTTTGAATGTTTAAACACATTAAAGAAATACTATAATGCTTTTTAGTGTGAGTATGTAAAGTACATTTTTTTTTCTGCAGCATAATTGAAATCTAATTAATCATTTTCTCTAGAGATTTTTTTAAAGACAACTTATTGTGACAACAATAGGAACATGACTTTGCTCATCATTGCTGAAAATGTTTCTGTTGGGGCAACAATATAATTTTATGAAGGCTTGCACACACTTATTAGGTATATTCACACAATTTACAAATGAAATTAACAGTCCAACTGAGATGCCTGCAAACTCTCACCTTTCTCAGAATAAGAATTGTTTCTTCATCTTTTAAAACAAGAAACTGATTTATATAGCCATTTCAGTTATACTAATATCTTTTCCATTCATGAATTAGGGGAGTAATGTTCCTCCTTTAGTTGTAGACTGGAATATTAAGCACTTTTACTTATGACTGTTACCACTAATATAATTCTCTGGAAGACCCCTCACTGTAGCTGAAATGTGAACGCTTGGTTGTACTGTTTATGAGTGAACTGTAAATTTTAATGTCAAATGGTTATTTTCTGCTTATCCATCTGTAGCTCACAAAAACAAATGGATGTGTGGGTTGTTCTATACGTTGGCTCATAAAGGAACTCAGATTGTGGCATCAACTCAAACAATCCCTAAGAGCAGCCTGTTCTCTCTATGAGAATTCCAGAGGCGAAAAGGTCTGGGGCTCCTGGGTTACTCCAAACCGCGTTTTACGTTTGAAAAATTAGCCTTGGCGACTCTGGGCTGACCCTGATTCATCACGTCACTTTTATTCCATTGTAAACACATTCTTACATCCCTCAAGTTTTTTTGTCCTTAAACAAATTTATTCTTTGGGATTTGGATATTTCCAATATGTATTATATTATTACACTTACTACCAAGAATCTCGGTAATAAGTGAATCTAAAAACCTTTAGTATTCGTTTTGATGCTGGGGTTGATTTGATGATTGACGTCTGTCATGGTAAAAGCACTCATCTTTCCATTATCATACAGTGTTAACACAGGCAGCTAGAACACTGTTTGTGGATACATGATAACTGAGTTGGATACTGAGTACCCAACATCCTTCATATTGCACTGCAGTGACTTCATGCATGAAAATAGTAACATGTGGACATTTCTGGAATAGCTCATTTCTGTTGTGTTCCATTGATAGACATGAAAGGACTTTGAATCTACTTCTGGCTTCATCACCAACAATCTTAGCCCAAGCTTCTTCATGTTTCTGTTGCCTTGTTTATAAAATAGAAGTCACTAGATGGCCTATAAAGCTTCTATCTTAAATGTTCATCTCTGTGCACTTGGACATGAGCTTAGGGTTTCACAGGAGAGCACAAGAGGCATTGGCAGGTTTGTTCCTTCTTCACTTCAGTTTTAAGATGAGATTCTAAACTCCATGATTTCTAAAAATAGAAATGTATTGATTTGTCTATTGGCACTAGAATAGATACAGGATGCAATGCAAAAGTGTCACTATGTTTCATACAGTTTTGTGCACCCAATCAACAATAATAATTTTAAAATAACTGAAACAACTCTCTGGTCTTTAGCTTCAGTTTCAAATAATGTTTCTTGTATAAACAAGGACTGACATTGTGAATTTTAGTCTTTTCAGTCCTGAGCAGGTTTTGCAATTACACATATACTGGAATACAACTTTTTGACTTAAAAATTATATTCTAATATAAAGTTTCTTTCAAGTCATTTATAAATAATGTTTAAAAGCAACCCTAATTTTAGCTCTAATATATAAGCTTGGAAAGTTAATATTCTTAATTAATATTATATACACACGTGTATGTACATACATAGTTGGCCAAAATACAGATAATTTATATATAATACATATTTATACAAAGCATATAGTTGGTGTGTCTATCAATATATTTCTATTTGCATATAAATATATATATCTTATAGATGTTATATCAATCATACATTATAATATGTTATATAATGTTATGATCAATATAATATGTTTTTCCCTCAAGAAAGGAGGAAAGATAAGAAGTAAATGCAACAATTTTCTTTGTTAAGTGGATTTAACTTTTTCTGAAGAAATATGAGTCATAGAAAGCCCATGAGTAGGGTAGGATTGGAGAAAGACTGAAAGGGAACCAATGCAAATGATACCTCCTCAAATTTAACAGTTATCTCTTTACCTTTAATATGATTATGGCACCATGTCTATTTTCACTTAAAAGAAAATAGTGACTCTCAAGAGCAAGGCAGATTTACTCTTTTATTTTCTAAATTTAACCAGCGAAAATTACCTTAATTCTAAAGGTTTAGGTGTGTAAAGCTGTGAAATTACTAATTCACTTATATTCTCTGTTATAATGTTTTCCATATGGATGGGATTTTCATATCTAAAACAGATCCATATGGAAGTTATGAAGCCATGAATTTCTTCCTGATGTAGCAACTAAACTTGCAACTGCTGGTGTTCGGAAAGCAGCATTGTCTCACTGCAGGATAGTAAGGTCACTGCAAACCCCACTGTTGCCACACTTTGGGACACAGGGCCTAGAGGATGGGAGGGCAGCTCCTATTTTGGCTGCATTGAATAAAATTTATTTTTGTTAAAGGATTAATTCCATAGCCCACAATTTACCAGTTCTATATTTAAATGCATTTGTACACTAAAATATTATTTCTTAAAGTGTGGTCTGTAAATCATTAGCATCAGAATCACCCATGGCGGTTGCTGTAATACAGATTCCTGGGCTCCAAATGCATGATTTAGGGCAGAGATCCTGTGTGGGGTTTCTCTCCATTATTTCCCAGAATATAGTACATAGTCTAACACACAGTGGTCAATTAATAAATATTTGTTCAGGGAATCAACTAAAGAACACTAAAGAATAAGAAACATTAAAATAAAGAAACAAATGAATTGAGTAAATGCAGACCCAGGCAAAATTGTCTTGTCTCTTAATAATCCTCAAAAATTGTTTATCTCTTAATAATCTTCAAATAATCATTTTCTCTTAATAATCTTCAAAAAATTGAACCAAAATGATTCAAACAAAATTCTTACTAAATCTTTAAGTTGAGTCAACAGGAAAATTAGGTTTATGTTACCACAGTCTTCCCTGGAGAGAGACTTACAAAGACATAAAGTATTCTATTAAACAATCTAGAATGCAACCTAGAAACCAGCTGTTTCTAGAAGTTTCTTCTCCTTCTGTCCTGCAGAGAAGCTCAAATCCTTAGCGGTATTCTATATTTTTTTCAAAGCAAGATTTCAAAAAGTTAAGATAGCATTTCAAAATTTCAAAATATTTTCACATGTTTATTTTTATTATTTATAGACAAACTCCAAGTGACTTATGAATTTTAGACAATAAGCAGTTCTGACGTTTTAAAGATACTCATAGAAAATCATATAGTCAGGGAAATAGTAAAAATGCCAGGAAAGATGCCTTGAAATATATTAAAAAACCATGTAGGAAAATGACTTCAAATGCCTACAAGTAAACAGCACAGTGAAGAAAGAGCATGTATGTGAGAGAGTTCAGAAGGGGCTTTCAAATATCACAAAGAACCTTAGTGTAAATAGGAATGGCCAGGCTCTGAAAGCTTATAAGTAAGAAATTGAAGAAAGGTGCAAGATGCCAATAGGACAGAATAAAGAGGCTCAAGCCATTGAATAATCTTTCCCTGAGAGAAGCACATTTGCCCTCTTCCAGTTTGAACAGGATTCAGGAACACAGGATGTAACCTGTAGTAATGACTAATATATCTTTGTTGAAACTCAGGAAATGGTTTATCTTTAGTGTGAGGCCAACTAAATTTCTTGCTATTACAAGTCTTGTTTTTAGGTATAGAGCGTTAACAAATGCATGAATCCAGGAAGGTCTTATCAGTGCAAAGACCAAAGCAGGTAGAAATTTTCTAACTGCATCTCCGTACCTGCCCTCGCACTTGACAGAGAGGAACGGCAAGGTCAGTGTGCCAGATAGGGAGGGTGCACAAACACTTAATTTTGTATTAAGATTTTGTGTGTGTGTGTGTATGTGTGTATATCAGAGATATAACATATATTTCCTTCCCCATCCACTAACATTTTAGCCTAAACAAATAGAGATTTATCTAATAGATTTCACATTCTAGCATTTAAAACAATCATTACAGAGATGAGTAAATGTGAAAAATTAAGTCCATGTGTTCTACAGATTTCCTGGTTATATAGTAAAATTTGTACAAAATCATCTCACTGTCATCACTTAACATTTCATAATTCAAATTCATTTGAATCTTATTACTATAGAGCTTCAATGCATATCTTCAAATACTCCTGTTAAAATATTTTTTAAAAAATTCTGCTTACTAAAACATAGTCTCAAGTTTTGAAAAGGATAGAAAAATTTTCTTAGAAAACAATCCCCAGAACAAAGTCGATGTAGCAGGATATTTAATTGAATGTCTTTAATTATACAAATTTGTAAACAAAGGAGACTTATTGATCCCCAATACTTAAATATCACATTGCATGAATAACAAATTATATAAAATATGCAAAATAATAGTACATTAGCTTAAATAACACTAATAAATTGCAAAGCTTAGCATGAAATTGAAAATCACTAATGGAACACTATGCAGCTTGTTCATACAACAAGCAAAGACTCATACATAATGTAAGAGTACAACTGTTAGCAGCAGGCTGAGGGAGGACCATTTAAATGCGTTTTTATGGACAAGCTGGATTGATCTGGGAAGTGGTTCCTGAGGAGATTCCACTTACCCCGAAGAGCATCTTGGGAGATTGTCATAATTTTCCACTTGTATCTGAACCTCCTATTATTTAGATCATCTGTATCCTTTATATCCAACTTTATAAGGAGAAATAGATAGAATTAAATAACTGATATAAAATCATCAGTAATAAAGGCCATTTGATCTGGGGTGTTCTCTCACAGCGTATTTCCATTTCGTATTTTCTACGGTTTGAATGTGTCTTCCAAAGTTCATATGCTGAAAACTTAATCCCCAATGCAACAGTGTTGAGAGATGGGGTTTGCCTTCACGAATAGGTTAATGGCCTCATCTCAGGAGTGGGTTAGTTACTATGGGAGTGGGCTCCAATGGAAAGATGAGTTTGACATCCTTCCCTCTTTCCCACGCTCTTTTGCCCTTCCACCTTCCACCAGGGGATGGGGCAGCACAGTAAGAAGGCCCTTGGCTGGGCGTGGTGGCTCATGTCTGTAATCCCAACACTTTGAAAAGCCAAGGTGGGCAGATCATGAGGTCAGGAGTTTGAGACCAGTCTGGCCAACATGGTGAAACCCTGTCTCTACTAAAAATACAAAAATTAGCTGGGCATGGTGGCAGGCACCTGCAATCCCAGCTACTTGGGAGGTTGAGGCAGGAGAATTGCTTGAACCTGGGAGGCAGAGGCTGCAGTGAGCCAAGGTCATGCCTCTGCACTCCAGCCTGGGGGACAGAGAGAGACTCCAGCTCAAAAAAAAAAAAAAAAAAAAAAAAAAAAAAAAAAAAAAAAAAAAAAAAAGAAGAAGAAGAAGGTCCTTACCAGATGCGGCCCCTTGCTCTCAAAGTTCCAAGCCTCCAGATAAATTGATTTACTTATAAACTACCCAGTCTCCAGTGTTCTGTGATACCAGCAGAAAAAAGACTAAGACAATATTCAAGTTCTATGTTCTGTAAATTTAATAAAAAGTTGTTCTGCAAACAACACTTACTGTGATGAAAACTAAAAATTTGCCTAAAAGATAAGACTCAAATTCTTAGTATACTGGAGCCTCACAAGATTTAAGATGCAATATCATACAGAAGTTAGTATATATCAGGGGCTACCTTGGACCCCATTCAAGGAAAATGAGTTATTGAACATATTACAAGCAACTTGTTAGGACTATGTTTCAACCCTAAGTTGGTCCCCAGGCATGGAGATTGATGATAACATTATTAAGTAAAGCTCTAGTGTTTTCTACTTTCATTTTTACCTTAATATCACCTCTAAATTTAATTGGTATTTCAAAAGAGAATATAGTTTGAATTTGAACATTTTGTATCTAAAGGTGAGTGTAAGGATGAGTTTGAAGGTGATATGAAGTTGTCAAAAGTCATAAAGCTGCTACTAATTTCAAGATAAAAATAAATTGCGTTACTGAAGGAAAAGCTTAGTTAATACAACAGGGAATATAATAACGAGTTCACCTAATATAGTCCCTAAAAGTGAAGAGAAGGTTTTAGTCAAAGGAACTTAGAGAAGATGGAATCTGTTTGTAACAAAACACTCTAGGGATACAGAGTAAGTAAAAATAGAGGTTTGTCCTTCACTCATTTCTATCCTCAATGGCTCATTTATGAGCTTCTTCTGAATTATGATCCTGCAGGCTCACTTAAGAATTAGGAAAGATGCAAATGTATACTATGTCCATCCATCATATTGTCTTCGATACTTTAGTGATCAATAATATCAAGACACACAATTTCAATGTTAACACTTCCTCAAACAAAGATAATCTGAAGCATACTTAACACCATGATGTGTACCTAACCTTAGAGATGTCTGGACTTGGTCTACCATAAACAATTGTGATTACGCTTAGGTGACCTTTTAACATCTTAAGCTAATTGACCCAGCCAGAAAACACCTGCTTCATGCATATGATTTGCTGCTACTGAGCTTCAAATAGCGAAAGGAACAGCAAAAAGGGAGTTGCAGAGAAATATTTAAAGTGTGGTGCAAATATTAAGTTTTAAGAAATGGTTACAAAACGCATATATGGGGAATTGGTCAGTTATGCACTTAAGTCATGTCAGTTTAAAAGCTTGTTATAAGAATAAAAGAAGAGAATGAATTAAACGGGTGGACATAGAATTAGATGTTTAAAATAGAATAGAGGCTTAGAGTAAAAT
The DNA here is from genome assembly GCF_000951045.1 of Mandrillus leucophaeus. Taxonomy (NCBI): domain Eukaryota; kingdom Metazoa; phylum Chordata; class Mammalia; order Primates; family Cercopithecidae; genus Mandrillus; species Mandrillus leucophaeus. Next base: position 2,129,544 of record NW_012106697.1, on the reverse strand, counting down.
AGATATCAATAAAATAAAAGTAAAAAATGACCGCTGGTTAAAGAGTAACAGTAGCTTATTTCTCTCTTGATTTTCATGGATAATTAAAACACATTGCAATTCCCAGCCTTTCTTTTTAGGAAGATCACAGGTAATCCTACAAAGCGTCTTAACTACTATTGGATTATTTTGTTAATATTTAATTATTACATTTGACTAGCCTTTAAGTTATTTAGTAACAATCCTTATAAATATTATCGGCAGAATATATTCTTCCAATTTTGCATACAATCAACAGTCTTCAACTCAGAAAAACATCTATGATACAGTAAATATATATAGATATGTGAAATATGATGAAGAGAATCCACATGTATAGATATGGAATATGATAAGTCAAGGCCACTTTATCTATAAAACTCCCCTTTGAGTTGATTTGAGTTTTTCAGTTTCAACAGTTAATAGGCTCCAGTGCCTGCTGCTAACATTCAACGGGCCTTATTTTCGTAAATGTCAGTGTTTGGATTCCTTCCATGGTGAGTGGCACATAAAGTTAATTGATACATTGATGTAATTTTTTGGCACTCCAAAGAACAAAGCCCCCAAATCAGCCTTTGCCACATTTTCTGAATATACAAAAGAGATGGACAGAGGAAATGTCAGGAGTATACTGTTGTTTTAAATGACATTTATACTCCATTTCAAACAGAGAAATATTAAGAATATTTAAAGACCCAAAAATATAAGAGAATTGAAATGTCAGAAGAATACTATAAAGGAAGAAAAGTATGTAAGTGCCAGAAAACAAATACATACAACCAAATCTGCATTTCTAAAATAAATTTGAGCATATGATTCTCAAACTTGATGATGTATGGGAACAAAGAGCATTATTTATTTAAAATGGAGATTGCAGGCATTACTCTGAGAGAGCCTGATTCAGCAGGCCTGAGGAGGGACCTGAAAATGTGCATGTTTAATTACCTCTCCAAGATGCTCTGACGCAATTGACCCTTAGTACACTTTGGAAAATGCAATTTTAACATGTGAATATTTATATAGCCAAATAAGAGGTACTATAAATTACTGTCCCTGAATTTTAAATTGTTTTAAGAAAATATATTTAATAAAAAAGAAGAGTATTTATCATATGACACAAAGGATCAAATTATATTCAACTGATATTCAACTGAAAATGCATAGATTTCAGACCCTATACACATATATCTACATGCCATAAGAATATTTTATTACAATTCTAGTCTTATTTATAGGTTCTCCAAATTTAGAGAACCCTGATTGAACTACAATGCCTATTAACCTACAAATCACTGACATTTCCTAAAGCAGCATGGATTCCCAGAAAACTTAAAAACTTTAAAAAGTAGACAAATAAATAAACCTCTTTCAAATATAGTCAGTCCAGAAAATACTCAGGCTAGTGACTGAGTGGAAGTGGAAACTAGCAAAGTAACTGAAGCATTAACTCATGATTTTGCTTTTTGGAGCATGTGTCTAAATGGTGATCTTGACATTTGTGTTCTGCTATCTTCTAGAAGTAGAGGGGTTCAAAGCCCATGGCTCATGTCATGTGTGGATTCTAATAGGAGAACCTTTCCTGTCCATGAACCTGTACCTAAAGGGGTAAATAATTAGCAGCAAGGGAAATGAAAAATAACCCCCTGCCCAGAAGACTGCAAGAAAAATACTCTATATCATATTTTGGAATTAAACAGGAATAAGGTTGGAAACGTACCCTAGTAATTCATCATTATAAGCCAGGCCTCACCAACAGTTGCAGCCTTACTGTCTGTAATTGTAATTTTAAGACTTATTCAAAAATCTCAAAATAGTATTTAGTTTAGAGTAGCCTCAGACTGGTAGTGCTTCAAAAACAAATACACTCATTCCTGAGAAATCTGGCTTATATAAACAAACAAATCACAAACATGCAAGGCAAACAAGATGTCATAAGCAAAGGCCAGTAGAAGTTACAGACAGCAGATTTAGACCCATAAAATATTCGCTTATTAAAATTATCAGCCACTGAATGTTAAATAAGTATACTAAAATGTCTCAAAAAGTCAAAAAGAAAAAATCAAGAAAAGAACTTTTAATATAAACATGGAATGAAGAAAATGGGAAAATTAGCTAAGTTGAACTGTAGTTTAGATACACTTAAGGAAAAAACAGGTGACTTGGAAAACAGTAAAATATTTATGGACATAAAAATTTGATTCCTGAGACAAAATGCAATGAAAACATGCAAGAGAGGTTTAGAGACTTTGAAGATAAGGTGGGAAAGTATAACATACTTCTTGCTAAAGTTTCAGAAGAAGAGGAAGAGACAGAAAATGACTGAAGCAACATTTAAAGAGATAATGGCTAAACTTTTTCAGACTTACTGAAAAGATATCAATTTATTCCAGAAATCTAATGAAATACAAGAAGGATTCATAAGAAGAAATGTCAACCTAGACATATTGTAGTGAAACTGCAAGATACTAAAGACAAAGAGAAGATCATAAATGTAGCCAGAGAGAAAAGACAGATTAACTTCACACAAGCAAGAGTTAGGATATCCTGTGAATTGTCATCAGAAACATCAGACCAAAGAAGACAATAATATATAATAATATCTTCATTATGCATAGAGGAAAAGCTGCCCCAAACTTCTCGATCTAAAATTCGATTTTTTTAAAGTATTGAGATGAAATAAAGAATTCCAAACAAAAACTGAGAAAGTGTAAGTTTACTACCAGCACACCCTCAACAAAGCTAATTTTAAAAGCACATATGAGCACATGTGTAAATATAATATTATATATTATATGTATAATATATTATATAAAATGTATTTTGTATGCACATATAGATACATATATATATCAATGCACACAAAATATATGCATATGTATATGTATATAGGTATACATATATATATCTATACCCTCACATACATATATGCACATAGACACCCATACAGACAGATAGAAGATATAAAAGCTAACAACTATAAATCTGGGAACGGTAAGTGGGAGTTCTTTATATTATTCTTCCAACTTTTTCTATAGATTTAAAATTATCTGAAAATATTAAAGATAAAACAAAATAATAAAAATGATAATAGGAACTTCCCCATATGTTTAGAAATTAAGAAACCTATTTCTAAATTATTCATAGTAAAAAAAATATATAATGGGATTTAGAAAAATTGAGAAATGAACAAAAAAATAACCAAATTTCATTACCAATTTACCCAAACTTGTACAATGTAGTTGAAAAATATCTAGAGGAAAATTCAGTTATAAATGCTTATATTAGAAAAGAAGACAAGTAATTCATAAATAAAACATGCATTTTATAAGAAGTTAGAAAAATAACAACAAAATAAGAGAGAAACAGACAATAAAGAGCATAAATAAAATAAAAATGAAAATAAAAGGAGAGAATCAATAAAGCCAACAATTTTTTTCTTCGAAAAGCCTAATGACATTGCCAAACTCCTAGCGACTTTTCAGTATGAAAACAAAGAAAAAGAAATAACATTAAAAATTTAAAAATAAGAATGCTATGTATATTAGATACACATGAATACATTGTTGTCAATAAATTTGAAAACTCATGAAATGAACAAATTCCTAAAATATAACTTATCAAACTAACTTGAGAAAGAATAGAAACTCTCAATATTGTCAAGCTTCTAAAAAATTTCATCTGCAGCTGAAAATCTTCCTGTCAATAAAACTCCAGGCCTAGTCTTTTTTACAAGTTTGGTCTACGATACATTTAAATAACAAATAGCTCCTATTCTATACTAGCTACTCCAGAAGGTAAAAAAGAAGAGAAATTCTCAAACCTATTTTATGAAGCCAGCAAATTCCAGATGCCCATATTCAACAAAAAAGTACATTAACACATCAATTCTTTCGAAGCGAGCAAATTCTCGATGCCAAAACATGGCAAAAAAGCATATTACCAGATCAATTTCATTCATGAATGTAGGCGAGAAGATTCTAAATCAAATATTGGTGCATGAGATCCAGTAATGTATGGAAATGTAATTCTTACAACAAAGGGCAGTTGTTTTAGAAATGCAAGTCTACTAGAGGCTTCTAAGATTTTCTTTCTTTTTTTTTGAGATGGAGTCTTGCTCTGTTGCCCAGGCTGGAGTTGCAATGGCGTGATCTCAGCTCATTGCAACCTCTGCCTTCCGGGTTCAAGTGATCCTCCTGCCTCAGCCTTCTGAGTAGGTGGGATTACAGGTACACACCACCATGCCCAACTAATTTTTGTATTTTTAGTAGAGACGGGATTTCACCATGTTGGTCAGGCTGGTCTCAAACTCTTGACCTCATGATCTGCCCGCCTTGGCCTCCCAAAGTGCTGGGATTACAGGCGTAAGCCACCATGCTTGTCCCTAAGGTTTTCTTACACTGGTTTCCGCACTCCTGGCCACATGGTAGAATTTCATTTTCCCCACTTCCATATAAGAAATTCTGGCAAAATGGCTATGGGCAGACGTGTTATGAGCCACTTCTGGGCTAGAGCACTCAATTGCCACAGAAAGATTTTTCTTTTGATCATCTGTTCCTGTGCGATGATGAACATGGAAGCATGTGTGTCAAGGTGGTTTGTCCATCAGCTCAGATCCTGGAATGACTAAAATAAGCATAGGTCCCCTGCGAAACTTGTTGGACATGCAGCAATGATTGCTTTAACTGAAATGGTGATGAGCAAACGCAGCACCGCCTAGCTATTAATGACAGTTCCACATGGTTGATTTAGCATTGAAAATCAAATGTAATTCACCACATCCATAGTTAAAGAGAAAAAAATAAACTTAATAAATGTGAAAAAAACCTGTGATAAAATTTAATATTCATTCATAATGAAAAAAACTCTTAAAAACTAGGAATAGAAGTATTTTGAGAAAAAGACAGTATCATGCAAAATAGTAAGACATTTAAAATATTCTAAGACAAATCTAGGAGTGGCTCTCAATACCACTTCCATTCAGTATTATGTTAGAGACCATAGGCGGTCTGCTAAGACAAGAAAGAAAAACTAGTTTAACAATTGGGAAGGAAAAAATAAACTTTCTATTTAAAAAAACGATATGATAGTCTGCTTGTCTTTAAATATGAAGATAAACCATCAGTATTAATAAGAAATGTAAGTTTGCAAGAAAGTGAATTATTTGCACTTTCTGTACTTCTGAACAGAAGATAAATTTAAAATATACTATTCACAATAGCATCAACAATTTGCAGTTCTTAAGGATAATAAAATGTGAGCAAGACTGTTATAGAAAAATCATAAAACTTCATTAACAGATATTAAAATAAATAAAAAAGATGAACCATATTCATGGATTAGTAAACTCAGTATTTTAAAGGTATCAATTTTCCTTCAGATTGAACTATGGATTTAGTGTAACCTACCCTCCCCTAAAGAAGAACATTTCTTAAATTTTATAACTTGACATATCAATTCTGAAATACATATGGAAGTGCAAAATTCCAGGGATATTCAAGAAACTGTTCAGAAGAACTGGGTGGGAGGACACTGGCCTTATCAGATATCATGAGGCTAAAGTTATTAAGGCACTGTGATATTGATATAAACTGACTAATGAAATAGAGTAGTATCCAAGACACTGAGTTATGTATGTGTAGCTGAACAAGCAATAAATGCCAAGGTGGTATTGGAAATCAATGAGGAAAGGATGAAGTTTTAATAAATGATACTATGATCAGTCATTCATATGAAAAAAAGAAATTGAACCCATCCCTCATCAAAACATGCAAAATCCAACTCCAAGTTAATGAAAGACCCAAATGTATTATTTTAAAAATAAATTATTAAATGATGTGATGCATTCATTCCACAAGGCCTTCAACTGGAGGTAGGGGTGGGGAGTGGTGTCTGTATATGAAATTAGAAATGGCTGTAATTTCATTTTAATAACAGACTAGTATTGTATGTCAAATAATTCAGTAAGAATATGACTATTGTGACTAGAATTACTATTATCCAGAGAATTTATAGAGGGGAAGTGGTGTGTGTGTGTGCCCATGTATGTATGAAAACAGTGTATAGCAAACATGATCACAATGGTATTGGAAAAGATTCTAGGGAGAGAATGATTAATGAGAGTCACTTTTGTCCTCAAGGAGCTCACAGTCCATCAGGTAGTACCTATAGGACTTAGGGGGCTGTCAGGTCCACCACTCACATCCTCCCCACTGTCAAAAACTGTGCAGAATAGGGAAACATAGTTACCACGGTCAAAATGACCAAGGATTTGGGATCACCTAGAATAGATTCCTGAAACTAGAACCCCTTTTGAAGAAAAACAAATGTTCCCACTGTTGCATTCTTAATCAGACAATTAACCAAGTGTAATTACTGGCTACTGAATAAGATAACTTGTAGTATTTATATCAATTACATGCACATCTTTTTAATTCTTTTAATTATGTACCTTAATGTTCTTACTGCTGATAACTAGAAAACAACAAGGTTTGGTAAATATGCAAGCCTCATCACATCCTTCATTAAATAACTGGAGTATTAGATCATTAGATCTGTCAGATTTTAGCTGAATATGCAATAGACTCTCCTGAATTACAGGAAAACGTCTCTAACTCATACCAAGCAACCTGGAAATGACTGTATTGGTTGCCAAGAGTGGTTGACTTTGCTTATTACTTGCAGTAAGTTGTCTTTCTGTGATCACTCAAGCCTCATTATTCATGTAATTACTGTAATCATTGTGACACTAATGACTGTTGAAGTCTAAATGTGTGAAATTAATTCACTAGCAAGTGTAAATATGTGTCCATGAAGGGCCAATATATAAACTGGAAAATGAAACTTCGGTATTCTGCCGAAAATGAGAAATTAGCACCAACATTAGAATATCAATAGCGTATATGAATGTTTTGTGAATGTAACCATACGTTGACCATGGTTAGATAAATTTAGTTACTAATAAAATTAATCCACCTGCGAGTGATTACTCAGAGTACACATAACCCTCCTCTAACAGACTGAATTTGAAAATCTAGTTCAGTTTCTTGAGTCCAAAATAAATTAATTCATGAAGGTGACCTAATGGTTGACACATTTTAGAATGTGAGGGTGACCTGGCTTTGACAAGCCATCCCACTGATCACCAGTGTTTTTTCAACTCACCTTACTGGCTTGTTGGGTGCCCCCCTCCCCTCCACAGTTCTGCGTCTGTCCTTCCTGAGGCAGAATGCTTGGTCAAAAAGGACATTGAAAAACAAATGACAGAACTTCTCATGTTGATTTCTGTTTAGCTAATTATCAAATTTCTAGTTTATCTGAACCTACTAGAATGGAAAAAAATGGCACTTTAAAGTTAACAATAGGAATAAGACATCCTTTCCTTTAGAGCTCCTATTTTTAGTAATCTACTCCCAGACCAACCCCCAAATCTGTCCCCAACAGGTTGGCTGTAGAAGAGTGTGAGGCCCTTCCTTGTTCTCTGATCAAAATGATAACCACCTGCCTGACTTTCCATGTCGTGAAGAGCGGTTGGTGTACGAATGCGTGACAGGATAACTCGCACGTTGGCTAAGAGGCCAACCATTCCTTCCCCGCTCCCCCCTCCCCATACCCAGGCTGAGGGCAGGAACTCGAGTTTGTCCTGGTGAGGTGGGATCCCAGGTGCAGGTGCATACCAGCTGGAGGCTGCTCGTACGCCAGTTGGCGCCTATGAGCCCAGACACACACTTGCTGTGATTCTAAGCCTTCCTGCAGCCCAGCTCCCTTATGTGGTAAGCCCCCTGGAATACTGGTGATTAGACCCATATTTTAAAATGGTTTGTGACTGACAGGACAGGAAAACAATGCATTCGAAAAAGCAGCATAAGTCTTCCTTACAGATTGAGTTGAATAAGTTGGGCATCTCTCTTTAGTCCAAAACAAACAAACATGACACAAAATGTGTTGTTGAAAATGCCATATGTCTGAGTTGGAGAATAAAAGGTTTCATTCAATAAGAAGTTGTCAAGCAACCACCAAGAGTGAAGTAACAGGGGCAAATGTTATGGGCCATAAAAATCCCCTTCCATTCTTTCTTAGCAAATTTATTTTTTCTCATAAGTCTCATTTTCCTCCTGCTGCATATATGAATCTAAAATGCACGTCAATGGAGAATACAATTGGTCTTTTCCTTAAAACATCGAAAGCTGACTTAAAAAAGCCATACTTTAACATTCTCCAAGTTGGAGTTGCCTTAATTAATGAGTCGAATTTTGAAAGCAAGATTTAATAAGTTCTCAACTAAGTGCCAGGTGCTGTGTTAGGAACCAGGGAGACAGAAAAGATAGCAGGACACCCCTTGTCCTTGAGAAGCCAACAGGCTACAGAGAAAAGAGACATATTACCAAGTAATTCCAATCTCATTTAATACACGGGTCAGTGCAAGTTGTTAAGAACATGACTAATTATGTCAAGGAGAGCAAAAAAAAAAAAAAAAAAAGTTTCCAGAGAAGTAGATAGGCATAGAGGAATAGCAGAGAGCAGAATGAAATACAGGAAGGTCTAAAAGCAGGGTCCTCTCCCCCGCAATTAAAGGTGTGAATTTGTCATGCTTGAATGTCAAAGAAGTAGAGTAGGAGAGGTGGGGCCATATTTGAATGGCCTGAGTAGCCTTGGAAACGAGTTTGAGTTTTATCCTGATGACAGCTAGAAACTAATCAGAGGTTTTAAGCATGGCAGTGGCATGCTTTCACCCCCCTCCCCGTCTTACAGTTAGATAACTCAGCATTTTCCAGATAACATGGAGAGGGTAGAGGCAGAGTCCAGTAAGGAAGCTACTGTGATAGCCGCATGGACAGTAAGTGATAGCCTGAGTTAAAGCTGTGACTGTATGGATGAAGAGGATAGGAGGATGGGGAGGGTAGAGATTTGGCAGCTGGAATGAACAGGTCTAGTGATAACTCACTTGAGATTTGAGGATCAGGAGAGGGAAGGAGACACCAGCGCCAGTGATCTCTGATAACCTCTCCTGGAATTATCACCTCTATTGTCGGGAGGTTTACTCTTATACCAAACGGCACTCTCTTTTGATCTTATTTAAGCCCTTTTGAGTTCTCCACAGAAATGGGGAACAATTATTCAGCATTCCCATAAAAACCTGCTGAATCATTGAAGACATGCCTTGCATCTGTTTTTAACTCTCCCTTCTCTAGATGACACAATCTCAGTTCTTTCAGACCTAGAATATGTTACTGAGTTTGTTTTGTTCTGTGTTTCTCAATTATTTTTTGCTTGTTCACATCTGTTTTTCAAATGTCCAGGTCACACTCAGGGCGACTGTGTCCACCGCTAGTTTGGTAAAGATTCCTCATCTTCTGAAACACGGTCCTTCTATGCTTGAGTGAACGTTGTTGGTTACCCACGGGGTCCATTTCACTCTCTTCAGGCACTGGGCTGCCCCCAACACAACCCACATGATCTCAAGGAATGTCATCCTGTTCCCTCCAGCCCTCAGCCTGCCCCAAGGCAGTTCAACTGATTTAAAAGTAATTCCATCCCAATAGCGAGTGACTCGTCAGGGTCCAAGAATGCAAGGAAAGGTTTCCTAGGGGAATCTTGAGAAGTTTATCTTTCCTTGCTCCTCTCCAAGAAATAGCTGAAGCAAGTCTCTTAGTGTATCTATAGATGGTAGATACTTCATAGCCAGAGAAGCAGATGTGTCATAGATATTTAGCCTGGAAATAGCCAGCTCCTGGTTTATGGAGGTGGAGAGCGCTAAGAGGATTGCAGAAAAATGGACCCAGCTACAAGGCTAATAGAACATTGAAAGACCGTCCTTCCTCCCGTGTTGACCTTTTGGCAAGCCAATCAGTTTTCTCATGCTTTAAGCTAGTTAGAATTAGGTTCTGTAGCAGGGAAGCAAGAGAAACCCAACTCTCGCATATTGTATTCTTATTAACACACACTGAAGTCAGATTTGCTTTTTTAAAAAATGACCACATTGCAAGCCTCCTACTTCATTGCTTCAGGTCTTTTTCCGATATGTTTTAGTTCACCTTGTACTCAGCTCTTGGGCACCAATGATGGAGAACTTAAAGTGGAAAACCGTGGTCTGCACTCCGAGTTCATCATGTGGTATGGCAGACACGAAACACACCGTGCACCTCCGCAGTTTCCTCCCATATGATGACCTATTGCTTCCTACTGTTTCTCCAAATTTCTCCATACCATGAATGACCTGAGGGCAGGAGCTGGGTCTTTAACATCATATATATATTCACACAAAATGTAAATATATATTACTGTAGAGATGTATATTCCCTGATGCTTCAAGCAGGGTTGACACAGGGTGTGCTGATTTAAATCTGGGATCTTTTTGGACTCTTAATGTATTGCTCCTAGTAAATTCCTTTTCACCCACGGTAATATCCCTGTGTGCAGGGACAGCACACAGCCACTCCACGGAGGAAAAGTCGGGTGTGGCTGGACTGGCCCTGGAGTGCTGAGTGGAATTTGGGAAGACATTTCTGGTGAAAGAAGGAACAAGAACAAAGGCACGTTATGTTTTGGAGGCAGTGAGGAAGTGGACTGGTCTGAAGCAGTATCTGTCACCTGCGGGGCCATTGGAAATAGGGTTGAATCCCCGAAAGCCAGGTGGGGATTTTAGGTTTCTTTTATACTCAGAGTAGGCAAAGGCATACAACATTTTCCTCCCATATAATTACCTATTGCTTCCTACTGTTTCTCCAAATTTCTCCATACCATGAATGACCTGAGGGCAGCAGCTGGGTCTTTTACATAATATATATATACACACACCAAATGTAATAAATATATTACTGTACAGATGTATATTCCCTGATGCTTCATGCAGGGTTGACACAGAGTGTGCTGAAATAACTCTGGGATCTTTTGGAACTCGTAGTGTATTGCTCCTAGTAAATTCCTTTTCACCCACAGTAATATCTTAATAGTCCGTATTTTGTCTGTTGTGTAACTGATTACATATTAGCTGGTTTTAACACGAGCAATACTGCTGGACAGGTTCAATCACTCCTGCAGAACCTGTTCCCTACAAAGCTTTGTTCTTTGTTAGCCAATGGCCTCTGACTGATGTTTCTGAAATCAGATCTTCATAACATTCCTAGTATTTTTCAAAATATGAAAATTAAGGTCAGTAATCTTTAAAAAGACTAGATTGCTTATCTTAATTTTTAACAGTACACATAAAATTCCCTTATGTCCAGTCTTTTATAACTCAAAAATCAGGGTTTTTTTTTGTTTTTGTTTTTGTTTTTTTTTGGCACATTAGGCAATGTTAATTAAAATGATAGGTTAATACTTTCAGGGTTAAAAATCTGAATGGCAACAATATTAAATAATACACCATTTGGCTTTTATAACTTCTGTAGCAGAAATAAAACTGGACAAATAAGAACTCCATGACTCTCAAAGGTGGGCTTATTGGAATAATATGTGCAGATGACAAACTTGCCTCAAAGGAGATACTGCTCATCAAGAGATTACCAAAAACAAATTTTTTTGCAATCTTTAAATGTAAGCTGAAAAAAGTACAAAATTTGTTCATAAAATCTTAATATTTGTGGGAAGCGAAGGATAAGAATTATAGAATTATCTGTAAGTCATAGTAAATCTATTTTTAAACAACATACAAAATGAAAAATTGATTATTTGTCTTTGTGTCAATTATATTAAATTAGAAAGACAAACATTGTCATGAACTATGAGAAAAACAGTTTTTTGGGGGTTGGGAAGAGAGAAAGATTTTTAAGATGATAAGATTATTTTTCCTTTGATGGGGCCAGTGCCTAACTGAAATGCTACATACATGGATGAGAAGCTGTAGGACAAAGTCCCCCAGAATTTAGGCACACAGTTAGGGAAGAGTCATTCTGAAACTGAAAATAGTAAAAACTCCAATCAGCTTAGGTAAGCTTAACATTACAGGAGTGACCTACACTCAGGAAACTTGGGTGACAGGATCAAGCTGGGCAGGAGACTCTCTAGGACTACCAAGTAGTTAGAGATTTCAGCCCATCTGGGAAGGGCAAACTTATTAAAGAGTATTAGGTGTTACTGTGTGGCAGGCACGCAGCAAGGCAGTTTATATAACATAATATAACCCCATCTTTGTCTCTTCACTCTGAGGGATATTATTTCCCCTAGTTTATAGCGGAGAAAACTGAAGCTAGAGAGACCGAGAGCAAGAAGCAAGCTGGGGCAGGGCGCAGTGGCTTATGCCTGTACTCCCAGCACCCTGGGAGGCTGAAGTGGGTGGATCACCCGAGGTCAGGAGCTTGAGACCAGCCTGACCAACATGGTGAAACCCCGTTTCTACTAAAAATACAAAAATTAGCTGGGCATGATGGCGCATGCCTATAATCCCAGCTACTTGAGAGGCTGAGGCAAGAGAATCACTTGAACCCGGGAGGGGGAGGTGGCAGTGAGCGGAGACCGCGCCATTGCATGCCAGCCTGGGTGACAGAGCAAGACACTGTCTCAAAAAAAAAAAAAAAAAAAGGAAGCAAGCAGGATGCAACAGTTCTTGTAGAAAATACCTACAGTGAAAAATCCCCTCCATCTAAATGTAGCACTCTTGAAAAGCTCATACAGAAAGCTTTCTATGAAGACTCAGGTGCTCTTCCACATTTTTCCATCACACCCTCTGCTTCCAGTGGGTGGAGAACTTGTCACCCAGTGTCTGAATTACTAGTGTGCTTTTCTCTCTCCTGCTAGATCCTTGAAGGGCAGCACTGTGCCTTGGTCCCCAGGGACCCCAGAAGCACACCTTGAGACCATGACTCAAGAGCAAGTACTTAATTTGGAAGGTGAAGGAACTGCTGGTAGGCAAGTGGGGACCTGAGCTAAGGGAGAGAACATAACCATGAACAGGCAAGTTACCAAACCAGCTCCCATCATGGGGACTGGAGCTTCCTCACTCTGGGGAAACTCAGGGGCCAGTGCAGAACCTGAGAGTTAGTCATCTCCCACTCCCATCAGCACTGCTGGGGCCTTGGGCCTGTGGGGTGGGCAATGTAGGTGCTGGCTCTGGGTCATGGGAGGACGGAATGGGAAGGGGATGGGATAGGGTGGCGTCTGCTCCATGATCCTTCATACCTAGCCTGGAGCCTATTGTATAGCATCTAGGCAAGAATCATTTGTTGAGTGAGACTGTCCTTTTCATTTATCAATCAATACTATGAGCATCTGTTAGCGAGTTAGTTCTCCTAAACCTGATCAACTTTAGGCCAATCAACTACATTGAGTTTCTACACATATAAAGTTCAGGACCAAACCTCAAACTATTGCAATTTTGCCAATGAGCTATCTGAAGTCAACAGCAGGTCATCTCCTTTTACACATATTTAGCCCCATCAATATATCTCTTTATTCCTGTCCATGTATCAGCACCTAGCAAATAAAGCATTTTAGACAAAAACATCATTATAGTTGCTACACTTCCTGAAACATTGTAAAATCTAGAAAACAGGACCATTTCAGAAGTTCTGAATATAACTGAGAAGGATCCAATGTGGCTGTTTGTTAACAGTGATAGTGTCAGATGTAAAGATAGAAATAATTCACTCTTTCATGATCTTATTTTAGTGAACAATTGAAGCAAAAGGTCCCCACATGAATTCGAAGACCCTGTTTAAGAGAAGGCCTGTGTGCATGTGATTTAAAGTACTGTCTCCCCTACGTCTGTGAGGTGAATGAGAGCAGTGAAACGGGTCCACGTCACCTTGGCTGGGGCAGTGACAGCACCTCAATGGAAGCAGAGTACCAAGTGTGTCACCAGAGGGGTCCCTGACAGACAGGGTGGTATCATGGGGGGACAATGGGACTTAGAAATCCTGGGGCCGGGCGCAGTGGCTCACGCCTATAATCCCAGCACGTTGGGAGGCCGAGATGAGTGATCACTTGAGGTCAGGAGTTCAAGACGAGCCTGGCCAACATGGTGAAACCCCGTCTCTACTAAAAATACAAAAAGTTAGCTGGGTGTGGTGGCACACACCTGTAATCCCAGCTACTTGGGAGGCTGAGGCAGGAGAATCACTTGAACCCGCAAGGTGGAGGTTGCAGTGAGCTGAGATCGTGCCACTGCACTTTAGTCTAGGCAACAGAGTGAGACTCTATCTCAAAAAAACAAAAAACAAAAAACAAGAAATCCTGGGTTCAAGGGTTGTTTTGTCATTTACAGTCGGTAATCCTGGGCAAGAAATATGAACTCTTTGACCCTTAATCTCTGCATGGATCGAATGGAATCATAAAGGCTACTTCATTGGGATATTTTGAAGATTTATGCAAATAGTGGGCTTTGTAAACGGTAAAGCACTGTACAAACGCCACTAGTATGGAAAGAAATAAGAAGGGATATTATTTGGCATCCTCCAAATCCCAGAGAAAAGCAAAGGAGCTTTTTGGTGTGGAAGCATCTGGCCTGGGCCATCAGAGAGTCCATTCACCAGGATGGTGCTGCAGTCAGGGGCAGCAGAGGGGATGGCAACCTTGGCAGTGAGGGAAGGAGCACCTCAAAGCCCACAGGTGGCAGGGCAGCTTGGCTTCAGCCTCCCCTCCTGGAACCAGGGCACTCATCAGGATACTGTGACAGTTTGGTTTAGTCAGAGAAAACAGCTCTGCCTTTTCCCCTCCCTCAAAAAGGTTCAAGGAAGAAACCTCAGTTCCTAGAAACCAGTTTCCGAGCAGGCAGCCCTCTTTCTTTCTGGAAGCCAGGCTGGGGGCATGAATATGAAGACGATATCCCTTACTGAGAAGGAAGAGGAAGAGATCACTTTTTTTTTTTTTTTAATGAATTGGTTCCCATTACTGTTCCAATCACAAGCACTGTCTTGGCCTCTCTTGTTTTCATACCTGAAAATAATCATGCAAACAGCCTGTCAGTACTTCGCAGCAATGACTCTCACAGCTGCTCTGTCTAGAAAAGACTATTGCTTGGTAGGCATCGTCCTTGCCTGGTTCCGACTGCCTCGTACCTGGGGTGAAGCATCTGCCACAGCATTCCTCCCTTAGCCGTAGAACCTGGTGAGCTGTGGGTCACTCGCTCACTCACTCTCACCGAAGAACCAATGATTGAAGTGATAGTCTGTTTGCAAATTGTGACTGTCAGGGAGGCAAGAGCTTCAGAAGGTATTGCTTGAACTGGATTATTCTTTGTAGAGGAGGGCACATCAACAAAGAATTTTTGTGTGTGCTAAGCGGGCATTTTAGTGGAAAAGCGCCTTGCCAGTGTATGAAAATCTTTTGTGCGAGCTACTTTTAGGTTCCTCTGGTGGTACAGGGAGCCACGCTGGCTTCTGGCTCTGCCGACGGCTCACGGCTGTTTGCAGATAAGAACAGAGGCGAACCTGAACTCTACATCGTTTGTTTCTTCTTTGCAAATAGATGTATCCTGAATTAATAGAGAGAGGGAAAAATCTTCCCAAGTATATTATATTTGAAGAATCACCAATACTGCTCTTAAAGAGTTACCCTGGTCTCCCAGGGTCCTGATAACACCTGTCAATTCATGCTAACAGACACAATCAGTTGGGAGACTAATAATGGGAGCTTTTCCATTTCCACAGGGCTTTCCTGTACATGACCTGCTTTGTTTTGTTGAATTCTGCTCCTTGGAAGGTAGAGAAAAGAGGAATGATTGCGACTCCTGCTTTACAGGACTCCCTCTCTGGTGTTACCCAGCTAGGAAATGACAGAAATGAAATCAGAGCATAGCCTCCTGGTCCCGAATTCTTGCCATTTCTGCAACACCACACTTCTTTCCTGGGAAAGAAGAGGAATGTCTAAGAAAGGCTAAAATTTTCCACTTTCAGTGGGGACGAACAACAGAATTTGTGAATTTTATCTTCCCTTTAGAGCAGTGGCTCTTAACCCTGATTGCACATTAAAATTGTCTAGGGAGCTTTTAAAGAATACCTTTGCCGGGACCTTACCCCACACCAATTAAATCCAAATCTCTGGGGGTGGGCCTAGGCAGCCGTATTTTTCAAAAGCTCCCTGGGTGATTCTAATGTGTAGCTAGGGTTAAGATTCCCTGCTTTCGAGTAATAATCAACAAAACACTGGTTGCCTTTTTTCCACTTTTAAACCACTCTGGGAATGTAGTAATGAGAAATCCTAATAACCACTTTGCTGATGGCCTCAGAAGATAGTCCCTGGCCTTGGTTCTTAGTAGGGATTCAAATTTATCTAGAGATTGACTGACATGAGATGGTAAAGAAACGCTTTCATGCCTGGATCTGTAACAGTGGAACTGTCAATCCAGAAACTTTGTGAGACAAGTAAATTACATCCTGATCCCGTCACACCTTTTAATTATGTTACCTTAATAGTTTTACAACCAATGACCAGAAAATTAACACATCATTGATAGTGCCACCAACATCTAACAATTGTCTTTCTTTATTAAATAATTAGTGGCTGTTTCTTCTCCTGCTTATTTTTTTAGTTATCAAATAATTACAGATAACTTCATTTCAAGGTTTAACTTAGGAATCCACTTGTGAATACACATCATTCTTGTGGAAATTTTATTACGAGTTAAGGCTTCATAGGAATAAATATATGTAACTGGAATGCTTTTGTAGTTATCTACAAAATAAACCCACTACTGACAAATTTGTGCTGGATGTTTACATGAAAGATTCACTTTCTATTAAGTTCATTGTTTTTCTTGCATGGGTCTCTTTAAAACATGCACTAGTTGGCAAGTATACTTCTTGGGGGCCAATCCTGCACTAGGTTTTGGGGTCACAATTAGAATATACTCTGGATAATCCCCCATATGAGATGTGATAATGCAGATACCAAAAAGCAGGAGTGAAGAAGACAGAAGGACTTTAAAGAGGAATTAGTTTTTCATTGAGTCTGTTTAAGCCATTTCTAAATAAACGCTTTTGGTCTTGAATCTCCAAGTCACTACATTCCTTGAGTTCTAAGGCATATGTTCTCCACATTCTATGTAAAATATAAGAATATTTACAAATGGAATCTTTTTGTTCTTTTGAGTACACTTATGTTAACTGTGTGTTTTGTGATTGAGGGTATTTTACTGTCAATAAAATATGGCATTACACTTGTTAAATTAATTTCCTTTCTGAAGTTTACCAAACATCCAAATTCCAAATCAATAATGGCTGGCTTTCCCAGTCTCCTTTGGTGGGACTACAATGTGAAATGTACATTCAAGTCCCTGTATTTCGACTTCTATACCAATACAATACAATGGTGGGAAAGACCTGATTTAGTTTCCTCCTACTATTTTTAGAGAAAAAATATTAATGTCAACTACTCTGATTTTTTTTTTTTTTTTTTTTTTTTTGACGGAGTCTCGCTCTGTCGCCCAGGCTGGAGTGCAGTGGCCTGATCTCGGCTCACTGCAAGCTCCAACTCCCGGGTTCAAGGGATTCTCCTGCCTCAGCCTCCAGAGTAGCTAGGACTACAGGGTCATGCCACCACAACCAGCTAATTTTTGTATTTTTAGTAGAGATGGGGTTTCACCATTTGGCCAGAATGGTCTTGGTCTCTTGACCTCACGATCCATCTGCCTTGGCCTCCCAAAGTGCTGGGATTACAGGCATAAGCCACTGCGCCCAGTCTGAATCTTTTAAAAATAGTTTTTAGTGCCAGTAGGACTACTGTAGTTTCTTATGCTAATGACACCTAGGAACTCATTCTAGTAGGGCCATGCAGTCACTTCTGAGAACTGAATTAAAAATGTGACAGGTAGCCCGTAACTTCACACAACTATCAATGACATGAACCTGAAGTGCCCAGTGACTAAGTCTGTCCCCAAATGTCAGTGAGTGCCCAGTGGTCTTAATGCACTGTAACCTGGTGGCCTGAAATAGTTAATGTGCCTCCCTAAGCAATCTACTTTCCACCAGGGCATGGCTAGGACACGGAGTAGAATATAGAGTCTGGTGAATTAGGAGATAACTTTTCATTAATTTTGATTTTTTCCCATTGTTGCAGGTGCTTTGAATATTAAGCTTGCCTGATCAGCAATTCATGTTGTTATGATTTAGCCATTTTCACCTTTCCCCTTCATGTCATATAAAATGGAAAGAATATGACATTTAGGTGTATATATTTTTCTGGTTTTAGACTTGGACAGTCGAGATTGTGAGATTGTTATTCCACATAGTGCTGTATCACTACCAAAAATTGTTTGCTGAGAGAACTGTCTTACAATATGCATATTGACCAGCATACTTGTAGCACTCTTAATAGATTATGTTGGTTGGGTGACTCAAGCCTGTAATCCCAACAATTTGGGAGGCCGAGACAGGTGGATTGCTTGAGGCCAGGAGTTGGGGGCCAGCCTGGGTGACATAGAAAAACCCCATCTCTTAAAAAAAAAAATTAGGCAGGTGTGGTGGTGCACACCTGTAGTTTCAGCTACCTGGGAGGCTGAGGTAGGAGGACCATTTGAACCCAGGAGGTGGAGGCTGCCGTGAGTTGTGACTGCACCACTGCAACTCCAGTCTGGGTGGCAGAGTGAGACTCTGTCTCAAAAAATACATAGATTATGTTATTAGAAAAATATGAAAAAGCCCCGGTTGCAAGTCCTTTGTAAGACTGAGCAGCGTGTTCAGCAGGAACTGTAAGTGTCTTCATACGTCTGTATCTTTTTAGGATGCAACAATTTTCAAATGATGCTGCTTTCCCTGTACACAAAAGCCGTCACTTCAAAAGCCTTTGATTAATTTGTGCACAATCAAGGGCATATGAGATAGCTGCCATTTAGTGAGCCAAAGCAATCCAATGCCAACTGCAATAAAACTATCAAGCTGTCACCGAGTCAAGCTGTGAGAAAGGCGATGACGATGACAAGCAATAGTTTCCTTCAGTGGTTTCATAATTTCAATTTTTTGTTACATTTCCAGATTTTCAATACTTATAGTAAGAATGCTTTAGTAGAGAAATATTTTCCCCAGGGGTTACTATCAACAACTTAGTGTATTGGTTTTTTTCCCCATCATTGCTTCAAGTATAGAAACTCATCAGGCAAGAAATATTGTGATTACAGTCGTCTATAAATTATTTAAAGGGGTTCAGCCAATCAAAACAGAGATCTAAGTGACTATTTTCCTCTTGATGCCTTTGTAACTCCTACTCAAAAAGCAAATTTCTGATTGATAGAATAGTTTTGAAGTTACTTCAAAAAGACCATTCTTTTGGATGGGAGGAGGATCTCAATATGAATGGTTCACATACTTCCACAGTGGCTCTTTCATGACAACTTTACAGAGGAGGGGAGAGACCAAAATAACAACAAGCAGGGGAATAGGAAGTGGAGGGAGACAGTGATAGAAGGCAAGGCAGGTAATTAAGGTCTCTCCTGGAAAAAAGAAGATTCATGTATTCAGAGGTTCCTCACATACGCCAGTTTTGGCTAAAGAAAGTAATCACTGTTGAATAATCTGTTACCAAAAAGGTCTCATTCAATAACCAGTTTACACTCATGCCTTCCAATGGAAGCATTTAGCACTCTGCAGACAGCCGCTATCATGCTTGACTTCATACTCTGAATATCACCTGTAAGAAACAACATGCTAATCGCTTCTCATCAGTCTCAGTTAATCCGTTCCCTGCATTTTGAGATCTTTCTTTTTCTCCCTCCACCCGTTTTTAGATCGTATTCTCACTGCCGCAAATATGATTGTACGTCCACTCTTAATTAAAGCTAATAATCATAGGATAACTAATTTTAGATAGAATCTGGGGTAATATTTTTTTCTTGAATTTTGTAGGAGAATTAGTACAGCTCTCCTTTTATTTGCCCAAAATTAAGCCTAGAAAACCTAGAACTTCCTAAGAGCTAGCAAAGACACCCTCCAAAATTGCCAATAGTGGATGCCTTACATTTGGAAAAGGATTTTAAAACATTATTACCTTGTCCTCAAAGGACATTCTGCAAGTGTCATACATACTTCTCATACGTTAAGCAGTGGAGTTAAGACAGAAAGCTGAATCTTACAGCATTAGTGGAAAAGTGAAAAAATATACTAAACCACCATTCTGAACAATCTGGAGAATAGACTAGTTTGATAGACTAGTTTGATAGATAAAGCCTTTATTTATACTTCAGTTTTTGTAAAGGGCTAGTTCAACAGATATGAGCTTTGAAATTACAAAAATGTAGGGATTACACAAATAACACTCTCTCTTTCCTTAAGTAAGTCTGTTTCCTTTAAAAGCTTATAATACAGCATCCCCCATTTTTGTGACTCTTACTGCAAATACTTCACCAAAAACTCCAATCAATTATGCAGTCTCCATTACAAAGTTTGAGGATTTTAAAGTATCAAAAAGAAACAAGAGGTAATAAACTCACTATTAAAGCATTTAGCTTGGCAAGTGATTTATCTCTGTTCCTTTATCTGCTTAGGGTTTTTATTTCACTGTGTGAGCAAATTTCTACTGACAAGTAATTTTTGGAGAACAGCCAGAAGTGGGGGGTGGGAGGGAGGGAGAAAGATCTCCTAAGATATCAAAGACCTGAAAAAAGAAACCTGATGAAGTGACATTTGTGGTTTCAAAAATAATACACCTCCTCTAGTCTCCTGCTCATTTACCAAAGAAAAGCTCTCTTGTTCTTTAGCTCCCATTATGTAATGCAATGTATAGAATAATTGTGAACAGAATAATTTTCTGCATGAGATATATAAAATCATTTTGACCCAAAACAATCCAGTTAAATGATAGAAACATGATCTATTGTTGCCTTGTACTTCCAAGGATTCTCCTGTTGATACTACTCCTGTCTAACTGAGTATGAATAGAACCAAAGAAGAATTTGCATGGCAGAGCAGCCTAAGCAGAAACTAAAATGCTAGCCATGTGTGAGCTACTAGTATTATTCATTGATTTGGGGTTCCAATCTTCTGAGTAATTTACACATAGTAGGTCCTCAAGAGATGGATTTCATTGAAGTGATTTCTCATTGACGCTTTCTATAAATTATTTTTATTCTTAACATGCTACCTCACTTAAGCTCTCTGTACAGCAGCTGTATAAATACCTCTCACGCAGAAACCACTTCTTGGCAAATACAGCAAGGCTGCTACAAACAGGTAAATTCATGTGTTCCACAAATGCATGTATTCATTCGACTTATAAATATTTACTTGGTGTTCACTAGCACTAAGCACTCTGCTAGGTGCTGTGGAATTTTAAAGAATAATTAAGACAGAGTTGCGTCTTCAAGAGTCTAATTATTGACAAAGGATTATATCGCAGGATATAAAATGAGAACTGTGACAAAACACCAAAGGGGATTCAAAGGGAGAAGAGATTGTTTCCTTCCAGTGGAATCTTGGAGGGCTTTATGGAGCAAGTGGCACTTCAGCTAGGCCTGGAGCAGTGGGCCAGGAGCCGGGAGTCTGGGGATCCTAGTAGACTGACATGCGGTGAGGAAAGCCACTGAAGCAAGAACGCACAGAATTTGTGCAAAGACCAGAGGGAAGTTAGTTAGGCCAGCACGCGAAATGAGAGGGCGGCTATCAGGGACTTTGGTGCAGCCGGGCTCTATGCACTGCCATCCATAGGGGGCTGGAGTGGCTCTCTCTGGAATTCCTCAGGTAATATTCCACTTGAGTAACAGGCAGAACTGCCCAACCTGGAAACTAAAATAAAGATAACACCATGGCAGTCTATATTCCACTTTTCTTTAAAGTGTCAACGTAGACACTTATAAATTTAAAATTTAGGTTGTGTCGAAGGAAGTCTAAAATTCTAGAGGAGGGAAGAATTTTTTAAAAGACGATGATATAAAATACGTAAGGGAAAAACATGAGCCTCTGAACCACATGTGCTGCCACTGGCATTCAAGAAAAAGCTAACCCAGTGGGGGGAAAGGCCCCAACCCCCTGTTCTCTATCTCTAGCACATAAGAAAGGGATATTGTTTCCTAGAACAACACCCCAAGGCCCCCATTAGAACATGAAAATATTTACAGCGGTGGTGCTTTCGCTATGGGATTGCATGTTTTCCTTGCAAATATTTAACTTATGCTTTTGTGAGCCATGGCACATGGTGTAAAGAAAACAGTAAATCAGAGCTGATGTTGAGGGGTGAAGGCTTTTCATCCTACTGTGTGTGTGTGTGTGTGTGTGTGTGTGTGTTTCTAAAGAAAATTTCTAGTTAAATGTGCCCATTACTACTAATCATTGCAACTAAGAAAATATGAAAAAGTTTCTTGTACTTAATCTACTGTGAAAATATACACGGAAATAAAAATAGCCCAAATTATGGGAGTCTTTTGCTTCATAATTTAATAATAATAAAATTTCTCTTTCATCTGTTTACCCTGTCAGCCAAAAACAAAGCGGAATTATTCTAGGAAATAAATCACTTGAACAGCGGAGGAGACTTTGCCCTATTTGCTACAGTCAAGGGTATGGATCTCACAGCCTCGGAGTTAGGAGCTGCTCCAAGCCTTCTTCCCTAGATGCCTCACACCCCTCCTGGACAACTTCCAAGCATCACAGCTCTGGATGGCCACTCATCTTCTGTATACAGACTCCAATCCCGGTGAAACCCATTTCATGAAATGTACTTTATATACACCTAATTTATTAAAGAGTTGCATTCATTAAGGGATTTTATTTTTTTTAGTATTACTACTCATAGAAGCTGGGAAACTGAAAAGGCAATATTGTTCCAATTACTGTTTTTGTTGATAAAAATTTTGAGAACCACAGTTACTTCTAGATCAGGGGTCTCCAACCCCTGGGCCAAGAAATGGTACTGGTCCTCAGGCTGCTACCAACTGGGCTGCATATCAGGAGGGGGAGCCGAGAGCAAGTGAGCATTATGGCCTGAGCTCCACCTCCTGCCAATCAGCTGCGGCATTAGATTCTCACAGGACCGTGAACCCTATTGTGAACTCCACATGGGAGGGATCTAGGGTCAAGTGCTCCTTATGAGAATCTAATGCCTGATGATCGGAGGTGCAAGTTTCATCCCACAATCATCCCCTTCACCCCCCATCTGTGGAAAATTGTCTTGCATGAAACCAGTCCCTGGTGCGAAAAAAGTTGAGGACTGCTGTTCTAGGTGGCACGGAATTTTCGTATGGAAAATTATGAACAATCCTGATGGCATGTTAATGAGATTACAGCATATCTGCTCTCCATGGTTATGGGAATACATTAGCAAGAAACTGTCACCTCTTTGCCTGTGCTCTTTCTCCCTTTCCAGGGGTGAAATATATTGAATAACCTATTAATTACTTTTATTCTTTCTATGGAACTTCTAATTAACTTGTTTTATTTATTCATGTGGCATTAGTAGTTGGATCACATTTTGGGTGGGACTAGGCAGATTGGGGGTCAAAAAATCTTGAGAATGGACAGACCCATCATTTAGAGGAGGTAGTTTTGGCAGATCTGTGCAGACATCAGAAGGACTCTCATGGTAGATGACAAGAGGCATAGCCAGGAAGGGAGGTAATTGGTGTCAGAGAGGTCCTTCAGGGCTCACCTTCATCGGCAAGTGAAGAGCCAGAGGCAGGTGGATGGTAATGAAGGGGAGTTCTAAAAACAGATAGCTGGGACCTAACCATGGCCATGATCTTCATGGGCAAGACTCACATATTATTAGTCAGGTTCAACCAGAGAAACAAGCCAGAAGGAGATACATATTAAGAGATTTACTGGTCGGGTGTGGTGGCTCACACCTGCGATCCCAGCACTTTGGGGAGGCCAAGGCGGGCAGATTACCTGAGGTCAGGAGTTCAAGACCAGCCTAGCCAACATGGTGAATCCCCATCTCTACTAAAAATACAAAAAATTAGCCAGGCGTGGTGGCAGGCACCTGTAATCCTGGCTACTTGTGAGGCTGAGGCAGGAGAATCGTTTGAACACAGGAGGTGGAGGTTGCAGTGAGTTGAGATTACGCCATTGCACTCCAGCCTGGGTGACAAGAGTGAAATTCTGTCTCAAAAAAAAAAAAAAAAGAGATTTACTGCACCATGGCACACATTTACCTATGTAACAAACCTGTACATCCTGCGCACATACCCCAGAACTTAAAATACATATAAAAATGAAAAAGAGATTTACTGCAAGGAGCTGGCATACACGGCAATGTAGCTCGGTGAAGCAAGACCACAGTCTGTGGGGCAGGCCATCAGGAAGAGAAGGTTTGAAGTCAGAACATTTGTCAGCTGAACCTGCAGTCCCCAGGCAGAATTTATTCTCCCGGGAAGCCTCAATTCTGTTTTCGAGGCCTTCCAACTGATTGAATCAGGCTCACTCAGATTATCAAAAATATTCTTCCATACTTAAAGTTAACATTATGGACTTAATTAACATCTACAAAATACCTTTATGGTAACACCTAGAATATAATTTGAGTGAATAACTGGGGACTATCCTCAGCCAAAACTGACCATCACAACTCATGTCTGAAGGACTGAGAAAAGCAAGATGAAGTATTTCAATCCTAGAAGAATAGTACAACTAAGCTAAACTAGAAAACAATGTGGGTCTCTTAGTAAGTCTTTGAGTCAAGGATAAAATGATTTGAACTAAGGAATGA
Organism: Mandrillus leucophaeus; assembly: GCF_000951045.1. NCBI lineage: Eukaryota > Metazoa > Chordata > Mammalia > Primates > Cercopithecidae > Mandrillus > Mandrillus leucophaeus. The sequence continues at coordinate 2,104,965 of NW_012106697.1, read as the reverse complement.
GGGAGATAATTTGCTAGAAGGAAAGCCCAAAGCAGATATCAGGACCAAAGAGACCAGCACCAAACCACTACAAACACTGGACTTTGTAAAACCCTTGCCCACAGGGAGTTTGGGCCCTTGTCTAAGTCTGTTTGTGCTGCTATAACAGGATATAGCAGACTGGGTAATTTACAAACAATCGAAATTTATTTCTCACAGTTCTAGAGGCTGGGAGGGCCAAGGCCAAGATGCCAGCAGGTTGGCATCTGGTGAGGGCTTGGTCTCTGCTTCCAAGATGGCACCCTGAAGGCTGCATCCTCATGTGGAAGAAGGCAGAAAGGCAAAAAAGGATGAGCTCCCTCCATTAGACCCTTTTTTAATTTATTTTCTATTTTTTATTTTAAGACAGAGTCTCGCTCTGTGGCCCAGGCTGGAGTGCAGTGGCACAATCTCAGCTCACTGCAAGCTCCGCCTCCTGGGTTCACACCATTCTCCTGCCTCAACCTCCTGAGTAGCTGGGACTACAGGTGCCCGCCACCATGCCCGGCTAATTTTTTTGTATTTTTAATAGAGACGGGGTTTCACTGTGTTAGACAGGATGGTCTCGATTTCCTGACCTCGTGATCCGTCCGCCTCGGCCTCCCAAAGTGCTGGGATTACAGGCGTGCATCAGACCCTTTTATAAGTGCATCTAATATCATTCATGAGGGTAAGCCTTTGTAACCCAATCACTTCCCTAAGGGCACACCTCCCAGTACTGTTACATTGAAGATTAAGTTTCCGACACATGAATTTTGGGGAACACACATTCTGACTATAGCAGCCCTTGGGTCTTCATCTCTAGGTGTGGGTTAAAAAGCACAATCTACTGGGACCAGGAGATGTTTAGGAGTAGGGCAGCCGTTCTAAACCAGAGGCAGTTTTGCTTCATCTCCCCAAGGGACATTTATCAATGTCTACAGATATTTCTGGTTATCACAAAGGTAGGAAGGTTGCTATTGGCATTCAGTGGATAGCTACAAGTGATACCGAGGAAACTTCCTATAAAGCTCTCTGTGGCCCCCACAATAAAGAATTATCCAGCTCCAAATGTTCATAGTGCCAAGGTTGAGAAGTCCTGGAGGAGAGTAATCAACATAGGTAGAAGGTACTCAATATTCAATCTAAAGTAATCCTAAACTTTTATATAACTACTGAATACCTACAGAGCTCATGAGGAGGCAGCAGCCGCAGCCCTGTGTACTCTCTGGATGCAGCATGGCATAGCGAAAGGTGCATGAACTTAGAGTGGAGTCCTGAGTTCAAAGCCAACTGTGACATACACTTTGCATGTGCACCTTGGGCAAGATGCTTAACCTTTGGTAGCCCCAGTTTACTTACCTATAAAATGACAAACTATCTCTCATAGGATGATTGAGAGTATTAGTGATATTACCAGATATATGTTAGTTACTTTTACTTTTGTCCCCAAAAAAGTATTCGGCAAGTTATGACCATAATCTAGCCAAGAGAGGACAAGACTATCACTTAAGCAGTGACATTATCGATGCATAAAAGTGATTGCATTTTCAAAATATTTCTTAGAATCTACAAGACTTCTTGGCCTAGTGGATGGGGAAGAGAGGAGGGAGGGGCCAGGGATGAATAGAGTAGACGGGTGGCATTATGAACTGAGATATGAAATCAGCAGAGGACCCAGTTGATGGGGAAGATAATGAATTCAGTTTCAGACATGTAATGTCGTGGGTGGCTTCAAGAAAGCCAGATGGAGGCAGAGTAGTCATATTTACAGTTTGTAAACCAGTTTCACATATGTTATTCCTTTTAAACTTTGATCCTTATAAAAACCTGACAAAAAGGCAGGCTTTATTATTTATAGTTTCTAAATGTGGAAACTGGGCTGAGGGAGCCTAAGTAAATTACCGAAGACCGTCAAGACAGTAGGAGATAGAGTTTTCCTTTGACTCCAGTTCTTAATAATAAGATTTTAAAAAGCAAAATGTCAGGTGTGATAAGTGGCAAGTGGAAAATGAATGGAGGAATAAGCCTTGATTTTTGTTGGTTTGTCTGTGAGGGGTTTACCTGCTCCTCAAAGATTGTGGAGGGCTGCGCAGAATGGAGCACTCGGATGCGGGCTCTGAAGACAGCCCCAATCTGTTACATTGAGAAGACAGGACACAGGTTGCTGAGGTCACTGTGAGTGGAAACGTTTTATAGTTCATTAACTACATGAACACAGGGGCTGAGAGAAATTTGAAACAAAAATGTTAGCAGGCATTATCAACTCAAAGAAAAAAAAAGATGCAATGATCATGCAAATCAATGGAAAGATATGAATGAACAAATTTTGATTTACCCGTAAGTTTTTAGAAGCACATTTACTATGGCACATTTTAATCTCGGAGCATTGATGCTCTTTCATTCCAATAGCAATATAAAGCATGCTATTCTGAGAAAGAGCTCTGAAAGCCTGGGTTTTCACAGGTTTGTTTTTCACAGTTTTAATGTTTCTGAAGACTTACTTTTGGCCGTGAGACACATATTCAAAAATGCTCTAATGAGACCCATTTGATTTTTAATTTAGATTTTCTAAATCTGAGTTTCTGAAAATTTCTAAGAAGCAACCCCCACCCTCTGCTTATTTCTTGGAAAATGACAGCCTTTGGTCTCCCAGCTGTGTGATCAGTAGAGGCTCTCTCCCTACTGGTCAGAGCAGCACCAACAAGACTGTCAAAGGAGATGTGGACTGCATTTTAATCAACCTCTATATTTTTCTAATATCTTCTGTATTCAAGTTTCCCACATTTGGGGGGACCTAGTAGGCGATTTTCACTTTGTTAATGTATCATTCGTTTCCTCTACACCTTTTTTTTTTTTTTTGAGAGGGAGTCTCACTCTGTTGCCCAGGCTGGAGTGCACTGGCATGATCTCGGCTTACTGCAACCTCTGCCTCCCAGGTTTCAAGCAATTCTTCTGCCTCATCCTGCCAAGTAGCTGGGATCACAGGCACCTGCCATCATGCCCAGATAGTTTTGTTTGTTTGTTGTTTTTTGGGTTTTTTTTTTTTTTTTTTTTTAGATGGAGTTTCACTCTGTCACCCAGGCTGGAGTGCAGTCATGTTGGCCGGGCTGGTCTCAAATTCCTGACCTCAGGTGATCCGCCCACCTTGGCCTCCCAAAGTGCTGGGATTACAGGTGTGAGCCACCGTGCCTGACCTCCTCTACACTTTCACAGACTGCCATAGCTGCATGTTGTATTTCTTTAAAATGATTTTAATCCAAATTCTTTTGCATCTCTTGTTACACTTCTTTTATTCCTAACCTTGAATAGATGTATTTTCCTTTTTCTCTTTTCCTAAATCAGGCTCTTGAGGGGTTTATCTATTTTATAGGTCTTTTTAAAATTTAATTATACTTTCTACTCTTTTTGTTTTTCATTTCATTAGCACCAATTTTTATCTTTATCCAGTCTCTCTTAGGTTCATTTTATTTGAACTTTTGTTCTTTCTAAATGTTTGAACTTTGGTTCTTTATGAAATAAGTTCCTCCTCCCTCCCTCTCTTCTGCTTCTGCTCTGATTGTGGATGTTGCTAGTCCCAAATGTTTGCTATGGGCATAGGGCCTAGATGTTTTGGGAAGGTCACCTTTTTGTAAATTATTTTATAATTTTCATTTGATTATGATCAGGAAAATTTGCCTGTCGAATCTCTACTTTAAAAAATGTGTTACAGCTTTTCTTTCCTAAATAAACTATGGATTTTTGTAATTGCTGCATGCGCGCGCATACACACACACACACACACACACACTTGAAAATAAGTGTATTGTAAAATCTGTCTATTTCCTATGAGGGGCTCTGCAGATATCCATTCAGTGAAGTTTATTAACTGTATTTTCCAACTCTTCTATGTCCTTACATATTTTTTGTGTATCCGATCTGCCCAATCTTGAAAGAGGTTTACTGAAAATGCTCACGAAGTTTGTGTTTTTATTAAGTTATCCTTACATTCTTAATTGTTTAAAATTTGCTAAGGATTTTGTTCCATACTGGTTTATGGCTAATATTTTTTGTACGTAGATTTTGTATAATAATACAATATATTGTATCTTTTTATACTGCTCTTCATCTTAAAGTCCACTAGTCACACCCATATACCATTGGTATTGCCCTTGTTGATTTATTTTGTTTTACATGTGACTAGTACACATTGCCTTTTCCTTATTTTCAAATTTACTGCTGTTTTCAATACTTTTTCTGTAAGCAGCTTAAGGCTCCATTTTGTTTCTTACCCTTCTCTAAAGCCTTTAATGGGATGAGCTTCTTTATGCATGGTTAGTGTAATCATTGAAATACTTGACTTTGTTCCCTTGGTTTTCCTTTATGGTAGTATATATTTCACTACATATTTCTTCTTCATTAGTTTTTCATGTTTCGTCAAGCTACTATTTTCTTTTCCCATTTTTTTCTTATTAATTGGAAGTTCTCTAATTTTCTCTTCCTTTGCAGTTGCTTTCCCTTTCCCAACACTTATTCAGACACATATTTACCCACTATTATTTGAAGACAAGATGCTGACCACTTCCCTCGTCTCCTTCTACCTCTGTGAGATAAGGCTTGGAGGAATACTTTGTCTTTTTCCCTGAATTTTCTTCTTTGCATTCCCCTCCCTCAGAGGCGACACTGAAACTCATTGTCCCCATTCTCAAATTACAGGTTTCATTGAAAATTTGGTTAATTTTTCTTTTTTACATTGAAATCTGTTTCGTTTCTGGACTACCCCTTACTGGTGTTTTCGTCTTTTGGATCTCACTTCCTGGTCTCACACCTTTTTCTTCATGTTTTCATTTGTCTCTGCTGGATCTGGGTTTAAGATAAAAACCACCTTTATTTAAGTCCACTAATTTAGATTTCAACACTGCCTTTCTCTTCTTCAAACAACCTATTGGAGATGTTTAAGGCATGTAATGCTTGCGTGCTTGATGCTTTGTTTGTTGTTGCTTTGAGTACCGTGCTTGATTGTTAACTGCCCATATTATTCCTAAGTGCTCAGAGTTGTGGTCTAGCTCTTCCAAGGGCTCTGTTTTCCTGGACACTTTGTGGTTGATCAGTTTCTTTGGCTTCCCACTCTTCCCTATTGCTCTGTGCCACCCCTCCCTGCAACATGAATGGGATCGCTAGCCTTACAAGAGAGAACCCAAAGAGATCCCTTGCCTTTTCCACTGTGTAAGGTGACAGTGCGATGGCTGTCAATGAGGAAGCAGGGCCTCACCAGTTGCAGAATCTGTCAGTGCCTGCATCTTGGACTTGCCAGCATCCACAACTGTGAAAAATACATTTCTGTTGTTTGTAAGCCACCCAGTCTATGGTATTTTGTTAAGGTATGTTGAAGGAGACACTAAGAGGTTATCTTCAAGAGATGGAAGGTAGACCATTCTCTTCCACAGTGGGTTGGCTGGGTGCCTCCAGGAGGCAGCTATTTCCCCCAACTCAGGTATATTCACTTTCTCCTTTCCCTGGGAGACAGGGGTTTTAGTTCTATTAGAGGACTTCTCCTTGGGTTGTTGGGGACAGGAAGACTATTTTTTCAGTCATTTGTAAACTGTGACTCTGATCATGGGTGAACCAAATTCCTCTGCGTCCCTGAAATTCTGATCCACGCTCAGTGAATGCCCAGGGTGGTATTCAACCTCTCATGTGACCACACTAGACAAAGACCCCAGCTCAGCTGTCCTTCAGAGCCCAAAATATTAATGATACTCATGTGTCTGCAAGCACAGCATTTACTGGACATAAGAAAGGCAGAGAAATTGGCACTCAGAGTGCAGAGAAAGTGAAATATTAAAGTCCAGCCACTGTCTCCTAGAATCCTCTCATTGTGATGCTTTTAAAAACATACACAAAAGTTGTCTTTTAAAAAGACCCTTTGGGTTGAACTCTCTATAAATATGAATAATCAGTATAACTAATTTTTACTTTATAAGCATTGAAGTAGCATCAGAAAGTCATTAATTATCAGCCAAAATTTTTCTAAAGTTAAAAGCAGCAGTTGAAAAACTAATATTTCATTCATGTTAGTTTTCTTATCCTTAAAACAATGACCTGATATTCTCAACAAATACTCTAAGATATTAGGAGGAAAAAAGTGTAGTTAGTGTTACTCTAGGATATTGGAAAAGAAAACAAAGTTTAGTTAGTGTTGTTATTGTTACTATGATATCTCAAAGCTTAATGAAAGCCACCAGCTCCAAAAACTTTCAGGACACTTTAAGTGAGCCAAAACATTTGGCCAGATTTGTGTCATTTTGACCTAGGCCTCTTAGTTCCTAGTGGCGAGAATGAAGAGGAAAAAAGAAACAAATAAAAAAATGTGTTAACTCCAGCCAGATACGGTTTTTAAGAAAAGAGAAATCAACCATCATAAAAAGGCAATATTTGCCCTAAACATTAAACATTTGCGTTTAATCACCCTCAATCTAGTGTTTGAAGAATGTGCAAGTAACTCACAGTCTAGATATTCATGGCAATGAAATCCAGAGTATTCTGCAGGCCTAGAGTTATGGTTTGGCTCTGTGTCCCCACCAAAATCTCACCTTGAATTGTAATAATCCTCAGTGTCAAGGGCAGGGCCAGGTGGAGATAATTGAATCACATGGGCGGTTTCCCCCATCCTGTTTGTGGTAGTGAATAAGTCTCATGAGATCTGATGGTTTTATAAGTAGGAGTTCCCCTGCACAAGCTCTCTTGGCTGCCACCATGTAAGATGTCCTTTTGCTCATGTTTCGTCTTCCACCATGATTGTGAGGCCTCCCCAGTCATGTGGAACTGTGAGTCCATTAAACCTCTTGCCTTTATAAATTAGCCAGTCTCAGGTATGACTTTATTAGCAGCGTGAGAATAGACTAATACATCTAGTTAACTCAAAATGCACTTTCTTTACTTCGAAAGTGCTTTCAGAACTCTTGTATAAGTTTATGCCAAAAGAACTTTTTGGCCAAAGTGTTGGAACCAATGTTGGAAAGATACAGTCTTAATTACCACTTCTGTGGGCCATAATTGAGAAGAGATGCATGATGAATCTTTGGATGCTATCTGAACAGGTATATATAACAAAAGTAGCAGTGAATATATGTGAGATTTTCACAAGATACATAAAGAATAATAATTAGGAAGAGAGATATTCAATTCTTAGGGTAGAAAAATAGCCTGTCAAGTGATCCTTTCCATTTTCAAGGCTGCTACCTCTAAAATACTCTGTAGTGCATATTCATATGCTTATAGGAAGGACATTTGGCTTGGCACACATATCTCTTGAGTCAAAATAATTCAACCCACCCCAAATTTCTCGCTGCTTACTGCATATCTCCATATGCTGCTTCTGCCAGCCTCCCAAAATCAACTCATCCAAATTTGGACACATTTTCTTCTATCCCCTCTTTCCTCATAACGCATCTTTCCTCTAGCAGCCTCTCTCTCTATTGATATTTCCATGTAGTCACCCACGCCAGGAAAGCTGGGAAGCTACATCATCTTCCTACACTCCTCAGATCCAACCACACTGGAACGCATGCCGCTCCCTGAACAGCCTCGGTCCCCGGCTTTGCATATACTGTTCACGTAGCCCAAGACTTCCTCAAGCAAATCTGACTTGAGGACATAATGCCCCTTCTTCAAGGTCCACTTCAAAGGCCACTGCCATGATTCTGTCTTGTGGATCCTTGTTCACATCGCTTTCTTTCTGTCTACATTTTGTTCATTGCACGTATGTATATCTCTCACCAGACCGCACTCTGTAGTGTTCAGGGATAGGGTTCCAAGGACAGTTTTATCTTTTAAAGTCTAAGTGCAGGGTCTTGTATGAATAACATAATCAACAGAAACATTTGTTGATTCTAAACCTATTACAGCACAAACATACTGCACTCACTACCCTCCAGCAGAAATTCAGGAGCTATGAGTGAGAAATCTAATAATTTTAGATTTTTTAAAACAGAGAGGAAAGGGGACTCAGATTTGTTCATTATTTACCGAGTGCCAGATGTTTCAGGTAATGTGCTGGTGCCAGAAACCTGCTTGCCTGTTGCTTTTGCGGAGGAGAGTACACAGCTGTCGTCGTTATTCCCACTTCATGGCTGCACATACTGAGGTTCGGAGGGTAAGTGACTTGCTGGAGGTCAAATAACTGGTAAGTACAAAAAGTAATTTTGAACTCCCCTGTGTTTGGCTTTAGAGAATGCTGCTTTTCTCCCACAGTGCACAGTCCTGGATCCTGTGTTTTTCCCTTTTATATGAATTGTCATTGGTTTTTTTTTGTCCCCCCCCCCCCAGAGAAGATGATGTATTTACCTCTTGATCCACCTTTGTATTAGTTTTTTATTGCTGCTATAACACATTATCACAAGCTTAGTGACTTCAGACAACACACATGTACGCTCTTACAGTTCTGGAGGCGAGAAGTTCAAAATGAGCTTTAAAGGGCACAAAAGAAGGTGCCAGTGAGGTCAGTGGCTTCTGGGGGCTCAGGGGAGAGTGTGCTCCCTACCTCTTCTCCATTCCAGAGGCTGCCTGCGTTCCTGGGATCAGGGCCTCATCGCTCTCATCTCTGCTTCTCGCATAAGCTGAGCTGCGTTGGATATTCTTGCTTCCTGCTTATAAGGACGCTTGTGATTACAATCCCCACCCCCGGATAAGCCAGGATCCTCTTCCCTTCTCAGGATCCTTAATTTAAATACCTTTGGCCATGTAAGGTAACAGTTGTAGATTCTGGGGATTAGGATGCAGACAACTTTGCAGGTCATCACACAACCTTCCACACCTTCATAAGTGTAAGGTGTATTGGTAAAATAAGATCTTTCCTTTAGCACAGGAAGCTAACTGATGGATAATGAAGTTGAACCAGGGATGTCCAACTCTGTAAGTAGTTCAGGGCAATACACAATTGAACCAATGAGTCGCAAACAGAGACACCTGTTTATACAAACACCTGAACCATGGATAATTGTGATAATTATATGTAAGCACTTATTGGTTCTATAAAATTCAAAATATGCTTGACATTACTCATGGCATATGGTCAAAAAGCCCCAGAGCCATTATACTTTAAAAGATGAAATCTATGTTATTTACTCCACTCTGCTGTGCAGTGGTCCTTTTTAAATTTGAATAATGCCCTGTGGTCACAATTCCCCACAGAAATGCTCACTTTCCTTATAAGTATATGTTTGTTTTCTGCCCATCTGAATGGGAAGTGACTCTTTTTAACTTCTTTCTTTGTTTGCTTCTTCAAGTGAACTAATCATTGAAGCCACTCCAGTGATAAACTGGCAGTTAAAAGACTCAAATGTCAAGATGTTTTTATCAGCCACATCAACAGTAACTTTCAGATTGAGTATTTTTCTCTTCAGTGTATGTCACATTTTTGGCGTGGCTTTTCTTCCCTCCCGTGCAAAATAGAAATTGCTTACGTGCTAATAGGAACTTCCTTGTCTAATTGTTGACACATCTCATCTAGAATATCCTTCACCTGTGAGTGAAAAAGATGATGGGACGTGTTATCCTGTAGCTGTTGAACGCCCATTAGCCCTGAGAAGCAAGTATACCTCCTTGTGTGTATCCAGTATGTGATCGTAATAGAATTCCATTTTGTGGTTTGTGGAAAAAAAGTGTTTCAGAGCCAACCCACGTGTGTTTTCAAATTTCATACCAATATACACTCAGCTTCTGAGCTGTTCACTTGCTCGCTGGCTTGTATCCCATTTTCACATGCAATTTCTTTATGAATTGAAGGGAATATGTAGGCAGGCATCTAGCTGTTTAAGAAAATAAATTTCTGTATTTTGAGCATGTGCCTTGCTGCAGATGCAAGACAAAATAGATAGGTAGACATCTCGGATTGCCAGTGAGGTTTTATTTTTAAAGAGAGATTATAGAAAGTATCCTTCTCCATGTCGCCCAACCTGAATGCTTCTACTAGAATTTTTTTCCTATTTAAATATTGCTCTGCTCCTCAATCAGTAATATAATGACCTATCTGAAAATGCCATATGTCATCAAACTATTTGGCAGCAAAAACCTATTTGAGACCCATTATTTAGTGACAGCAGTGTCTACTCGAATAAATAAACTTCATTATCTATATGCTCCCACCCATGGACATCTGTGAATGAAGAGTTATGGCATATTGATTTTGCTACGGTCCTTCGCTGCAAGGTAGGTGGCATGACATCCGCTTACAATTTCAGTGACCGGCCACAGTTTAGAAATAAAAAATCGTTATCTGGAAACCTCTCAAACCAACAGAAATGTAATCAATTTTTTATCTGTGGTTAGGCACTGGAAGTCAGTGGTGGATTTTCTATCCTCAGTGTTCTCATCCTTTTGTTAAAATATTTAGGGAGCTCCCACGGGAAACACTATACCTAGATTGAAACTGTTTACATTAGGAAGTGAAAAATCGGCTCTTTGTATCTTGTTAGCCACAAATACATCCTTGTGTCATGGAGTCACTTCCCCTAGGGGATTATGGGATATAGTTCTCCTCTAGTTTCTGAATATCCTCCTACTGAATGGCTGAAGCCACAGGAACTCACTACAACCTTGATTACTATTTAAATTCAGCATACAATTTCACATCATGTAACTTTAACTCCCATTCAGGTGGGAACGTACTAATTTGACATCTAGAAGTATTCCCAATAATATTCTTTTGATGATTATGAAAGAAAAATAATCCCATACTGGAAGGTATGATAGAAATGTTCCTAGGATTGGCCGGGCATGGGGGCTCATGCCTGTAATCCCAGCACTTTGGGAGGCTGAGGTGGGCAGATCGCCTGATGTCGGGAGTTCAAGACCAGCCTGACCAACATGGAGAAACCCCATCTCTACTAAAAATACAAAATTAGCTGGACATGGTGGTGCACGCCTGTAATCCCAGCTACTCAGGAGGCTGAGGCAGGAGAATCTCTTGAACCTGGGAGGTGGAGGTTGCAGTGAGTGGAGATTGTGCCATTGTACTTCAGCCTGGACGACAAGAGTGAAACTCCATCTCAAAAATAAAAAAAAAAGAAAAAAGAAGTGTTCCTAGGATTGGTAACATGTCTTAGGTAAGTAATCGTTACATTTAATATGCTATTTCTTTTTAATTTTTACTTATCCATATTTATGGAAGACACACTATTGTTCAAACATAGTCAAAGTGACGGAAAGGTGAAGAAGTCGTGCTCTCTCCTGTTGAAGAATTTGCAATTTTTCTAGTAAGAGGAAAGATACATGCTTACAAACAACTACAACGTAGGGTAGAAAAGAACAGATGCCATGGTAGAATTATAAATGAAAAACTATCAGGTATCTGAGATGGAAACCTCCTAGAAAGAACGGGGGGAACAGGAGAAGGCCTTGTGAAGGAGGAGCATTTGTGGTGAATGAAAGTTAACAGTGACTAATTGATGGAGTACCTACACTGTGTGCCTGACAGTGATGGACAAGACAGATACAGTCCAACCTTGGAGAAAGACCTGAAATAAGACTTTATACAAAAATGAATCAGTTACAAATATGATCCATCCGTGAGGAAGCTTCTCCTATGATGTGGTATCTCTGTTTTGTGTTGCTATAACAGAACATGTGAAACTGGGTAATATACTAAGGACAGACATTCATTTCTTACAGTTCTTAGAGGCCCGGGACTCCAAGATCAAGGCACTGGCAGGTCTGATGCTTGGTGAGGGCCTAGTCTCCACTTCCAAGATGCCGTCTTGAAGGCTGCATGCGCTGAAGGGGAGGAGTGCTGTTCCTCGAAGGGCAGGAGGGTGGAAGAGCAAAGAAGCCACTTTTAAAAGGCATTTAGCCACCCAGGAAGGTGGTGCTTTCGTGGCCCAATCACCTCTTAAAGCTCCCACCTCTTAATACTGTCACAACGGCAATTAAATTTCAACATGAGATTTGAAGGGCACAAACATTTGAATGTTCAATCATAGCATGTAATATTTAGGCTGGGGGTGAGGATAGCCAGAAGTAGAAGAGACAGGTAGTAGAATCAGGGAGGAAATAAAGGGCAGAATTAAGATCCAGTTTGTCTCAAGACACTGGTATGGGGATGACAGATGTAACTATTGTAAACACAGCTCCTTGGGGCTTCAGTGACATATGGGATTCATAAGCAGGTATAAGAATTTATGGGCTCAGAAAACTGAACTGAAAAGGGAAAAAACAAACTGCTAATTATTGATTACGTACTACAGACCACATATTTTATCAAGTTCTTTATACATACATATTACATTTAATTTATAATGTTCTTATTTTACAGATGAGGGAAATAAATATTTAAAAGGCTGAATGATTTCCCTAAAATGATACCGCAGGTTTGTAATGTTCACTGTTACCTGAAAATATTGGAGGGTGGGTTAGGGAAGGGAGTCTGAATCTGGGTGCAATCACTCTTATTTTACAGGGAAAGAGATGAGAAGAGATTAGGCTATTCTTCCACAGATGGAGAGCTGGATAGGTGGAGAATTAGGATTAGAACTTTATGTCAATATAAATGTCATCAATACAAATTAGAGAAAGGAAACAAGATGAGAAAAAGTTTAAACATGGAAATTTCCATCTCTTTATTGCTTCAGAATTAAGCCCCCAGATTCCATCAAATTCCATAGCAGAGCTTTGACAAGGGTCTGCTACAAATGGGTGACATGTGCACTGAGATATTTATCCTCTCAGCCCTCATGGTGCAGGGAACAAGTTTGTTGGGAGACACCCACACACACACACGTGCGCACACACGTTTGTTTTTAAGGATCAATTGAATGTTGAGAACATAGAAACTCTGAACAGAACCTCAAAACAGGAGCTAGTCTGCGGATTCCGAAAGGAAATTCTTCCCTGAGGACGTGACGTGTCAGTGGGCATTTGAATGAAGGCAAAATATTGAGGGCTCTGGGAGAAGGCTAGAGAGACTGGGAACTACAAGTAGACGGAAGCCTGAGGTAAGGGGCTTCCACTGCAGGGAGGTAGAGATGGCCAATGTGGTCTGTACTCTAAGAGGAGAGTGCCAAGCAGCACGCGGACGGGTCAGAGGGGACAGTGGAGGGGGTGGAGTGGTGGTAAAGGTTTTGTGTGAAGGTTAAAGGATTTGGGTTTTCATCTTAATAGGAATGGAAAGTCATTGAGTCAATGAAGGTAGGTAGGTTGGTGAAGCTTTTTGTTGGGGAAGGATGTTCATATGATCAGGTTTTCATTTGCAGATAACTCTGTGGAGCAAGTGTGACCACAGCAGAACTCTTAGGAGGCTGCTGCAGGTGCAGCTTTAGGCTGTATGATGGCAGCAGGGGCAGAGAGAAGCAGGTGCTTATGAAGACCCACAGGAGGCTGGATGGAGGAGAATCGGGGGACAGGGGAGAGACAAAAATCCAGCAGAGTGAGGTAGGGAATTGGGGAAGGGTGAGAAAAGGCACCTAGAATTTTGTCACAGGCTCCCCCAGATACAGGTATTTGTTCTGACCTCCTTTTTTTCCTCCAGAAAGACAGGTCTCTGGCAATGTTGTCTAGGACGGAATCAAACTCCTAGGCTCAAGGGATCCTCCTGCCTCCGGCTCCTGAGCAGCTGGGACTCCAGGTGCCTGCCACCACGCCAGGCATCCACTTTCGACTTCTTTTGCCCCAAAGTTTAGTTAAAGCGATCTTTTTAATTCATTGTGACTACACCCAACACTCTCCACATCTTTATCCTATATTTATTTCAACCACCTGGAATTGCCTTTCCCTCTGTATCTGCATTTCAACATCTTGTTTATTCTTTACACCTCAGATCAAATGCCCCGCTTTTCATGAGATCATTCCTAATTTGAAGTCATTTCTCCTTCTGTGTATACCTTAACTTTAATGATCTGTGTGGCTCGACACATACATTTATCACATTTTTTCTTGTGTTTATTATTTGTGTGTCTGTCGGCTTCCCCTTTGGGACTGGATAGAGCAGATTTTATATTTTATCTGCAAACGTCTACCAAAGTTATCTGCAAAAATCTACCAAAGTTTGCAAACCAGTTAGAATTGGACTGACACTATTTTATTTTTACAATACAAATTTTGTATTATTTGTCAATTCCACATAAAATCCAGATTTCTAGTTTCTCAGGGAAAACAAAGACTTGGCCATCTTTTATTTTCCTTCCTTCCTTCTTTCCTTCCTTCCTTCCTTCCTTCCTTCCTTCTTCTTTCTTTCTTTTCTTCCTTCCTTCCTTCCTTCCTTCCTCTCTCTCTCTCTCTCTCTTTTTTTTTTTTTGAGATAATAAGTCTCAGTCAGTTGCACAGTCTGGCATGTGGTGGCACAATAATAGCTCACTGCAGTGCTGACCTCCTGGCTCAAGCAATCCTCCCATCTCAGCCTCCCAAGTAGCTGGGACCACAGACTCATGCCACCACACCTGGCTAATTTTTTTCATTTTTAATTTAAGGGACAAGGATCTCACTATGTTGCCCAGGCTGGTCTCAAACTCCTGGCCTCATGATTAAAGACATGAGCCACAGTACCCAGCCTCAAGCCATCTTTTGGAGTAGGTGCCTACCCTCTGACCTCCATGCTCACTACTCCTTATTGTCTATTAATTCCCCTTACTGGCCTGGCCCCTGGAGGCATCTGAGTTTAAGGCACTGGTCTAGAAATTCTTATTGAGTTTAACAAAATCTCATCAACAATAGTGTGTTGAGCTATTTAATTCAGGACTGATTGGTGAGGTCATCTCAGGTAAAATGCGTCCAATGTCACTTCAAGGCCATTATTTCAGATTATTTGTGATGCCTTTAACAAGAGAGAGGGAGGCGTGTAGATATGCATCTAATAGAACAGCTCTGTCCTTAGTCTAAACTTCAATTTCCAATATAAAGACATATAAATGTATGTGAGGAAGGAACAGAAAGCTGGATACATTCTTGATTGAATTAGCATTGCTTGCTTTGTTTGTAATTGTTTGGATATTTAGCAAGCATGGGAGGGGGAGTTGGGTTGTAACTGATGGAGATTGTGGCTGTAGACAATTGGGTCTAATTGAGTTAGTATGGCTTACACAGCGGATATTGCTTCCTGGTTGGAATCTGGTGCAAGTGTATAAATAATCAATTTCAGTAATAGAAATGTGATGGTTAGAAATTCTTACTAACACATATGTGTAATGATGAAAAAAGGATATACCATTCTTAATCCCTTGTGCTCTAATGTTATAAAATAGCCTCGATTCTAATGATATGCTCATCCAAACGACTGAAATTTAGCATCGTTTGTTGGTAGATGAGAAAAGTAAAAATAAAATCCCCCAAATGGAGTAAAATATCAGGAGGAATCAAAGTAATTTATTTGATATTACTGTGTATTAAGCACTTTTTCCTCCCTGCATAAAATGGAATTTAAGGCTTATAAATCACTTTTTGAATCATTGGGAATCTGGATGTTTTCTGAAAATGGAACTATAAAGAGTTGAAATGATAAAAATAGAGAGCTAAAGCACTTGACTGCTCACAAAGGTATAAACAGATAATTAAATTCAAAAGACAAAAAAATCAACAAAATGTGAGTGCCTCACTGACGATACAGAGACCAGAGGAAAAGTGCATCAAGATAGTCTCAACAATATATCAAAGGTTAATATATTTTTGAGTTTTTGATCATAGAAAATTTGAAATCTGCTTTCAAACTGCAAACTAGTTATTTAAAAATAAATCATTCTGATTCTGATCTAAAAGACCTATTTTTTTTTTTTCTCTTCTCAGAATCTATTTCTTGACTCTGAAAACAATAATCCTAAGAAGTATTCTGTTACAAAGTCTTCTATGAACACAACATGTTTTACGGGCTAGAGGAGATTCCAGTGAGTGAAAAGTTATGGCAAAATCTTTATATCCTGTGAGGTTACATAATTCTTTCCGTAATGTCCTTGGCTAAAGACATTTATAAAACTTGTCCTGCTCCAGCACCGTCTCTGAGTTCATCTCCCAGGAACACAATAGCCATAATAGTAGCCATTATAGCTGCTATTCTTCTCAATTGTAAAGGCACAGTGAAATCGTGGGATGAAGCTGTGTCTTGATTGGCTGTTAAATTGCGATCAATGAAAAGTATTTGTGCCATAATTTTACAACCAAGCAAGAACTGGCCATCCTGGTGGTAAATCAGCATGTACATACCATCAAAACTAAAGTGTCTCACTTGGATAACTGAACTGCATTTTCTTTAAGACAACAGGGTACAATAGAAGGTACATTTAAAAAAAAATCCGCTTGGGCATTTTTCTGCCTCCTGGTTAAAAAGAAATAACATATGAACAAGGACAAAGTTCAAATAAGAATGGTGACTTGCCTCTAAATTATAGCTTAGTTGCATCAAGTTATAAAGGAAAACCAATGCTCCTTTTAATCTAATAGGAAGTGAAAATGACAAACATGTAGTCACCATTCTCAAGGGTCAGCAAACTTTTCCTCGAAAGGGCCAGGTAGTAAATATTTCAGACTTTGTGAGCCATGTATGGTCATTGTTGTGTGTGTGTGTGTGTGTGTATGTATGTATATATACACACAATTCTTTAAAAATGTAAAAACAAGACTTACAAAAGCAAGCCATGAGCCAGCCTCAGGGCTGCAGTTTGCAGACCCCTGATTTATATGAATGCTTCTAGATGTGGATCTTAATAAAAGTACGACACATCTCTTTTGGTCTCCTCTATCTGGCCCCCTCCACCCTCCTCAGGTTCGCCACCTGGAGAAATGAACTGGAGAGTATTCTCAGTTTTTAGACCAGTGCTTGAAAACAGTAGCCAGGGCTATCTCTGTGAAGTGTGGCTGGAAAATAAATGCAGGCAATACAATAGTACTTTTCCTACTGTGCACATTTATAGACTTTCTTGACTTTTCAGAACCTGTCACTGTTCATCTCTGTCTCTCAGACGTGTAAAGAGTCTTAGAGAAAACAAGCAAGCAAGAAAACAAACAAACAGAAACCAAAACAAAGAAACAGAAAAAATGGGCTCCCCAAAAGCCCACAAAAAGAGCCAAGAACCCTCAGTCCCAGACAGATACATATACATGACCAGATAACGCCTAACGCCTGCTTGCCAAGCCAACCTGTCTACCGTGATCATTGCTTCCTTGTCCAAAGGAGGGCTGTTTGAAGCTGTGCTTCACTGTCACTTTGAACTATTTCTTCTGCCCTCTCAGCTGCTTCCCAACTCTCCATAGCACAATTACTTGGTTATCTTGCTGCTATTTTTTCTTTGCCACCAGTTACCCTGCAACAGGCATTTTTCAATGTTGTTCCACTGAGTTGCTCCATTCTGAAATGCCATCTTGCCTTTAACATTCAAGAAACACATCAGCATTTTGTTCATAGTAAGAGTAATAACAGGTTACAGTTAGCAAGTACCTATTCTACCCTAGGTACTGTTCTCAGTGCTTGATATAAATAACTCATTTAATCCTCACAATGACCCTAAGAGGTAGGTACTACCATTATTTCCATTTTACAGAAAAAGGAAGTGAGGGACAGGAGTCAAGCAACTGAATAACCAGGAGCAAGTCACCTGAATTATTCCCTCTATAGGTAAGGAATTCTTGTTGTTTGTTTGTTTGTTTGTTTGTTTGTTTTTTGAGACAGAGTCTTCCTCTGTTGCCCAGGCTGGAGCTCAGTGATGCGATCTCAGCTCACTGCAGCCTCCGCCTCTCAGGTTCAAGCAATTCTTCCACCTCAGCCTCCTGAGTAGTTGGGATGACAGGTGTCCGTCACCATGCCCAGCTAAGTTTTTGCACTTTTAGTAGAGATGGGGTTTCATCATGTGGACCAGGCTGGTCTTGAACTCCTGGCCTCAGGTGATCCGGCTGCCTCGGCCTCCCAAAGTGCTGGAATTACAGGTGTGAGCCACTGTTCCCGGCCTAGAAACTCTTATTTCTTATTCCCATATGCCCAGTATGTACTCTGGTTGGGTGACTGTTCTTAGTATAATTGTTTTCAGAATAGTTTTGGCCATTTGTTCATCTGGTGACCATGGTTCAGTCTACATAGAATATGCAGATATCCTAGTTAGGTCATTACACCGTTAGGAGTTTGCAAACACGTGGCTCCCATCTTGAATCCAGTCCTCATTAGATTTGTTGTTGTTTTTAATAACTTAGTTGCAACACTGACAATTATGTGCACTTCACAGGAAAATCTTAATTTCTGGCTCTTTTTTGAAGAACCAGAAGCTCTGGCAATCCTGGGCTTGCATTCTGGCACAGCGATAATTGGCTCCATTAGCCACCTTATCCTGGGCAATTGCTTTCCAGTTTGCCTGTCCCCGCAGACCACACTACTCATCCGCATTATCTGCCTAGCTCCTGAGGGCTTTTGAATTCCCACCTCCTAATAGACAGGCTGCTTCCGATTGTTCACCCAAACAGAGCACATTGTATTGTGATTCTTCTGGAAAATGTATAGACCTAGTCAAAGATGCCGCACCAGAGCTTTAGATCCTTGCAGTATAATTTAATAACCTCCCCATACTTTCCTTTGTACTCATCTATTATTATCCCAGGCATTTACCTGCTAAGAAAGTGTTTGGCGGTGTCTTAATGTGCTAGCCTCTTCCTGTTCCTTTGCCGTTTTGAATAGCTGTGTCAGCGTTCTCAGTGCTTATGTGACTTAGGTAATACATGTCTGCTGCTATTTTCTGGTATATTTTATAAAAGTTTATAAAAGTAATTGTCAGAAATGATCATGCTTTGATTAAATAAATATGCTATTGAGGAGTTAGGTACACAATTTAAATATGGTTTGAATAATTTGTTAGCATATCTGCCAACTTATTTCAGTAGCTTTAAATTATAGAGACGTTTGTGGAAGCACCATCCTATTTTGCAAATCTGACAGCAATAGCTGTTTCCTGAATGTATTTGACATTATTTTCTACATTGTTTTATGCCAATCACATTTACTGCAAACTGCTTATTACTTTATTGCTGAAAATGGCAACATGTATTTATTTAGCTTTTTATTTTAGAATTAGCAGGCTATCCCTCGCTTTATTAATCAGATCCAACCTTGAGGATTATAGCCACTGGTTTCAAGTTTATCTAATTGCTGCTGCTCAAAAACTGAGAAATCAGTAATACAGTTATGTCATCCCCTTGAGGAATTATTGTTTCTAAGGATATTATATGTGTTAGTGGGAAAAGGGAGCCTTCCAATTTATATATTATTTTTCCATAGAGAACAGTGCATAAGTGGCCTTCTAAATTTTGTTTTAGGAGGTTACCCGTGTTAAAAGTCAGGCTGACATTTCTTTATGCATCACTTCTTTTTCTCATTCTTACAATTTAGAAAGGTTTCCTTTTCTTGTATTTTCAGCCATCTCCCCGGCTCACACTGTTACATTTGTTATAAAATTAAAACTACATTTGTTAACTCACATACCATCGTTTTTATTAGCCCAGCAGAAAAGTCAATATTTCTAATTTGTTGCCTCTGGATTTATGCCAGTTTTGATGTACAATAACAGCCCAACAAGGCAACATAATATATACTAACCCAAATCTATAAAGAAGGGAAATGAAAGTCAAAGTAATAAAAAAAACATTACTTGGGAACCAGAGATACGTGAAGCAATCTGAAACAACAGTTACGCCAGCCTGCATTCCTTTTTGATTGTTAAAAAGGAATGTGCCTTAAGACATTTAGAATTTTAGAAGAGACGGTATTGAGTCTTCTTTTCCTGTGGAACTCACAAGGGTCTTTTCCTAAGCACCATGATGCTGTCCCAGATGTGCTAGTAGAAGCCCAATATAAAGTCAAGAAAGCTGGGCTCCCAGACACTAGGGAGTCTGAGGCAGGGTCATCAGTTGAACACAGGAGGCAGAGGTTGCAGTGAGCTGAGATTGTTCCACTGCACTCCAGCCTGGGTGACAGAGCAAGACTCCATCTCAAAAAAAAAAAAAAAAAAAAAAAGGAAGAGAAAGCAAGCAAGCTGGGTTCCAACTTGTATGACCTAAAATGCGTCTCTTAGCTGAGCCTTGGTTCCCTTGTATGTAAAGTAAGAGGTTGGTTGAGACTCAGTTCTTGTTCTTATCTGCGTGTAAATTCTATAAGTTTGATTCTTAAGAGTAAAAAAGACAAAACTGTATACACACACACACACACACACACACACACACTTATTTTGATAATATGCATTAACAAGTCCTTTTCAAGAGAAGAAGAAAAATAGGAAAGAAAGAGAATAAATAATGATAAAATATAGAACATTGAGGACTGCTGAAAAATGTAGATTCTATCATCCATTTCCCCTGTTTCATTTCTGAACCCTAAACGTCACCAGAGAAAATAGAGAAAGCTGTTCCAAATTTATGATCATAGTCAGAAAACACAGGTAGCATTATTGCCTCACAGTTTCCTTCCTCTTTTCCTATCACATTATCGTCAAGACAACGTTATGGTTGTGCCAGGGAGAAGCCCCAACATTAGAAAGCCATGCATGGCAGTAACAGAACCTAGTTTCAGTCCAGTTTTTAGTAGTCTCATTCACTGAAAATAAATAATCACTGTGAAGCCAATGGGATGAGTCAAAACACATATTCAGACACTTCAGTTATGACGCGTCCTCTGTCTTGGGCTCAAGTCCTTCTGCCAATTTTACTTGTTAATGCCTATGAATTAAATGCAAAGTCACGGCTTATATACAACATGTTGAGGAAAGATGGGGTAGTGTTAGAGTTAAATATATACACATTCATGTATATGATTTGCTGAAGGACTGAATTCGTTATACTGATACAGTCCACCACACAAAATCAAAAACAACCAGAGGAAAAAGGAGAGGAAGGAGAAGGTGTGTCAGCTTGGATCAGAGAGCAAGGAGACAATGGTCTCTGGAGCCCTATCTGGAGTCCAAGGCCCTTTCTCTGCTCTCCTGGGGTGTCCCTTTCGCCATTATGTATTGGCCCTTTTTTGTTGCCTGCAGTTCAATTCGGAAAGCAATGTTGACCATGGTGAGCAGTAGGGGCCACATTATCAGTAGCAAGGTAAGCTTCATAGACTTCTTTTAGGATTGAGAGGAAGGGAGCAGTTTAAAAAAAAAAAGGGAAAAAAGATTTTAAAAAACCCTCCCTTTTACAAAGAAAAATCCCTATGTACAAAGAAAAGGGGAGGAAGTATATTTTGAGAGTAAAACCTTGTCGACTGGGCACCACGTGGGCCCTGGACTGGGGAGGGGCTCGCACTCTGGCCTGTGGGCCTCCCTCTCTGCCATCTGAAATAAACTCACCCACAACATGGAAACAGCACAGCGTCCAAAAATCATTTCCCGAGAATACAAAAGGCAGTTTCTAGACTTGCTCCGACATGAAGTAAACATTTTCTGAGATGTAAAAGTGGATGCATATATCTGGGTAGGATGAAATGAAAGTGGTGAGGCAACACCACCCTTTGGAAGGAAGGATACATTTCTTAGTTGAGGTTGTCCACCTTATGCAATCTCAGTGTTCTAGACAGGTTCCAAACTGCTCATACTCTTGTTTTATGAACTTGCTTCTACTGAGCGTCTAGGCTGCGTCATAGGTGATCATCTCTCTCGCCCCTCATGGTCAAGTAATGACGTCATCCTGCTGATTAATTCTACTCCACCTCTCATGTGTGGGCCCCACCCCTCCTCTTCCTGGGGCTCATCCTCTAGTGCAGATGCTCCTGTCCCTGCCTCTGGCATAACCCTGGTCACCTGTGCTGTGCCCTCTGCCTGGAAGATCTTCAGCACTCTCCACATGCCTAAATGCTATCCCACTTTCAAGGGTGGAATCCTCAAAGACCATCTCACTGGGTATTCCTGCTGAACTCCCAACTGAAAGTAATCATTCCCCTACTGAACATCACAAAGTTTTCTTTGAGCTTTTCCTGCAGTATATGTCCCTTTCTTCTAGTATAATTCATGAATGTACCCTCTACTGAGGACAGGGCACTTGTCAGATCTGCTTTGATTGGGCCCAAGACCTAGTGTCTGTCTAATACACTTTTGATGAATGAATGAAGGAATCTATGACTATAAGGAACACAGGTGACAAAAAGAAGTTTGAACTGTTACGTTACGCTCCTCCTCCTTGATTCTGTACGTTGGCTGCTGGCAGCTGCAACCCATTACAACAACCATAAAACATTTCTGATGCCATCGTTTATTCTATAGCTCATATCCAATCAATTGCCAAATACTCACAGATATATTCCATCCCTTTTCCTTCCTATATTCAGGCCTCTAGCCTATCTTGTCTGGATACTACAGTGACTCCCTACTGAGTCTCTGTTCTTCTGTGCTTTGCCCATTGGAGTCATTTTCTGCCTAGGTACCAGAGACATCTATTTAAAACACAAATCTAACCCAGGTCATATCCAGGTTATACTTCCCCATAAATTCCCGTCATGTAAAGGTATTTTTATATGGCATACAATATCTTCTTTGGCACCTTGTCTACCTCTCCATATTCAGCTCCAACTTCTCTTCCTTTCCCATGTGCCATGCTATTTATTACCTTCATATTTTTCTCAATTGTTATTTGTCTTTTGAGTTATCAGTTGAGAAAATATTTGTTTTTATCATTGGCACAACAAAATTACATCAGCCACTTGGTGATAGCTCAGCAGCTCAGCAACTGGTATCAATCATCTGCTGAAAGAGTTGATCGAATGCAACATATCACACCAGTTTTCATTTAGGCCAAAGTTGCTATGGACTGACTGTTTACATCCCCTGAAATTCATATGTTGAAGCCCTAATAACCAATATGATTGTATTAGGAGGTGGGGACTTTGGGGAGTAATTAAGTCATAAAGGTGGGGCCCTTATGAACAGGATTAGTGCCCTCATAAGAAGAGACATGGGGAGATGATCTCTGTCTCTGCCATGTTAGCATACACCAAGAAGATGTCTGTCTGTAAACCAGGAAAGGGATCCTCACTGGGAACCATGTCAGCCAGCACCTTGATGTTGGATTTCCCAGCCTGGAGAACTGTGAGACATAAATCTCTGTTATTTAAGCCACTCAGTGTATGAAATTTTTGTGATAGCAGCCTGAGCTGACCAAGACAAAAGACATCCATCTAAAACACAAATCTGAATATTGAGAGACACAGAAATAACCTATAGCAAGCATGCCAGGGTAGAAATGACTCTGCCTAAATAAACTATCAGAATAGTCAACTATGCAAGGGATTGCAGGCTACTGTTTGTGCAGGTGTTAACTACAGAACAGTTTCCCAACCCGAATTACCTTGTAAACCAGTAGGTAAATTTCTTCTGTGAATTCCTGGACTGATGTAGCTGGGATTTGGAGTGGAATGGAGAAGCACAGCCTGTGAAAAAGGTGCTCTGAAGTAACTTAAGACACCACTTGCAAATTATTGGAAATTACTTAAGGTTCCAGTTCCTGAAATGAATCCTAAATGTGATTTTCTTACATCAACTAAATTTCTTTGATCCAACTTGACCCAGACAGAACTAAAATGTTCTTCAAAATACTACATAATAGAAGTAATCAAAAGTGCTACACACACACACACGGATATTATTCAGCCTTAAAAAGGAAGGAAATGCTATCATTTGAGACATGAATGAACCTGGAAGACACTATGTTAAGTGAAATAAGTCAGGCAAAGAAAAACAAGTACTGCAGGATCTCACTTGTATGTGGAATCTTAAAAAGTCAAATTCATAGAATAGAGAGTAGAATGGTGGTTGCCAGGGGCTGCAATGTGGGGCAAATGGGAAGATGCTGCTGGTTAAATTGTACAAAGTTTCAGTTACACAGAATGAATAAATTTCTGGAGATCTAATGCACAGCGTGGTGACTACAGTTAATAATAATCTATTGCACACTTGAAATTTGCCAAGAGAGCAATCTTTACTGTTCTCACCACACACACACACACACACACACAATCACAAAGGTAACTATGTGAAGTGATGGAGATGTTAATTAGTTTTACTGTGGTAATGACTTTGCAGTATATACATACATAAAAACATCACATTGTACACCATAAAAATATATAATTTTTATCTGTCAATTATACTTCAATAAAGCTGGGGGGGAAATAAAAACAGTGACTCAAGATATGTAAACTATAATAACAGTGGAGTCCTAAAGATGTTGCTAAGCTTATTTTTGATGCTTGTTTTGTACTTATCTTAAATCAAAATGTTTTTGGATGTTGCCAGGTGTTATTAATGTGGAAACACTAAAACAATAGGAGGTATATAAAGTAATAAAAAAGGACTATAGGACCAGCCCTAATCATCATCTAAATAATGGGAAATACAATAAAACAAATGAACTGAAAACACTGAAAAATACTCAACAGCATTCCAATTGAAAGAGGCAAGTATTACATTTACTAAAATGATGTGAGCTTTTCTTGATTCAGATACTCATGCAAGCACAGCATTTTCTTCTTTGTATGTATGGGAAAGCCAGCCCTTTTGAGAGTGAGAATAGCTTTCAAGACTCCTGATTTAAATTTCAAACTCTTGATCATAGCTGGGGAGCAAAGGTTTTCATCTTGGAATTGGAAATTGAGTTCTTTAGCTCTATACCAAGTGATAATATTAAGCATTTTGTTGTATCCACCATGCAAGCCAAGTTCCCCACTGTGCCTTCAAAGCCACAGTGAATGAACCATATTTGGATTTGCTTATCAGGAAGAGACATTTAGAAAGACAATGCACTTGTCCTGCAAGACTGAGACTCCTGATGCTTTTAGATAGGCCTGTGGAGAGCTGCAAAATGGGCCCTAAAATCAGGCTGACATGGTCGCTTAACAAGCCTCAGCATGCTCTGTGGGCTCAGGGAGTTTGTGGTGTCACCCACAGGGCTGCTGATGGCAGCCATCATAATTAGAACACATGAATCAAAAACACCAGGTGAAGATTTTGACTTAGAAGAAAGAAAAGGCAGATGGAGGGAATTACCATGCCCTTTGACTATTAAGCTCTTTCATGCAGCTGGATCGCCGGCCAGCTCTGGCTGCATGAATGAGTCTAGCGCAGTGTACAGAAGTCTCACCCTTCCTGCTACCAAGCTTCAAAGGGGCAAAGAGAGCAGAAAATCTCTTCCTTGTCAATTCATTGGACGAAGTAAAATCTTAGCGTCTCTCCCAACATTTGGTAAAACAGGTAACAGTGTTTGTCTTTATTTATTTTTTTAATATGGAAAATGACTTGGCGATCTTTTCCAGAAAAACAAACAAACAAACCTCTATAACCTCAAGGGATATGACCTTGAAAGACATTTGCTGAACTTTAATACGACTGGATTTTTTCCAACCTTTATGGGCTCTTGATTTGAAAATCTACCTAACAAAAGCTGTGCCAGGAAAGCTGTTATTACAGAGATGCTGCTCAACAGGCAGAAGTGGGTTAATTGCAAGCTCTCCAGTAAAATAAAGGAGGGTTTTGAAAACAAGTGCAAATTTGACAAAATGTACTGCATTACTCTTATGGAAAAAAACTAGGAGGGAGAAACATTAGAAATGGCAAAATGTCTAAAATAAATAGATGTTATAAAACCTGTCGGAAGAGGCTATTCGAGATTTCAGATTCCTCATAAACAGTTGCCCACTGACCTTGATATGAACACAGAAATCCATTAGCAATCAAATTTTCAAACATAATTGTATACTAAAAAATCCGTATTTTTTTCTCTATCAATTTACGTCGACAGGACCTAGTTTAATACCACGATGTAGACTTATTTATATTTTTATCGTCTTTTCCAGTATATTGCTTTTGAGATTAAGTAAGCATAATTCATGATGAAGAGCTTAACAGTAAATTGTGAATTTGTTCAGAGAATTTCCTTATAACACTCTATGACTTTCATGAAAATTTAACTTCCATTTTTGAGCCAAAATAAAAGCTTCAAAATACACAAGAATGTTTATGTTTTCCTATTTACAAGCAGCTGAGATATTTTTCTTCTAACAAAGTTAGTTTTAAGGATATTCTCCTGACCTTAACAATTTTAAGAGAAAAATCACGCTGTCTTGTTACATCTGTGACTTCATTTACAACAATATCATTTAATATAATGTCAATGGATTTGGATTATTTTGAAAGGAAGACTCGATACTATTTGAATGGGTTTGTTATATGTAAGCTAAAGTGCAGTCGGAAACTCAGAAACACTGTTATCATGTAGACTAATAGGAAACTTTACTGAATCCATCAAAGAAATTAGAGAGAAAATTGCATTTCTGTCCATGTGTCCTAAGAGTGGCTGTCCCTGGAGGACACATGCCTTAATTTTGCCTATTAAATAAATGAATATTCTTGAGAATCCACAGAGTCAGGCAAAAACAACACGGTGCCCATTGCCTACTTTTAGTTTAGTACTAGTCAAAAGAGACATTTCTCTGTCTGATTTCAGCTTCATTTGGAAGCAATTAACTATTTTATGTGAGATATAATAAGGGTCTCTAGAGCAAGGACCACAGTTACCTGCATTCGTTGTTTAAGAATTGAGTAAAGTCACGTTCACATTCAACACAGCTCCGATGATACCCAGTTCCTTATTGCCGAGTGCTGTCTCCTCTCTCATTTCCTAAAATGTGCTGGGCTGGTGAAAAGAATCTGGGCTAAAATTACCAATTACTTTTATTCTTATATTACTTTCCTGAGATTTATATTTGATCATCAAAATGACCAGAAAGCACAATAAATAAAATTCTTCACACTTTGTTTACAAACACTACCCCAGATGTTCAACTTTACCTTCATGTTTCATTTTATAAAATTATGATTTGTATTTGTGTGTAAAATTCAATTTTTGTTGTTATGATTAAAGCAAAGTAAGCTAGAGACTTCAAACATGATTTAAAATCGATTATTTCATTGTAGGAAAAATGAGAGGCATTTAAAGAAGTCATAAAATGTATCATATAAATGTAGCAATCAAAACAATAAATACCCCCAACAAAAGAGACCGGAACTTGAGTAGCTGCACGGCCCATGTTTCTCCGGACCACTATGATGAAGACTTTGCCTGGTTCAAGGCGATTTGCCTGCCAAGCAAGTTATCTAGCCCCTGAGCTTTAAAAACAGCTCATTCCGGTTTGACTCCGGTCCCAGGGAAACTGGTTCACTCCTTTCTGAGGGTTTCCAGTATATTCTGTACATGTCCCATGAAAGCATGTATCATATGGCTCATAATCATCTTTTACACAGTTTTTTCCACAACTAGACTCTTAGTTGCTGGAGTCTGGGGGCCAGGTTTCTTTGTACTTGAACCCCAGGACTAAGCAGGGGATCTGGCACAGAATAAGCAGGAAAAGGTAAGCAGAGGTAACTTGCCTCTAAATATCACCGGAAATTTCCACTGAGGAAGATTCTCAGTGACGGCCAAAGATGGCCTCCATTTCCTCTCTCCATGAGCAGATATTAAGAATACAATCCAGTTTAGAGCCATTTCTTGGAACTGAATGCCTCTGACTGTTTAATTGTACTTGCTTAAAAAATGTTGAGAATTAACTAAGAAAGCCTTATTCTTCTGGGTCTAGATTGAAATATCTCTGATGGGATGGATAGGTTTCCTTCCATTATCTTCACTTCATTTTTTTTTTTTTCCACTCGTAAGCAGTAACTTTTCTATTTCTATTTTCTTTTCTATTCTTAAAGACAGAAGTTACACTTTGCAGCTTGGACATCTTGACTCTAACCATGTGAGAAACTTAACAAATAATGATAACTGTTGTTAGAGTTCGCTTTTTAAAAGCACCACATTGCAGACACAATCTTGAAAATGCTTTTAGGAACAACGTTCTATTTAGTGTTTAGCAAATCAAACTGTTTTTGTGTGATTGGAGAAAAGTGAGCCACTTCTTATACCATCTCTAAAAGAAAAAACAATTTTTTTTTTCTCTCTACTGCCACACTCATTGCAGAACCCAAGTGTGGCCAGATGTGTGGGGGTCTTTACACACACACCAAGTAATCCTCTGGGGGCCCCCAGCTGGCTATGTCATACTTCAGTTCAATTCTGACACTATCTACCTGAGATAGAGTCAGAGGCTCAGGTTGGGGCTCAGTCCCACAAGACTGACCCTTCTTCTGATGCCAACTTTCAGAAGCAGATTGTCACATACACTTCTGACCCACCCACTGTAAATCGCACTCCACGACCCCATTCTTAGCTTCCATTAATTTGCTGGGCTGGCTCACAGAACTCAGGGAAACACTTATATTGACTGGTTTGGCATAATGAAGAATACTACAGAGGATATGGATGACGTGCCAGGTGAAGGGATGTGTAGGGCACAGGACATAGTACCGGGCAGGGGGTGGCATGCCACCCTCCCAGCACTTCCATGTGTTCAGCAACCTGGAAGCTCAGCAAACACACCTCCTCCTTCTGTTCCGCAACCCAAAAGCACATCTCCTTGTCTAAGACTTTGTATAGAGCCTGATCTCCAGCCCTGACCCCGCATCTCCTGGAGGTTGGTAGGTGGGGCTGAAAATCCCAGTCCTGAAATCCTATAACTGCTTGGTCTATCTGGTCACCAGCTCCATCTGAGTCTAGCTGGGGTGCCCCGTCTAAGTCCTTCATGAGCATAAACTTAGGTGTTACAAAGGGGGCTCTAGTGGCTCACGCCTGTAGTCACAGAACTTTGGGAGGCCGAAGTGGGTGGATCACCTGAGGTCAGGAGTTCAAGACCAGCCTGGCCAACATGGCAAAACCCCATCTCTACTAAAAATACAAAAATATAAATAGCTGGGCATGGTGGTGCGCGCCTGTAATCCCAGCTACTCAGGAGGCTGAGGCAGGAGAATTGCTTGAACCCTGGTGGTGGAGGTTGCAGTGAGCCAAGATCACGCCACTGCACTCCAGCCTGGGTAAGAGAGTGAGACTCTGTCTCAAAATAATAATAATAATAATAGTAAAATAAAATAAATAAATAAAGGGGGCTCTTTATAAATAACAGAAGACACTCCCATCACTCAGGAAATTCTAAGAATTTTAGAAGCTCTGTGACAAGAACTGGGGCAAAGACCAAATACATATCATACTAATCGCCCTCTTAGTGCAGTGGGTAGCATGTCAGCTTCATATTTCACATTATACCATACCACCTAGCCAATATCCCAACAGTGTTCAGGCCTTGCCTGTACATCTAAACACCAAAATTAGCAATGGTTGGAGTTTTCTGGAAATGGAGCTGGTGGCTTTAATTGTGCTACATGCTATGCAGGTAAGGGATAATCAAAATTAAAATATAGGGCCAGGTGCAGTGGCTCATGCCTGTAATCTTAACACTTTAGGAAACTGAGACAGAGGGATGGCTTGAGGCCAACAGCTCGAGACCAGCCTGGGCAACATAGTGAAACCTCCTTTCTACAGAAAGTTAAAAAATTAGCTAAGCATGGTGCTGTGTGCCTGTAGTATAGTCCTAACTACTTTGGCAGCTGAGGCAGGAAGATCGCTTGAGCGATTCCAGGCTTCAGTGAGCTCTGATTATACTACTGCACTCCAGCCTGGGCAACAGAGCAAGACCCTGTCTCTAAAAAAAAACAAAAATAAAAATTAGAAGATGGGAGACGCTTTCTGCACTCTACATAGAAAGTACAGCGGTAGGCTACATAGCGTGGGTTTCGATCCTGGCTCCTCTGCTTACTAACTGTGTTTCCTCGGGCAAATTTCCCATTCAGAAAATTGGAGTAGTAATGGGAACCTATCTCATCAGGTTTTTGTGAAGATTAAATAAGCAGCAGATGTAAAGTGCTCGGATCAGTGCTTGGCATCTAGCAAGAGCTATTTAAGTGGTTGCCTTGATCATGAGGAAGAAAATAAAAGATCTACCATTCATGATGTTTCGTCATGATATCATCATCAGAGGGTGATAAAGGTTCAGATTTAGATCTAAGTAGCTCCCCAGTGAGTGCTTTCTTTAATTTAAGGGTGTTAACAGTAAAACCAGACTCTGTAAAATATTTTACCGAGGTTTATTCTGAACCAATATGATGAGTGCCCATGGCCCAGAAAAAACACAAACCCAAGGAGACTTGGGTATGTGATCTTGAAGTGGCTGGATTACAGTCTGGCTTTATATATTATTACGATGATTTTTGACACAGGGTCTTCACTCTGTGGAGTATAGTGGTGCAATCTCAGCTTACTGCAGCCTTGACCTCCGGGGCTCAAGTTCCGCCTCAGTCTCCTGAGTCGTTGGGAATACAGGTGCCCAGTATCACGCTTGGCTAGGTTTTATACATTTTAAGAAGACAGGGGTTACAAGCAAAGACAAGTCAACACACGGAAGGTATACATTGGTTCGGCCCAAAAAGGCAGGACATCTTGAAGCAGGGTTTACAGGTAATAGGTGGATTCAGAGAGTCTTTAATTTGCAATTGGTTAAAGTAGCAAGGCTCTGTCTAAAACTTGGAATCAGCAGAAAGGA
Organism: Mandrillus leucophaeus; assembly: GCF_000951045.1. NCBI lineage: Eukaryota > Metazoa > Chordata > Mammalia > Primates > Cercopithecidae > Mandrillus > Mandrillus leucophaeus. The sequence continues at coordinate 2,074,538 of NW_012106697.1, read as the reverse complement.
ATATTAAGGATGGATGGGCCAGGTGCAGGGGCTCACGCCTGTAATCCCTCCCTGTAGCACTTCGGGAGGCAGAGGTGGGCAGATCACCTGAGGTCAGGAGTTTGAGACCAGTCTGGCCAACATGGTGAAACCTCATCTCTACCAAAAATATGAAAAAATTAGCCAGGCCTGGTGGGGTGCACTTGTAATTCCAGCTACCGGGGAGGTTGAGGCAGGGGAGTTGCTTGAACCAGGGAGGTGGAGGTTGCAGGAAGCTGAGATGGTGCCATTGCATTCCAGCCTGGCTAACAGAGTGAGACTCTGTCTCAAAAAAAAAAAAAAAAAAAAAAAAAAAAAAAAAAAAAGATGGATGTAGCAAGAGGATGATGAATACTCATCCTTTATCCCTCTCTTTTTCTGTCTTGTCACACACTTACACAAGAGGATGATGCCTGCAGGTGTAACTCAACCCTTGCCTTAGGTCTTGTTTATCATTTGGTATCTTAATTGCCACAAAGAGTCTGTTCTGTCAGTCTTATGATCTCTATTTTAACATCACGCTGCTCTTATTGTGCCTTATATTCAAACAGGAGGGGGTGGAACAAGGCGTGTCTGGCCTCCTTTCCAGTCACGGCTGGGAATTCAGTTTTTAAGTTTTTTCTGGGGTCTCCTTGATGAAGAAGGGATCCGCCAGTCAGTGAAGTGCTTAGGATTTTATCTTTTCTTTACAAAGGGGACATAAGGGAGTGCCACAGGGCAAAGATAGTTCTTATTTGTTCCAACATTCCTTAATACCTAGAGAGCCCTTTCTGGTCAGATGGAAGGAGAGTTATCCTTGTGTGCTTTTGTTATGTCTTATGGTTGTCACGAGGTTCTGCTGGGGCTCAGCAAACTCTACCCCCAAAGACTGACACCTTGACATGCTGAGAGACTACAGAACCTGCTTCAGGATCAAGATCCCTTACCGTTGCCTTGTCCCCCACCAAGGGCAGGCAGAGATTCCTATGGGATTTTCCGATCTGACCACGAAAGCTACTTTCCAGGAAAAAAAAAAACAAAAAGTGATTGTCTTAAACACTCTCCCTAGCTCCCTAGAAATCTCATCAAATAAGCAGGAAAGATCAACCACCAGAGAAGAGACTGGCAGTCCTCACCTTGCTCACACAGACTTTGCCTCTGTTCTTCCGAGGGCAACTCCAAGAGATTGCCTGGGGGACTCCTTCTGCATCTTGGTTTCTGTGCAGCTCCACCCTCACCCCTCACCCCTCATCCCTCACCTTCTTTAGTGTCTGCCTCCCACCTCTTGGGTCCATCCATTTCTCCACTATGAAGAGAATATTTAAGCATCAACCATATGGCCCCTCTTTGAGCTCATACTTTGTATGACTCCTGGGCACATGTATGTGCATGAATACATTCTGTGTGTCTTGTCTCCGATGAATCTGCCTTTTGCTAGATTTTCAGTGAACCTTCAGAGGTTGAAGGAGATGTTTTCCTTCGGCCTTTATAGGACAATGCCTTTCTGGTACCACATATGGTACAAAGAGTGTCACATTTGCATAGGTAACTCTTTGAAGTCTGTAAGTTCCAAAATTAAGAATTACTATCAGATTGTTTTTTCTCTTAGAGGATTTTTTCTGAGAATTCGACTGTGTAGCAGTTTCCTCCTTACGCTTCTGATGGTTTGGCTTGCATATGGAATCACAGAAATGATGTGATAAGACCAGATACAGTTTTTTTCCTTACAGCCCAGCGTCACTGCATATCTTTCATGGCCTTAGCTTATATTCAGGCATGGTTTCATTTATATGTGGTGCCATTTAAGTCATGCTTGTTAAGGCAAATTGTTGCTCCACTCCCGCATTAAGACACTGTGAGACTATTCCACTTTACTCAGAAACAAAAAGTGTGTGTGTTTGTGTGTGTGTGTTTGTGTGTAAGTGTGTGACAAGACAGAAAAAGAGAGAGATAAAGGATGAGTATTCCTTATCTGAAATACTTGGGAACTGCAGGTGTGTCGGATTTCATTTTTCAGTGGCGGGGGTCATGGGGAGGCAGATTTTGGAGTATGTGCATTATACTTACTAGCTGAGCACTTCAAATCTGAAAATTAGAAATTTGAAATGCTCCAGTGACCACTTCCTTTGAGCTGTATATTGGTGCTCAGAAAGCTTCAGACTTTGAAGCATTTTGGATTTTGGACTTTAGGAATAGGCATACTCAACATGTATATGCACATACATATTAATTATGGTCATGTGTGTCAATTCAAGGACAAATCTGAACCGCATTTTTTAGGGATGCCACCGTTGGCTTGCCTCTTTTAGGTCCTGAGCCAATGGGAGGCAAGCTCAGAAGAGCATGAGGAGACAGTTCGAAAGTAGCTGTGACTTTCTGGGGCAGGCAGGGCTTGACTCCAACCACAGGCCTGAATACAGGATTACATTCCACCCTTTCTGATTTCATTTATCAAGCTTTTTAAGATGCCTCCTGTAGCTTCAGATAAACGAATCTGTATGTTATCATCTACCTATGCATCTCCTTATTATTGTCCTCCTGCCTGGTCACCTACCATTCAAAGTATCATCTCCCGGCTCCAACTTCACATATGTGCCTTCATTCACTATTCAGCTCAGAACTCACTCTCCCCTTAAGCCTTTTCTAAATCCTCTTAACTGTTGTCACTCAGCACTTAGGCACATCCTCTCTGCATTCCCATACTCATTTTATGCTTTGTCATGAAGAGTTAGGAATACTCTTAATTGTACTTTTCTTAAATTATTTTGGAAGTATATATCATGTCTCCAGCCACATTTTATGTTTCTAAAAGCCAGGTGATAGATTTTAAGTCTGTCTTAAAATAACTTCTCTCTCACTCCTTAGGTTCTATTATGTTACTCCTTTTACACTCAACAGTAAGTGTTCATTGAATAAACTTAAAAATGGTGAGGGGGCAATAGAGTAGAGAGTATATATATTTTCTGAATCATGAATTATCACATTGAGATGATTGTCCCTTCGTTTGCAATAATATCGTCCTCGTAAGAAATGGGCAGAAAGTGTTTATCTGGAATGAGAAAAAGGAAATCCTCTCATGAAAATTTTTTTTTGAGAGATTAAAAATTCAAATGAATTTGATGCTTGGGAATTCACTGGGAAAAATAATTTGAAAGGACAAAACACAATCGGAAAGACTAGAATAACTATAAATAAAAACACAACAGAGAGAAAACCAAACCTGAAAACTATTCACCAATCTCACTTGTGAATATAAAATGGAGAAATTATAAATAAAATTTTAGCAAATTAAATCCAATAATATATTTTAAAAATTGTTATTAAGTATGTTTTATTGTAGGAATACAGACAATATAAATTAAGATATTTTATTAATACAGCATATTGAGGAGAGTAGAAATAAAATCACATGTTCATTTTCTTAGATACTGAAAAAGTCTTTGGTAGAACTTGTCACTCATACCCGATTCAAATAAAAACAAAAATTATACAAACATAAAGAAGAAATATTGCTTAAATAACAAAGGGCATGTGTCAGAAAACAATTCACTTAGTGGTTTAAAAAAAAGACCCATTTCCATTGAGAGTAAAGAATAAGACAAGAATGGTCATTGTTGCAGCTATTTTTCTTTGTTGTTTTGGATGTCCTAGCCAGAGCAATATAATAAGAAAAGTAAATTTGAAGTGCAAATGTTGAAACATAGTACATAAAATCACACTTCAGAAAATGCTACCATTTTATACTTAAAGAGTCATCTGGCTTTGGGAGGCCAAGGCTGGAGGATTGCTTGAGGCCAGGAGTTCAAGACCTGCCTGGGCAACATGGTGAGACCCGCATCTCTTCAAAAAGTAAAAAGTTAAGGTGAGAATAGTGGTGCACACTTATAGTCCTAGTTACTCTGGAGGCTGAGGCTTGAGGGGCATCACCTGAGCTCAGGAGGTCACGGCTGCAGCAGGGAGCTATGATTGTGCCACTGCACTCTAGCCTGGACGACAGAGGGAGGCCTTGTCTCTAAAAAATTCCAAACCAAACCAAACAACAACAAAACAAGCAAGGTAAAGCTACATATTTTTCGTTCAGAAAATTCCATATTTTAAAGAGAAAAACTCTTTTCCGATTAATATAAAAACTAAATGCAATTCTGATAAAATTTTCTTGGAAGTTTTAGGATGGGAATAAAGAGAAAATGATTCTGAAACACATTTAGAAGAGGAGCTATGTGATAATAGCCTTGAAAAGAAAAATGAATGTGAATGTTTGGGGAGAAATTTTTCAAGCAGGTTTTACAATGAATTTTACATACACACAGCAAATAGAATGGTGTGGTATTGTCAACAGAATTGGTGAAGCACAGAAGAAAACAAGGCAGTCAGAGGAGAAAGATGCAGAGACAGGCACTTGGCATAGGGTTAAGAATGTATTTTAAGTTAGGCACGCAGAACCCTTCCTCTTATGGTTTACCAAATTATATAAATAACTATTGAAGATTTAAATGCATAATAAATAAAATCAAAAATTATAATATAAAATTGAAAATATATGCTAAGAACCAGAATTGACAGAAAAGAGAGTATACAATTTTATATTTAGAAGACACATCCCAGGGTGGTTTTGGACTGTGTCAGCTTGGTTAGGCTAGAAAATGAAACTACGTTTCCCAGAATTCCCCTCATTATGTAGTTCTTGTTTAGAACTGGCTAACAGGAAATGTTGATCAAGATTTGGAAGATGCCTGGGTTCGTTCTTGGCTCACACAGCAAAAGCAAAAATAAATAAAAAACTTAAAAGAAAGAAGAGAAAAAGCTTTCGAAGATGAAAATGAAGCAGCGGCCTTTATCCTCTAAAGGACCTCATGGCTAGAGGCAGTGAAAACAGATGCCAAGGTGCTGGTGGATCAAGTGTATCCTTTCTCTCCCCAGATGGCCCATCACCAAGTGCATAAACAAGGCCTCCATAGACCTGTTCACTACTATCCTTTGTAGACTCACTCCAGTAGCTGGATATGCCTCGCTTCAGGAGTGCTGGTTAATGACTTTTTTCTAATCCTCCAACTCCTCCTTTCAGACTCTTATTCCTTCTGCTTCTGCCGCAATGATGTAAGACCTAATTCCTATTATAATTCCTCATTCCATAATATGCACAGTAGTTCCTCATCTCTATTTGAACTGGTACACCCAATGAGGACATTCATCAACCTGAGGGCGACATTCCAGTAAGGAACTCTTGGACAAACAAGAAAAGGTTCCAGGAGCAAAGGTATTTTTATTCAGAGAAATGGATGCTACTGACATGAACTACATTTCTTTTAAATGTTTCTTTTTACAGTGAGAATAGTGAGCTCAACTTCATGATCCAGCTCAAAGCAAAGATTCTGACTATGCTTCCCTTCCCTTGCTAAGGATGTCTGAGCAGGGGGAGAAAGGATTTATTTCTCAATCAAGGCAAAACTGACTAATAAAGTGGAAGCAATGAAACATTAGGAGAAAGTGGCCATCACATCATAAAGACGCTGAGTCATGCCAAGGAAACAGGGCAGGATCTGCTGCATGGCCTAAACACTAGAACATCTTTTTATTTCTAATTAGATAAAAGGTTGGTAAGTTTTCCCATTCTTCATCTCTGAAAGTTTATATAGATCAAAGAAGAGGATGCTTCCATAAATTGAATTCTTACAATAAATATTTTGTAAGAAATTATACAATAAATATATTGTAAGAAATTATACAATAATACAATATACAAGAAATTCTTACCATAAAGATATTACAAGAAATTATACATTTCTTATAATAAAATTACTAATACTAATACAAGTGCCTATGCATTAGTGAATCTTGATATAAACGAAGAATAAGAAAATATTTTTAAGAAGGTGAGTGTGAGTTGTGAACAACACAGATAAAAGGCCATCCTTTTTCTGCTGCTGAGGTACTATGTGACATTTAGCTATGTTACTTAAGTGATATAAGTTGTAAGGATATATTTTTTTCATGGGTTTCTTATTAATTAAAATAAAAAAGTAAAATTCAATTATCAGAATAGTGCCTGGCATATGAAAGTTTGGTATATATTGTTGAGCAAAATTTTTTTTCTATCTCTTTGGTATGAATCCTGTGCAGACAAGGATTACTCTAGGAACAGCTGAGTTCCAGCATAAGTAACTGGTAAATAAAAGCAAATTTAACTGTATTTAATTATAAGCTAAGTCTTCTGTCTTAAACTAGCTGTAATTTAGAGTATGACGATAATTTGCCAATGAGATTCTGTCTCAGCCACAACTAATCTTTGAGGAACTGTGGTGTAATCAGACAGAACTTGGGTAAGGTGGAATGGGGCAACTGTCGTGATTTTCAAAAGTAGGAAGAAGGAGGGTTCCACATATTATAGACATAAGTGTGACATATTTAACAATTTCTATGTCATATTAAAATATATTCAGTGATTTCTAAGAAGCTGAATACACTAGCAATAGGAATCAGCATATGTTCACCCCAAATAATCATCGACTTACTAAGAGTATAAACTGACCCATTTTTAAAATCAAGGTAGCTGACAAAACCTTGCAAACTAATCTTGTTGAAAATAGCAGGAACAAACAGAAAGACATCCCATGCTCATGGATCAGAAGAATTAATGCGGTTAGAGTGACCATACTACCCAAAGCAATCTACAGACCCAATGCAATCTCCATCAGATACTAACGACGCTTTTCACAGAAGAAGAAAAAATACCCTAAAATTTGTATGGAACTGAAAAAGAGCTGAAGAGCCAAATTAATCCTGAGCAAAAAGAACGAAGCTGGAGGCATCACACTGACTTCAAAATTTGTTATAATGCTATAGTAACAATTTTATTGGTATAAAATGGTAAAAAACCATTTTATTGGTATAAAAACAGACACATGGACCAATGGAACAGAATAGATAATCCAGAGATAAACCCACATACTTCTAGCCAACTCATTGTTGGCATACATGGGAACATACATGACACCTTGTTTAATCAATAATGCTAGGAAAACTGGATATCCATATGCAGAAGAATGAAAATAGATACTTAAATCTCACCATATACAAAAATTAACTTAAGACGGATTAAAGACTTAAACGTAAGACCCAAAACTATAAAACTACTAGAAGCAAGCATATGTAAACACTCCAGGACATTGGCCTAGGCAAAGATTTTACGGCTAAGACCTCAAAAGCACAGACAACAAAAACAAAAGTAGACAAATGGGACTTAATTAAATTAAAAGCCTTCTGCACAGCAAAGGAAATAATCAACAGAGTAAAGAGGCAACCTATTGAATGGGACAAAATATTCACAAACTATTCATCCAGCAAGGGATTAATATATCCAGGCTGCACAAAAAACTCAACAGCAGAAACAAAACAAAATAAAACAAATAATCTCATTTAAAAAGTGGGCAAGAGACTCGAATAGACTTTTCTCAAAGGAAGATATAAAAATGGCCAACAGGTACATGAAAAAATGTTCAATATCATTAATCATCAGAGAAATGCAAATCAAAACCACAACGAGACATCATTTTAACCCAGTAAGAATATCTATTATCAAAAAGACAAAAATAACGGATGCCGGCAAGGATGCAGAGAAAAGGGAACTGTTATACACTGTTGGTGGGAATGTAAATGAGTACAGCCATGATGGGAAGCAGTATGGAGATTTCTCAAAAAACCAAAAATAAAACTACCACATGACTCAGCAATCACACTGTTAGGTATTTATCCAAAGCAAAAGAAATCAGTATATCGAAAGGATTCTTGGACCTCTGTATTTATTGCAGAACTAGTCACAATAGAATAGATATGGAATCAACCTAAGGGCCCATCAATGGATGCATAAAGAAAATTGGTGCATATACATAGTAAAATACTACTCAGTCATAAAACAGAAGGAAATCTTGTCATTTACAGCATCATGGATGGAATTAGAGGTTATAATGTTAAGTGAAATAAGCCAGGCACAGAAACACAAACATTGCCTGTTCTCACTGATATGAAGGACCTAAAAGGATTGATCTCATAGAAGCAGAACGTTGAATGATAGATATCAGAAGTGGAAAAAGGTGTGTTGGGGAGGTGGATAAGAGAAGTTGGTTAATGGGTACACACACACACAGTCAGAAAGAGAGATTAAGATGTAATGTTCAATAGCAAAGCAAGTAACTACAGTTAACAACAAAGTAGTTTGTATTTCAACATAGTCAGAAGGGAGGATGTAAAATACTCCCAACACATAAAAATGATAAATACATGAGTGATTGATAACCTAAGTACTCTAATTCGATCATGACAAATCCTATGCATGTAACAAAATATTACATGGACCTCCAAAAATATGTACAAATATTATGCATCAATAAAAATAATACATAAATAAATAATGCTGGTGACAACATAGAGGAAATGTAGGCTGGATGACAAAATGGTGAGGGTGAATTTGTAAGTGTCCAAATGAAGACATTCTAAACCAGGATTTATTGGTGGTTCAGTATCTGCTTATGGAGAATAATCTAAAGTTTATTGTCGGACTGTGTCTTTAGTTCTTCCTGTTTGATAATTTAATAACTTAGTAGAAAATATAATTGGTACACTTATTAAATTTCCCAATATTACTAAGTCAAATGAGGCAATTAATTCATCATGTGACAAATTCAGGAACCAACAATCCAAAAAGATATCAACCGGATGAGATTTTGCACTGTAACCAACGAAATGAATTCTAATGGGCATATATACATAATCCTCTGCTTGGACACAAGAAACTCACCCCCAAACGAAAACTAGAACCACCATCTCCAAAGCAACCGAAATCAAACACAGAAATAACAACTGTGCATATTAAGGCAGGGAAAATTCTTACTAAAAAGAATTTAATAAGGACTCTTATGGAGAAGAGACCAGAGGGGTGAGCTGATATCATACGTGGTATAGTCAGAATGCTGTGCCTGATGGGAGTGTAGTGTCAAGAGAAAGGAGAGTGACGAGTGATGGCCCCGTACGGGGGGAGTCAGGATTCTGCCCAGGCCTCTTTCCACAGTTGACAATATTTAGTCCAGAGGAAGGATGAACTGATAGAGGGATTATGACCCCAGCTGAAGGACTTGCAGATTTTGAGCACACAGTAGGTGCCTACAAACACAGCCATGAGGGGCCCTCTGATAATAAAATTAACAAGTTGTAGCTAAGTGGTGGAGGTAGATTTGGGTTTAATTTTGAAAAAGAGGCTCAATGTCTATTTCTTCATTGGGAATACTGCAGAGGCGATTCAAGTTCAGAGTTGGACATGATATGTGCCAAAGGCCCCTGAAAATTGGACATTATATTTGTCATTTAGTGTCACGGTTATTCAAAGTACTCTGAAAATTTAAAGAGGTAGGCAGTTATAAACACAACCTAATAGAATAAAAATAAAATCTGCTAGAAAAAAAAACATACACACAAATTTTAAACACAACAGACCTCACCCTACTGATCTGTAGAAGCATCTGTTCCACGGTCACAGTGAAGTAGAAATCATGAATTCAGTACTGGTGGTGTGGAGAGTCCGGCAATTCAAAGTTAAGAGGTAGGAGTTTTCATCTCAATATTCTAAAATCTTGTGACCAAAATAGAAAGCAACCTAAATTTATGGGACTTCTCATACAGCATTTACAGCATAAGTTTGGAGCAGATAGGTTTTAAGGTACATTTCAACTCTCAGTTTTATAAATGTATGCACAGATAGGCCTGTCCTAAATGGTAGCTGAACTCCCTGACATCAGTTGTAGCAAATACTGATCGGATTCTGCAATGTAGAAATGGGAGTGTATCCCACAAAGCAACAACTTTCCTGCTGCTATTGACTGTATCTTGAGAGTTCCATGACTGATTTGGGTCTCCACAAAGTAAAGAGAAAGAGGTAATTTTGAGTCTATCTGATGCTGAAGCAAAAAAGGAAAAACTCCTCGGGTGAAGGAGTTTTTGAGGGAAGGCTAAGGAGCTGAGATTTAACCTGAAGAAGCAAAATCTGGGTGAGTGGTTTGCAGCAATAATCAGCTACAGGAAATCATGTGGGTGCTGGTGAGCAGATGTTTTCGGTGTCAGATGAGAGCCGAACAAGAGAAACGAGCTCAGAGACTTAAGAGTAAAGTGGAGGTGTTTTGATTTTTTTGGGGGGGTGCCCTATGTCTCTAAATGTTTTTGAAAGAATGAACTATGTGAGCAGGGAAAGTTGACGGATCTCCTTATCTGAAAGTTGTAAGAAAAATTGCAGTGCATTCTCTGCCAGATTAAGTGTAGTTCTAGATGACCTCGTGATATTTTCCACTGTATTACCCACATAATAAGGTGAAAATTCAGATAACATATGAAATTCAAAGTAGGCCCATCTTGCAAAACAACCAAGGTCTGTAATACACTGGCTGATGATGACGTGATTTCATTTGGTTGTTCAAATATATTCTTCAAGATACTGTCTAACCTTAGTATCTGAGAAGTGGTTTGTTCTCCTAAAAGTCAGGGCTGAGTATATTTTTACATTGGCTGACAAAACCAGGGATTATAGTGATAAAAATCCTGTACTCCTTGATGAAGTGGAACTACTTGAAGTTGCTTCTGCAATTTAGTTGTTGTAACACGTTAAAAATTTTTTAAAATCAAAATATTAGCTCAGTCAGTATCCTTGTATATTTAGGAAAAGAGCTACAGTGCTATCACTTAATTTTTCCTAATAGCTCATATAGTTTAAAAATTATTTCTATTTTAAAAATTATTATTATCATTTTTTTTTGAGACGGAGTCTCACTCCGTGACCCAGGTTAGAGTGCAGTGAACTGATCTCAGCTCACTGCAACCTACACCTCCCGAGTTCACGCCATTCTCCTGCCTCAGCCTCCCAAGTAGCTGGGATTATAGGCACCCGCCACCACGCCTGGCTAATTTTTGTATTTTTAGTAGAGATGGGGTGTCACCATGTTGACCAGGCTGGTCTCGAACTCCTGACCTCATGATCTACCTGCCTTGCACCCCCAAACTGCTGGGATTACAGGCGTGAGCCACTGCGCCTGGCCAAAATTATTATTTAGTACAGTCATATCATAAATTTTCTTTGCATAATACCTGTTACACAGTAGGGGTTGTGCTATTTACATAATTAATCTGATCTTTAAAAAAATCTCAGCACCTAGATGCTTGGCTATGTTTTCTTTCCTTAAAGAACACAGATAAATTGTTTCAGAACGTTAGCTAGCCCAGATGTTTTGGGCAGGAACAGGTTTTGACTAAGGTGAGTGTAGCATCTTCAGAATTTGAGAGAACAGCTTGCTAAGCAATTCTTTCTGCCGTACACCAAAGTCTTGCTTCGCAAAATGTGGTCTGCGGGACCGGCAGCATCTGCATCACTGGGAGCTTGTTAGATAGAAATGCAGAATCTCAAACTACTTAACCAGAATCTGCATTTAAAAAACACAGCCGGTTGATTTGTGTGCACAGCGAAGTTTTAGAAGCATTACACTAAATACCTCTTGGGAACAGAGATGAGTTGGTTCCTAATCAAAGACAGGCAGAGACGCACTGTGTCTGCTGGGCATCTCTGAGGACAAGGCAGAATTGTTTCAATCAATCCCAATGAGAGATTGATGCATTCCCATCATTGACATTAACCCCCTATGACAGTGAATCTTGCTTAGAAGCCTCTTGTGTACCTAGGCTATACCTTTACCAAACTTGCTTTTTTTCTTCAACCCTTGGCAGCCACTGGCCTAGAGGATACAGTCCAAAATAGATGTAGCATAACATAATTGAATATTACATTTCCAGTGCATCACCTATTACATTTGAACTAACATCTCTTCCTGCTATCCTTGTACCCTCCATTTTTACAAGATTACTCAACATACTTTCCATATCTAATCTATGCTTGTTCACGTCTTTTTCTCATCCTGGATTCCTTTCTTTCTCTCTATTTCTGTAGAAATTCTTCACATCTATAAAGGCACGCATTAAAGTTTATTGCAGCCATGAAACCTTTCATAATCAGAATTCGTCACATTCTACCAGGTGAGTCCATAACATCTTATTCTCTGCATGCGCAATGGTTAAGAGCTTTGAAGATTCAGGAACCTGGACTGAACACCCATTCCTTACTGCAGCTGCAGTCTTGGCCAAGTTTCTTAGTTGGTTGGATCCTTAGTTTCATCCTCAGTTAAATAGGGACAACAATAGTGTCTTCCTTAAAGGATGATCATGAGGATTAACAGGGTGTGGGGCACAGAGTAAGTTTGCAATAGATATTTGCTGTTACTGAAATGAGAACGGTCTCAAGCTTTGATGTACTAACATACATACCACAGAGAGTGTTTGTGGGCTACGTGTGCATGTTTCCATCATACTAGATGACAGACTTCTTGAGTGCAAGGATACAATTTTATCTGTGAACTTCCTCACTCCTTTTTTTTTTTGAGACAGAGACTGGCTCTGTCGCCCAGGCTGGAGCCCAGTGGTGCGATCTCGGCTCACTGCAAGCTCCGCCTCCCGGGTTCAGGCCATTCTCCTGCCTCAGCCTCCCGAGTAGCTGGGACTACAGGTGCTGCCACCACGCCAGGCTAATTTTTTTGCATTTTTAGTAAAGACGGGGTTTCACCGTGTTAGCCAGGATGGTCTCAATCTCCTGACCTCATGATCCGCCCGCCTCGGCCTCCAAAGTGCTGGGATTACAGGCGTGAGCCACCGCGCCCGGCCAACTTGCTCACTCTTAAGACAGTGAGGTTAGCACTGTCAAGTGATAGCCTTACCACATACATTGCATCTAATCATAATTTTTTCAATTGTAATGTAAGCCAATTTGTCATTTTGGTTTCAAAAATATTATGAATAGTCACATTCTCTGTAAATTATTTATTCATATATGTAACCCCTCAACCTTCTCATCTCCATAGTAATTTTTAAAAGCCTTCCTCAGGTGCCTTTTGTGTAACATCATAATCACGTTTATGGATCTTCCTTCCAAGACCCTCCACACTAACTCCAGAGCCCCAAATTGTATATTCAACAGTTAGATTTCATTGGGTTCTACTGCTTCCCCGCTCTAACTAGGCAGTCACTAAGGGTTCCAATGTGTCTCATGCCTTTTAAACACCACTGTATTTTATTTTCTAAAAACTGTACCGTATTTTTGATGTATAAATTCTTAACTATTAAACATAGATGACATGCTTTCCCCTTAGTTTTAGGCTCTGTAAATTGAATAGACGTTGGTTAACACAAGAATTATAAAGATAATCTCCACAAAAGGGGTATAGTAAATGATTAAACATCCAATAAGAGAAACATCCAATTCCTCCCACATATTATGGGTGCAAATAATAATACATTTCAGATGCATTTTATTCTCAAAAGAAATGATTAAAAATAGGGCAAAAAAATTCCACAAATTAGTTATTAGAGACTACACCAAATCACTGCAAATGGTTTGAGTCAATTTATTTGTACCTGGATATGAATATATCTGATGGCTTTATGTAGATATTTAATGTTTTAACCCACTGATGAATTATCGGATTTTAAAATCAGAGAACGTTTTAATAATAATTACAAATAAGTTTTATTAAGTGCTAACTGTAGGTTAAGCACTTGACAGGTTTATATTATTTAACTAAATGAAGGGAAGTCATTATTATATCCACTTTATAGATGGTGACACTGAGGCTTACCTGGTTAAAGTGCCCAAGGTCAACACCTAGTAAGTGATTTAGCCAGAATAAAACCCAGGCTGTGTCATTCTAAAGTTTACATTTTAAACACAGCAATCTCTCCTTTGCATGTGGAAACTGAAGCCCAAAGTGTTTAATGTCCAAGGTTAATATACCATTTGTTAGTGACACACCAAGGCTTAAGTCACATGACTGCTATTTCTATGCTTTTTCCAGATTCTTCACAAGAGTTGAGTTAGACTGTCTGCATGAATATCTTTTAAAGATAAGGAGTAAAGCTGACTTAAATGACCCCCTTAATATCATGGCTACCCTATAAAATCCAATCAAACAATTATCAGTTCCATAATGAAATTCACATATCAAAAAGCTCAGATAAGCACTCCTTGCTAAAAGAGAAAAAATCTCTTGAAAACAAGAACTAAGTTTCGATGAAGGTCATTATCTTGAAAGCTTTCAAATGTTCACAATGAAACAAAATTTCTAAGTCAAGATTTAAAAAAGAAAAGGAAATGGAAATAAAGTAAATGAGAAAGATGGCAAGATGGGTTTCATCTTCTCTAGACATTTTATGTTTTCATGTTGTTCTTATATTTTAATTGCCTATAAGATTGAGAAAACATTGAGGGCTATAAATATTTTATGTCTCCTGCTATCACATCATAATAAATCATTTGATATTTGTGTCTTTGATAGGAATGTAGCCAATATAATAATAAAAGCATACTTATGAATAACTTTTGGTTTGATAGAAAAAAGGCACAGCATTTTGTAATATAAATTGACACTTGTATCATAATATAATACCATGCTAACGAGGGAAAAAAGCTAAAACTCTATGATAAAGGAACATTGAATTTATCTAACATTTTGGTTCATTCAGAAAGACTTTACTGTTGAATAATTGCAATGCTGCCTTTAAAACTAAGACATATTTTTACATTAAGACTATGAGTAAAGAGTCTGAATGTTTTAGACAGAATGTTTTAACACACAATAATTAAAATAAAACTGTAAAGCAGAGTTTTTCAACCTTGGCACTGTTGACATTTTGGGCTGGATAATTTGCTGTGAGGAGCTGTCCAGTGAATTTTAGATCAGTTAGCATCATCCCTGGTCCCTACTCACTAGAAGGAGTAGCAGAGCACAAATCCCTCCTCAATTCCTGATAATCAAAAATGTCTCCAGACATTGGGAATATCCCCTGGGGCACAAAATTGCCCCTTATTGAGAACTACTGATTAAAAGTTAATAGTCTAAAATGTCAAATCATTGTACTTTATGACCTTTATCCAAAACTCTGCTAAATAATTGTCAGATTGACTAGTTTTTCATATTCACACCTGCATGTCTACAGACCAAGGTTTAAATAATCTTTTCCAGAGTTTTCAGTTGAATAGGCATTTGTCTTCTGCATTTACGTTAAAATTATTACTTGTCAATGTGCATTAATTTAAATTTACAATCAATTACACATATAGATTTTTCTTAAATCTGAGGATACCTAACTATATTCATAGATGTCCTCTTATTCACTTAAATTTTTCAATCTTCCTAATTAGATGAATATTATTTTCTCCTTCTCATTTAGATTAATAGACCATATTAAAATATGCCTTGAAGATAAGCAGTTTGGGATTTATCTAAAATCACAATTAGTTGAATAACTAATTCACAGACCAGTATTTCCCAAAACTGCAGTATATGAATCACCTGTCTCAGAATTTCCTGAGATGTTTGTCAATTTTATGAATGTTTGGTTCCCTTCCTAGACCTACTGAGTAAGACACTCTGGAATAGGATCCAGTGATCCACAGCTTAAGCCCCGCCAGGTGATTCTGAAGCCTCACATTCAAAAGTCATATACACAGGCCACAGAGACAAGAAAAGCAATGTACTACTGAAATGATTCATTCAATGGAAATCATAATGTATTCATTCCTTGCAGGACCTCATTTGATTCCAGCTTACAATCATAGCCACCTTATGTTGATTGATGATAAATTCCTTATTGGATTTTCACTTGAATATATTCTCCCTTTGTTACTTACTAAATTCTTTCTTATGAGATCGCTTTGTTTTTTCTTTCAATATATTTCTTGAATTTATTTGAATTTCAGTGAATGTGTTTTTGTTTTCTTTTTCTTGTTTCTGGTTTTAAGTTTTGAATTTCTGATTCCATTTTTAAAAATATCTCCAAATTCTTGTTTGATGATTCTACATTCAAATTGGAGTACTATGTTCACAATTCTATTCTGCTTTGTGGTGGTGTTTTGGAGAGAATTTTGCTAAGCTGATGTTTTGATTTACATGATCTGTTTTCTCCTTACAGTGTCTTTGAATAGAATTTTCCTTTTTTTTTTTTTTTGTATACCTACATACTTTATGTCAGGGTTCCTAGTTCAAACACACCTCTTCTGTTGGTATAGTGTTTGTGTGGTTTTCCTTTTAAAGTATGCTTCTGAGGAATCATTTTTCTTTGACTTCTTTCCCTTCACTCTCATTTTCTGTGGTACACTACACATATTTCCATTCAACTCCTTTTCTCTCAGAGGAAATAGATCTTGGAGACTGCCACCTCCGTTCTGGTCACCCCAAGCTGCTTTTCTGTACCTGGTGCTGTGAACTACCAAGTTTTAGACTCGTGTTTACTATTGTGGCCACAAGTATTGGACTTTCTCTTTCTGGGGGTAAATTTTTTCACTGCTGCTTGTGTTTCCAATGGAGTTACTTAAGCCTCCACTCCCCCATTGTCCACATTCACTGTCAGCGGGTGGCAATGGTAGGAGCCCTGCTGGAATTTGGAATTTACTCTGTCTGTCTCCTAGTAATGCAAAAGGCATGAAGTTTTATTTGCTGTCCTTTACATTTGCTTTTTAGTTTTTGCACAGAGGATTTTTGAAAAGACTTGGATCCCAGTTGCTGCTCTTATCCTCCAGTGGCTCAGTACTTCATAATGAGGAAGTTGTACCTTCCTGGAGCCAGGCATGGAGGCGCATCTGGGAGTCAAAATGAGGGCTCCCGAACATGCAGAGAAATTTCAGAGCCTCAGTTCACACACTTCCACCCTTTCCATCAGCATTATGTTTCCCAAGCTTCTTTCTGATATAATCTAGGTAGATCACTGTTCTCATTTCAGAATGAAAGCTGCTTTTTGACTTCTTGTCCTCTTCTGCTTCCTGCTAATCCACATAACTTAACACTTTATACAGCTCTGATGCAGATATATAAGTTAAACTATACTAGTGCCTCTTCCACACTGTATTATGTCTTTAAATTATGGCAAATAATAACAGGATTGATAACATTTATTTTCCTTTCTAAACCTTTTCCCTCCAAGATTGCAGCTGTACTGCATTTTGGTGGTGATGATGGGGGTTTAATCTAAACATAATTCCACATACTCTGCAATATAAGTGTTTAGATATTGTATCTCATTATTTATGTATTTTTCAACTCTCATTGATGACCAAAGGGAAGCTTAGCAGCATATTATGATAATTTGACTTGAAAGTAGCTATTTTTTCCGAAAGTAATTGAAAACAGTTTGCTTTTTTTTAAATCAACGTTTGCGAAGTCATCTTACATAATGTTTTACTATATGTAACAATATATTGTGTTTTTCTTTTCCTTTTTTATTCTTCAGTCATGAAATCAGAGATTCATAGCGGGTTGTTGCAGTAATCATTAATATCAATGTGATAATTCTATGAATGCTTCATTTCTTTTCAAATGAGCAAGAAAGAAATGATTTTTATGAAGTAAGAAATAATCCCATTTTTTTCACTATCACACTCAAAGGACTTCACATTACAGATCCTGCTTTTTATGATCATACATATATCAACTTTACACATAACACATAATAAACATTTCCCAAGAGATCAGACCTCACAATCAATAAAAGAGATCCATGCAAAGCATTTTGTTAAGAACAAAGTAACAGGACAAAATAGAAATTTGTTGGGAAAAACACAAAGCTCGGGTACATCTTTCTGAATCAAATAGCATAGGAAAAACTAAAAATAGCTAATTCTGCTTTTCTTTCAAAGGAAGTGTCCTAAGTAAATTTAAATTGAAAAATCATTCTTAGGGAGCATGATGATTCTGGATCATGTTCAAAGTCACACGCTGCTGGGCACAGTAGTTCATGCCTGTAATCCCAGCACTTTAGGAGCCTGAGGTAGGAGGATCCCTTGAGCCCAGAAGTTCAAGACCAGCCTGGGCAAAAGAGTGAGACCTCTTTCCTACAAAACATAAAAATAAAAATTAGTCGGGCTTGGTGGCGTGCACCTGTAGTCCCAACTACTTGGGAGGCTGAGGTGGGACGATCACCTGAGCCTGGGACGAGAAGGTTGCAGTGAGCCAAGATTTTGTACCACTGCACTACAATCTGGCAACAGAGCAAGACCCCATCACAAACAAACAACAAAGTCACATATGTACACTCATTCTCTAATAATTCATAAAGGTTTTAGGTAAACAGTTATGAAAGCACTATCTTCTGGTGGAATAGTTGCTGAAAAATAATTCTTACAATCATGTGCAGAATGTGAGTAAGTTACAGTGGATTTACCAACCACAGTGACCATAAAATGGCCAGATAAAGTGCCAACTCTAAAATAATTACTCAAGGCTTAGATAGTCTAAAATCAATGGTCTTTCGTTGGCTGTTGTTGATGTTAGAAGGGTCCATTGAAAATCACTATTGCTTACAAAATTCCATGATGGGTGTTCTGTGTCATAAAGTCAGACTTTTTAAAAGGCAGCAACATGCACTGGAGTGGAAGCAGGTAAATCAAAGGGAAGTGTGAGAAGGCCTTCTGAGATTACATCCTTCTACCATGTTTGCTAACCACACAACAACAAATCTCTCTCTTCTCCTATTTCTCTCTCTTATTGTATGTCTTATAATTATTAGGACATTTACAATTTGTGACTATAATATGAAGTTTTTTCTTTTGTTAAAAAAGACATAACAAATGAAATCTTAATTTGAATTTTCCCCTTGAAAAAATCTTTCTCTTAGAGGAGCAGAATATTGTAATATAGCCCCGAGTCAAGTTTGAATTGTTCCACTACATGTATACCATTCTATAACCAAGGAAACAGAATAATAAAAATTACTCATTTATATTTTTCAGTTGGACAAATCAGCTCTAGGCAACAAACACTGGCTGTATAGAAAGTCATAATCAAAATGATCTATAACAGTTCTGCCAATGTATATGTCAACATACTCTCTGCGTTCATAAAAGTTTTCCACAATTGAATAAGAACGTAAGTTAAAGTTCACGAATTTAGTATTCCTGTAATAAACAGTAACCTGATTTTGCCAAATAATTTTGACTTTGTTTTAGAATTAACTTGAGTTAGTGCTAAAAGGGATATTTATCATCGAGGACAGAGGTTGCCAAGCTTCTTCTGTACAGGGCCAGATTGTAGGTATTTTAGGCTGTGCAAGGCATACAGTGTCTGTTGTGACTACTTAACTCTGAAGACGTAGCAATAAAAGCAGCCATAGATAATATAAGTGATAGGTGTGGTTCTGTTGCAATACAAATTTATTTATGAACGATAGAACTTGAATTTCATATAATTTTCACATGTTACAAAGTATATTTCCTTTCTATTTTGTTCAATTATATAAAAATAAAAAAACATTTCTTAGCTCATGGGCCATATAAAAACAGATGATGGACCAGATTTGGTCTAAGGGTTATTGTTTATTGACACTTTATGTGGGAAATTGTGTTAATTGTTTGAGGGGTATTTGATAAACATGAAGTTGATGATTATGGTATTGAAGACAAAGATGATTTACATGATGACGATGACTAAGAAGATAACTGGAGTGAACACTAGAACCAATCCAATGCATTTACCATTTACAATATGAAGGTCAAATTTCTTGACCTTATGCAACAATTCCTTTAGTAAAATTCTCTTATTTTTTGTAACAGTAGTTTAGCTCTCCGCAGTAGTCCATCAACTTCTTAGATAAAAAAGAAGATTCCTATTTTTGTTTCAAATATAAATAGTTGTTGTCATTCATAGTCATCAATCATCATCCACTTGCTGAGATGTAACAGAAAGTATTATATATTTGTCATATTTGTTTCACAAGGTTTCAATCATATTTTTCTATTATGTGATTTTTTTCTCCTGAAAGTAGAATACATATTGGTAATAAATATGTATTAATCCTGTTTTTTTACTACCACTGTCTCTAATATGTAAATTGTAAGGCAGAGCTATCCATTTACCTGTAATTTTACCTAAAAGTCTTCCATGTAATAATAGCTTTCCTACTTTAATTCAAATACAACTAGAGAACTAAAAACTAATCAAGAATCTGGCACCATGTCCAGTCATATCATTCTCTAATCGCTGTACTTGAACAGTGATTGGTTCAAGTTGTAAAAGTCACTGGTAAAGAAAAAGTTTTGATAATGGGGTAAAAATGTTGATCATTTTGCAGTAATGTCCTGACTAGTTTTGATGCTGTGGAAAGAAACACGGCTTTTTGTCAGTCCCTGCTTCTCACCCCAAAATTGAGGAAGCTGGATTTCAGCCAAAGTTAAACTCTCAGCACTCTCATTAGTTGAGCCAAAAATGAAGTTGACCTGCTTGCCTAAAGCAAAATAGTCATCCCAAATCAACTGCCACTATGATGGAGTCTTCAAACCTTGGCTGGCTTGACTCACAGTGACCTTTTCTAACTGAGAGCATGATGCATTAAGCATCAAGGCCCCCCAAAACAGACTGGAGTATGGACATGGGGGTGGGGGTGGAAATCCAGGTGGAACAGAAATGAATCCACATATGGCGCAGGGGCTTTTCATAATAAACAGTAACCTGATTTTGCCAAATAATTTTGACTTTGTTTTAGAATTAACCTGAATTAGTGCTAAAAGGGATATTTATTTATCATCGAGGACAGAGGTTGTCAAGCTTCTTCTGTACAGGGCCAGATTGTAGATATTTTAGGCTTTGCAAGCCATTCAGTGTCTGTTGTGACTACTCGACTCTGAAGACGTAGCAATAAAAACAGCCATAGATCATATAAGTGATAGGTGTGGTTCTGTTGCAATACAAATTTATTTACGAACGATAGAACTTGAATTTCATTTAATTTTCACATGTTACAAAGTATGTTTCCTTTCGATTTTGTTTAATTCACTGATTCATTCATTCAAACT
Source organism: Mandrillus leucophaeus (assembly GCF_000951045.1). Lineage (NCBI taxonomy): Eukaryota > Metazoa > Chordata > Mammalia > Primates > Cercopithecidae > Mandrillus > Mandrillus leucophaeus. Next base: position 2,053,624 of record NW_012106697.1, on the reverse strand, counting down.
TTTATCCTGTCCAATTCATGCTTGGCAGTGAGGGAGAGACTGTTCAGGAACTCGCAGTCTCATTTTACTACCAGGCACCTGGAGTCCATCCTTGAAAAATTCCACCCATCAGACTAGAAGAAATTTCACCTTTCACATCACTTCAGAGTGACCCAGGAGGCAATTTCAACCTGTCTGCTTCTTTTACTCCCTCCTGAATTCTGTAAAAAACACTTCCTAATAGCTACGATATTGACGGAGTGGTTGGTGCTGCTCACATGTGCTGGTAAACAAGAATTGCTCGCGAGAACGTACCATCCAGTGAGCCCACGTGGACCAACAAAGTGGCCACTACAACTTGACAATCAAAGGAAAGATATTATTATAAAGAGTCATATGTCCTGGAAGTATTTTCTTTCTTCTTTTTTTTTCTTTTTTCTTTTTTTTTTTTTGAGACGGAGTTTCGCTCTGTCGCCCAGGCTGGAGTGCAGGGGCGTGATCTCGGCTCACCGCAAGCTCCGCCTCCCCGGTTCCCGCCATTCTCCTACCTCAGCCTCCCGAGTAGCTGGGACTACAGGCGCCACCACCACGCCCGGCTAGTTGTTGTTGTTGTTGTTTTTGTTTTTTTGTTTTGTTTTGTTTTGTTTTGTTTTTGTATTTTTTAGTAGAGACGGGGTTTCACCGTGTTAGCCAGGATGGTCTGGATCTCCTGACCTCGTGATCGGCCCGCCTCGGCCTCCCGAAGTGCTGTGATTACAGGCGTGAGCCACTGCACCCGGCCGGAAGTATTTTCTTGAATTGGTATTTAAGGTGATGGGTAATTTATATTTCAAATGACACAAACATATTGTACACTTAGATTCATGCTTTAAATTTTAAAACCTATGTGCCAGGCAATGTGCTTGACATTTTAAAATAGATTATCTCTCATCTTCTCCTAAGTCTGAATATGTAGCATATATGCCCAGTGCTTAGGAATACTTGATAGGAAGCAGTATGTAATTGAAAACGTTTGGTAAATCACATAAAGATTTATTCAAACATCTTCGTGAAGAACCAAATAAAGTAACTATAGTATGGTTCATAATAAAATCACTAGTTTTTAGATGTGATGTTAGAATTATAGATCTATTTTTAGATGTCTAAATTTAGTGGAATGTGGTTGTACAGAAGTAGGTTGAAATCAGTTTTCAAAATGGATCATTTTTTTTTTCTAGTAAGCCCATTATTCATGATAAAGTCTTCAGAGAATATGAGTCGTTTCTCCATTTTATTTTAATGGTGAATTATGCTATGCAAATTACCAGTGCTTATCTTATTGTGCACAAATAAGTGACCTAAGTAGCTCATTTAGTGCTGCACATTTGTTTATGTTGGACGTCGTTCTGAAATGTCACCACGCTAACTTGCTATTTACTTTATACGGCAGTTACAAGAGATGATTCATCTCTTGTGTATGAGCATGATTTTTATTTTAGCCATCAATAACCATGACAATGATAATACACTGTAAGACTGATAATGATGAGGTTTTTCCCTACCAGCTTAGTGTAATTGATAGTAAAAATAAAAAGATCAATAAAACCGTGAACTCTTGCCTTGACTAAGCAACTGGTAATATAGAGACGTTTAGAGTAATTTGATTAAAATATGAACAACTAAATTAATCATGAATGATAATTTATAGAACAGACTTACCAAAATGATTATGTGGGGGGGGTGTGTGTGTGTGTGTGTGTGTGTGTGTGTGTGTGGTGGGGGAGATAATGGAAGAAAAAAAATCAAAGAAAGTATAATAATCCTCATGGTTTAAAACCCAGTGCAAGGAAGGTAATAAGATGTTAGAAGAAATAATCATCAACCATATGATTCTCAACAGAGAAGAAGAGGAAGGTAGTGGTCATCAAGCGCAGGCAGATCACAAGGGAATAACAGCTAGTTGGTCAAATTTACCATATCCTACTTAACAAGCCCTACCTTCTCCCTTGAAGCTCTAAAATGCCTCCCGGATTGGGACTGATTGAAGTTTTTAGGTCATACATCCCACTATCATAACCATAATGGGTCCAACTCAGGAGAAATTAAACTACAAATAATATATACTTACAAAGGTATAAAATTAATTCTGTGTTAACAGTGGGAAATTATACAATCGTGGTCTATTAAATTCAACATAGATATACCTAAGTGACTGGATTAGTGCAAATAAAGGGAATTAGGGGAATATTTAGAAATTTTATTAGCAGTTTAAAAACAATAGAGTAGGGAGTGAGAAGTGTCATGTATAAGGGGAATAATTATGGCAGATTTAACTGCTAAATTATTTTTAATTTTAGTTTGGGGATCCTGTTTTGATTCAGAAATTAATTATAGTAGGTTTTTAAATCTATATGTGGAGAGTTTTTTTGGAGGAAGAGGGGAAATCTTTCCACTGGTGACTTTTAGTCTGACTGGCTTATGGTCAGAATATATGGTCTGTAAATCTCTATGTTTTGAAATTTGTTAAAGTTTGTTTCATCAAATTTATGAGTAGTTTTTAATATTTTTTTCATGGAATAAGAGAAGTGCATATATTCTCCGTAGGCAGCATGGTGGTTGAGTCTTAAGACCATAGGCCCTAGAGCCAGACCTATCGGCTCTGCTGCTCTCTGGCCATGGAGTATTAAGCAACTTACCTGTTCAGTCAGTGCCTCAGTTTTCTATCTATAAAAGGCTGTTAGGAAGAGTTTATAAGTTAGTATGTCAAACCTCAGAAGAAAACCAGCATGGCTTTCTTGATGTAAGTATGATGTAATTGTTTACTAAACATATCTCTACCTACTGTTATCCACATGCATACACACACACACACACATACACAAATCTGTTGATTTGTTGATTGCATTATTTAAATCCTTGCTTTTTTCCTCTTTACTTAATTACAACTCTTAGAATTTTACAAACAAAATCCCTATTTATCAGTTGGTTTTATCCAGTTGCATTTCTGGAAGTCTGCATTATGTATTCTATGGCTATATTGCTTGGTGCAAATACGTTTATAGTTCTTCATGTTTATGAACAGAACATTTTCTACTTTGGTAATACTCCTTTTGTTCTATGGCTATAATCTTGAGTTCTACTTGAGATGATATTGATAAAGCAACTCCAACTTTTTTTTGGTTTTTACATTTACCAGGTACTTTATGTTTATGCTTATACTTTCAAACATGTTTTAAAGCTTTATTTTAGATGTGCTTTTTACAAGCAGATGGGTTTTGTCTTTCATCCCAATCTAAAAGACTTTGTCCCTCTATTGGAACCCTCATTTACATTTTTTATCACATGAATTTGATTTCATTCTCACACCTTTAATAAACTATTTATATACTACTTAATTTTCTCATTTCTTTAATTGTTACTTTTGCTGAGTTCATTAAGTTTCTTTTAACTCATTTTGCACTCTCTATCTATCTCCAACCTCCCCTGCTCCCTGCCCTTCATTAAAGGAAAATTATGTGAGGCAACTGTTATAAGCAGTAGATTTTAAATGGTTACATTGTATTATGAACAGTTAAGAGCTACTAGTAGAAGATTTTATGTCAAAGAATGAAAATAAAACACTTAAACAATTTTTGTAAAATATGAGGTTTTTTTAACAATGGAAAGAGTTGGTATTGATTTTTTAATGTGTTCCCTAAAATAGAAACTTGGTAGAAGACACAGTTGATTTTTAAAAATTTACTTATTTAAAAGTGGAATTCCAGAGGGTGTTGAATATTCTTTTCACAAACCACTGAAAATAAGAGGAAACAGAACTACATATCCTCAAATGTAATCTCTTTGTGAGGCCCGATGTAGGTGCTGGCTTTTAGTAATCTTTCCTGTGTAATGACATCAGATTAAAGCAGGCTGGCTGTCAAATATTTACAAGCTTGCACTTAGCTCAAAGTTGGGTATACAAAAATTGCAGTGATTCTTTTATTTATTAATCTATTCTGTTCCGTCAGGTGCAATTATCCTGTAAACATAGCGTCTTAACACAGCTTAAAAAGCTAATTAGTGTAGGCCCTTTGGAAAACCTCAAACATTTTGGTCCTTCCAATTCTTCTATGCAACTGCTGCTCTGAGGAAAGTTCCCAAGCTGAGGAAATGGAAATCTTTCCAAAAATTCATAAAGGCTGTGATCTGCATCCCCTCTTCACATTATCTTTACACTGTGTGATTTTAAAATAAAATATGTTTAAAAAGTTAAGCACATCAGTGGTTAGAGATCTTGGTTGAGCAAGCTAAGAAGCCTCCTTCCCCCTTCCCCCGAAGATGTGCAAAAACTTTTAACTGTCCTTATGCTGCTGCTGGGCCTTCTGTCCTTCATCCAATACATGTCCCCAAAGGAGCTCATTGGGAGGTAAATGAATGCAACAGATTCTCACTAAACATTTTTATTCAAGTCCATCCATCGTCACATTCTGGAGAGCACTGGGGAAGTGAGGTGGGGAGCCGCAGTAAAAACAGTAGCGAGCTGTCAGTGGCTCAGTTTGTCATTGTTCCCCACACAAAAGGCAGACTGTCACAATAAACAGCATTTACTCCTTTCATATTTGTGGCTTAGGGCTGGAGAAGGGGAGGTGTCACTGGTCGTAATTGTAGAACACATAAATAATAATAGTAGCTTGCAAATCATAGATCAAAGAAAACAGAGGGAGTTGGCAGCAATGAAGGCAAGAAAATAGATGCTTCCAGCACAAGCTAATTTACTACCCTTTAAAAAATATGTTCTTCTTTCTAACAGTAAAAGTGGAATGATAGTGTTTGCCCTTTCATCTGCAGGTAAGGGAGATGAAACTTCTAAATCATCGGTCTCATGATTATTTTGGGCACACAAGTATGGGTAGATTGTTTTTCATTCAAGAGATATTTTATAAATTAATGGGCATTACCTTTACAAACTAGATGTGAGTGGTAACCCTTTTGCTTACTATAAACACTACTGTGTTGCATACACCAGCTTCTTAAAGCCTGTAGGAATGTATGCATGAGGCCTTTCAGATGAGCTTTTTTAAAGAAAAAAATTGATTTTGTGATCTGAAAAGAATTCCTGGTTTCTATTACATTTGGACAGTCTGATCTTATCGGAGGTAAGATATCCAGCACCCTGACGATTTCAGGCTTGAATTACACCTTCCCTTTTGGACTCTCCAAAACATGAGGAATATGACAGCATGCAATGCTAAAATTGAGTTCGCATATGATACAGACCCTTGGTAACCTCGTCATTCTCTGCAACCTATGGAAACTCAATGGGAGAATCCCCATAAGATGACAGAGTCTAAGAAACTCTCCCCACACTTTTACAATATTGGAAGGTTTCTCATTTACTGCTAGTGAAAAGTGTGTATTGTGGCTTCTAATAAAAACCTGTGAAACCACATGGGTGTAAAGTAATTTTTTTTTCAACTTCTCAAGAAACTGGTGACAATGCTAAGTTCACTGTTTTAGCTTTGGGTGTGAAGTATTTCACCCTATTTGTGATGGCAGGTTTACATCTGTGCTGTAACCTATTCTCACAGCAACATAATTGGAACTAGATTTCACACACGGACAGGGTTTCTCTTTATGGATTGCCTGTGATCGTCCCCAACACAAAATATGTAGGAATCATACATGTATATTAGTACTGTATGTGAGTATAGGAGGATTAGCTAGTACTTTTGTGTATGGATCATACATGTATATTAGTACTCTATGTGAGTATAGGAGGATTAGCTAGTACTTTTCCAAAGAAAGGATGCTTTGTTCTAATATGGAAAGTTGACAATCCCCAGGGCGTAGAAGGAGCTAGGCAGTCCTGAGCATAGTAGTGAAATGCCCTAGAGAGGAGAATAACCTGGAGTTTACTTGTGAAGACATTTTGGCCATCAGCATGTGAGTAGTCAGGTTGCAAACTTTGCTGGTTGTTAGCCCTAACATTTGCTTTTGTACAGCAGTTTTGACAGTTGCACTGCTCACAGCAAACTGCCATTGGAGTTTGTTCTGCTTCAGTGCCACTCGGCTGTCACAGCCTGTCATGAGGCAAGAAAGCTCTAAAAACCTAACCCCATCCGACAGGGTTTAATCATTCCTATTACTCCTGTTGCCTGCACAGGCCACCTTGGAGCACACAGCATTCAATTTTACCCTTCCAACAGCACCTGTTTCATAGGCTTCCACTGTTTTATTATTAGTATTTTAAACAGAGTGATAAGCTACATTGTTTTGAAGAGACAAAAAATCAGCAAAGAAATGTATGTATTTATCAAAACAATAATACTGAAATTGACCAACAATGAACCAAACCCAAATGAAACCAAGGTGAAGTTTAAGGTGCTTTTTTTTTCCTATTTATGCTACTGGGCAAGAGGGGAGGTAACCTTTCCATTGTTTCACTAGGATAACAAGGCAGAAGGGAATTGGTTATTTCTCCATTAGACAAAGCATATGGGAAAAGACACTAGCAACTTTTGTCCCCGTCACCCTTTGTCTTGGATATCTTTACGTCCACTTACTTGCTTTTCTTGAGCTGTGAAATTAGGAGAGCCCACTTCCTGGTTAGTGGCCAACTCCTGTAGCACAGAGACACTCACTGAGGATTATTTAGAGATTTGGTAGGTCATGATCACATATTTCTCAAGAAAGTGCCCTCAACTGCTATCAATGAGGCGACAGTACACCAGAGATTACATACTTACCCTCCTTTTTGCTTGTTATAAAATAAGAGACAGCAATCAGGGGCAATATAATATTCCCCACCATAATGAAATCCAGACAGTCTTGTAAACACTACTAGTATTGAATTCATCAAGACCCAACAAACCTTGATAGATATTTACTCTTACAAATACATAGTAGTCTATTCCCACAACAATCCACAGAGAACGGGAAAGGCAAGAGAGCAGCATTACTAAGGATCAAGTGACAGAATTGCATGTATTGATGTCACTTAGCCACATGTGTTATAGTATGTCTTCTGGAGTACATGTTTGAGTTAAAAGCTGCTTAATTTGGCCAAATATAATTATTTCACAGAATTAATATAAATAATTGGTCTGATTTCTGAATGGTCACTTCAATTTTGGGTTTAGATTCAAGCCATCGAACACAGTATGTGTACTCAAATTTTTAAATTAATTGGCTCTTATCCTTTTAAGAAGCTTGACAAACTTCTTAGTTTATCCAAAGTATAATTGATTTTTAATTAAAACAATCTGAATCTTTTCCTAGAATCATGTTATACTAGGAAAATAATTGCATTAAGTAAAAAACAGTAAGAGTATAAAAAAGGAAAGAACACTTGCAAAATTGGTACATTGGAAAGTTTTAGATGGAAATAATAAAGAAAAATAGAGAATAATGAAAAAACTAACCGAATACTCTGCAAATAAGTGAATGGTGAACAACTGGATACAAGATTAGGCGGCCTTTTGTTCCCCTCCTTTTAAATGTCATTAGAATAAAACGCAATAAACACAGGCTAGTGTCTAGGATATGTGGAGAGAACAAGGACTTAGCCACTTTAATTTACCAGCATCTTGGCAATAAAATTGCCCAAGCAACTGGCACTGAGCTGACCCTCATGTCTGATGCAGGAGAAACTAGGAAGAGTTCACTGGCAACTAGCAAACCCTCAGGTTTGCCCTTGAGAGCTGACTTTCCAAAATCTAACAAAACACGTGACCTTGATAATGTCTTCGGAAAGGTAACAATAATCAAGGCTAGAGGAATCCTTTGGCCTGTACGATAACATTTTCATGTTCTAGAGATGGTAGGTTATATTAATTAAGGGTCATGACTAATAATGGAATAGAAATATCAGACATGGATTGCTATGAGACAATTAGAAACTCTTTAGAATTGTCCAATTCTGAAACGAGAGTCATGACTGTAGTTGTGTTCGCCTGCTATCTAAGGCCCTCCAGAACACGGTTCAGCCTACCTTTCCAGCTTTCTATAATCACCTACCAATCACAACCCTCACGTCCAATCCAGATTGGCTTAGTAATCATTTCTTAAACATATTTAATACCTCTCCACTGTCATTCCTTTGCTAATGGCACTTTCTATTGAAATGTCCTTCCCTTCTGTACCATTTGAGATATTACCCATCTTTTGAAGACCCATTTCACAATCTTTCTTATCCATGAACTATTTCCTCATTTCTCCATCCAAATGTGTCTCTTTCTTCTACTGAAACATCTAAAGCATAGTGTTTGTATTTTCCTTACAAAAATGGGTTATTTTACATCCGTCTTTTCCTCCCTATTGTTTTATAAGCAATTTAAGAGCAAGGATTATGTGATTGTCTGTGTGTATGTGTGTGTATATGTGTGTCACTGGGATAGAGGACATAGTGCTGGCAAAGGCATTAAATGAAGATAATAAGTTGTTTCTTTGTTATTGTTGTTTCTTTTATTTTGTTAAAACCATCATAGATAACTTCAAGACTTGCTTTTGTCAAATACACTAATGTGATTGCCAGTCTAGTTACTTGATTGAAGACTTGTGATTAGTAAACTGATTGATAGCATAAAAGATTGTTGAAATATCTGCTGACATAACTATATGTATAAAAAGTATTTTGCAAAAAACATACTTGTCCATCTCATACAGTTGCTTCTTCCCCCACATCATTTTACTACCTAAATGAATCAAGCCTCATTAAGCTCCCAACTTCTATTAACTCTCCCCAGTGTTGCCTGCCGGCTGAGGAATCCTAGCCCATCATTTTGATGAGTACAGACTTACATAGTCCCTCCTCTGTACCTAGTACAATGTGTGGGTATGCCATGCAAGGAGATCTGTAAGTGACTCTGCCATCTGTTTGTCCAAAGTAAAAAACAACAAAACTACACGCAAATAATAAACAGTACCTAAAACATTTCTTTTGGGACCTAAAACTGTAATATGTTACTAATGTGACCCCCAGTGTCTTTTCAACAGGGTCTGTTTGCTGTTGATTTCAAAGGAAGTCAGCTTGATAATCAGCAAATAATCTAAAATTGAGAAAAACGGCTCATGCCCAAGCACCAACCTGTACAAATACTTTTATATACTGAACTCAAGATAAAGCCATCTTTTTTTTTTTTCATTTTTGTAAAAACAACTGTGGGTATTATCCAAAAATAGCTGACTGTTAACTAGACAACTAGCCAGATCTCTAATGCTCCGCGCGGACTCTGGCTGTTGCGTCTCCATCTGTACAGCCTGCTGCCTGCATGTTTTGAATTACAGGAGCAGAGAAGGGAATCCAAGAGATAAGGATTCAATGGCATAGGTTGCCTCTGCTCTTGCTTTCATGAGGGAGATATTTTTCTCTTTTATGCTTTGACAGTGGCTGATTATATAGGATTCCCACCAACCTCCTCACTTTTAAAGCATTTCTGTGTGAAGAACACCTGACCTATAGTCTGCTGAATACCAGGTGCAGATCTGATTACCTTCAGGTGTCCTAATGCTATTTGTACACAAGTATTTCAGCTCTTTCTTATCCTTTGAGTCTATTTTTTTTTACGCTTCCAAACTTGAGGATTCTTATTTCCTTTAAACAAATAGTATGACACTTATTAAGCAGAGGAATGCATTTGTAAGATGAATCAATGAATCATAATCACATACTTCCGCATCCAATGTTAGGTTTCAGCCATGGACACTAAATCTCTGTGGTGTGAGTGACAGCAGGTAAAGGTTTTAAACTCATTCCAGCACATGGGATAAGTCCCATCAGTTATGAAATTGCCACTGAGCTATTTTTAATTTCTTTTTTTTCCCAGTACTCTTTTTTTTTTCCTTGATCACATTATATGCCGTGATTTTAAAAGATCTATTTTTTTTTTCCATTTTGGAAACAAAAATAGAAATTCCTACCAACTGTTGACTTTACTTTGTCATAATTTTACTTTCTGTTCTGTGCTGTCTGTGCAGCAGGGGTTTGAGAAAATAAACCAGAGTATGTTGTGAATGATTCACACTCCAAAAAAATAAAACAATACCATTGGAGTGTGAAATAATAAATACTACTTTCCTTATTCCGTTTTCACTGATACCTACATTCCTTTTTTTTTTTTTTTGAAATGGAGTCTTGCTCTGTCACCCAGGCTGGAGTGCAGTGGTACGATCTCGGCTCACTGAAACATCTGCCTCCAGGGTTCAAGCAATTTCCCTGTCTCAACTTCCCTGGTAGCTGGGACTACAGGCACCTGCCGCCACGCCCAACTAATTTTTTGTATTTTTAGTAGAGATGGGGTTTTACCATAATGGCCAGGCTGGTCTCAAACTCCTAACCTGGGGTGATCCGCGTGCCTCGGCCTCCCAAAGTGCTGGGATTACAGGTAAGAGATACCTACATTCCATTTTAAAATCCAAATGTAGTAACAAGGAATTTGAACAACTTACGTCATGGGTGACCTTGTCGGAAACCAGTCTCTTGTCCTTTCTGCAGAGCTGGTGTGGTGGAGAGAACTATAGTTGGGCCACAGCCTGAGACTGAGAATATCAAAAGCAATGACCTTTATAAGACAGAAACTAGGAATGTGAGTCCAGGCTGCTACTGTTAAGCTAACGAGTTTAAAAGCGGCAAGTCTGGTAAAGGGAATTGAAATAAAACACAAGAAAGCCAAGTTAGGAAACAGGAGATAAGAATCAAGGTGATGGATTACAAAAAACCTGTGGGTACGCCTAGTGGAGAGGGGTAGGCTCAGGCTCCTGCAGGCAAGTTGTGACATGGGCTCTCCGCCTTCTTTTCTGTTCTTAATTTACAGGTCAGTGTTTGTCCCTGACAAAAGATCATGAAAAAAATTCTCAATCAAAACTCCCACCCCAACACAAACAATGCGTGATACTAACTAATTTACGTGGGGGAAAAAAACTAAACTTGGATGGAGGAAAGTGCCAGCACCTGCTCTATGGCTACAGTCACAGGGTTTTTCTGTAGCAATGACTGTTGGTTCTTGGTGTGAGGAGGCCAGTGCTCATGCCCACTATCCTAGGGCTTCCCTTAGGTTGTTGTACTTTTGAAAATGTGTAATCGGTGAGGTGGGATGGTTAGCACTCTAGATACTGAAAATGTGTCATCGGCGAGGCTCCATGGTGGGATGGTTAGCACTCTGGACTCTGAAAATGTGTAATCGGTTCTGGATTAAGCAGGTGCGTAACAACGCTGTGAGGAGAAACTTCCTAGAATGGGTCATAGAAGAAATTTAATAGTCTTGGATTGCAGATTGGGAAAATGGCAGTTTCTTTTCTTTTCTTTTTTTTTCCTTTGGAAGGCTGTAGTAGTTGCTAAATTCAATTTTAAAAATTATTCTAACTTTATCATCAGCAGAAAACAAGATGGTTTGTTGGAAATAAGTTGAGCTTCCAAATTCATTCTTGAGTTAAAAGACTGGACTCTTCATTCACTGAGGAGCTTTATGTGGCTCCATTTTCCAGTCCCTAAATTAACGCTAACCCCATAATACCATCGTTAACTTTGATGAAGTAAATGACCCTGAATCTTTAACATGGAGATTTTAACAAAATAAGTGCTAATAATGTATCCCAGTAAACATAAATATATAAAATACAATTTTGGTCATCCTACTGTGTGGTATGAGTAGCTGAAAACTTAGTCATGTGGCCAGTTTGAACAAGCAGCCAGCTGGTGAAGGGAATATTTTCACAAATTATTGCATGCTGGAATATTTTAAAGCAGGGGTGTCTCTGTAGAAGCAGACACAGCCTAAGTCAAGGGCATGCTGGTATGAAAATCAAAACAAAGTAATTGACTGTCCTTTTCTAAAAATGCAGAGGTGCTCTTCAATCACCCCATCGCATACTGACCTTGTTGAAAGCCAACAGCATTATTTTGTATCACAGCTCTCTAAAGATAATGCTATGGGTATCTGCTACCCTTTCTAAGAACCACCCAACATGTGGGTGGCCCAAAACTGACCCAACAAATCTTGGAGAAGCGTAAGAGACAGTTGCGGCCTCTTTGCTTTATTTGAAATCTACCCAATATGTGATATTCCGGGCTTGGAAATCTGTGGGGTGTTATAAAAGTAAACACTTTGGGCTAATTAATGTCCTGGAATGAACTAGAATGAGTGCTTTCCTAAGGCTGACCTGACACAACAAAAAGTTTGGAATAAAATCCTGCGGAGACGTATTTCCAGAAAAGGAGTAATTGGATCCACTGAGTAGAAAAGTTAACCCTGCCTAGTTCAGCTAAACAGAAACCAGAAGAAAGGGCTAAAAAGGGTTTTACTTTATTGTTGTGATAGACCTATGGACCTATTATAAGTGATAAAGTTGGTAAAACTGTTAAGCACAGAAGATGAAATTTTCTTTGGCTTTCTCTAACTTTTTCATCATTTAGGACACATACTAGGCACCAAATAAGACATGGTCCACCCTTGCCTGAAGAACTCAGAATTCTGCTCTCCTCTCTTGAGGTTCTGTTACCCCCCAACCATGAACAAAGTGAGCTTTCAAGCCACCTTCCAGTAGCTCAGGATCACAGTAACACCTCACCCAAGTTTCGTGGCTGGAAACCTTTACTTTTCACGTCCAATAAAGCATCCCTTTCCCGTGTCCTTTCTTCTCTGCTTTCTGCATGGACCAAAGCAGGTGGACAAACTCATCTCTGTTAAGAGTTTGATAACTGATCGGTGGGTTCTATCTCATTGACTTGGGAGGGATTTCATTTTGATAAGAGATCACTGAAGACACAGAGATTAATCCCGAGAAATAAATAATTAATGATCCTGTGATAAGACAGTAAGAGACATATTTCAGGCAAGTGGGTGGTTCTGGAACCCCTTTGAGAGCACCTTGTTAAAGGACTATTTGATCCATACATTACACTAACTCTAGTTTTCCCACTTACAGAAAGAGGTCAAATTTGATAATAACGGGCATTAATTTAAAGAAGAATTTGAGACAAAATTAATGGTCTGAAGTTGTAATATAACTTTCATCTTGCAATATTCACAAAAGAAGCTGAGCTTGTGAACACACCAACCATCCCAAAAGTGTACAATATTGACAATAAAAGCACAAAAATATAATAACTTTAAAAAGAAATCGTCTTTTGAAACACTGCTAGCTAGAGCGCTCTGCAGATGAAAAGCAGACAGACTTTCTCTTTATTACAGTCACATACTTGCCCTCAAATATTTTTCTTTTGAATGGGCAGAAATGAGTTTTCTTTTTTTTTTTTAAAAAAAGCAGTATTTCAAACAATGCGTTTTCTTGTGATAAGAGATCCGTTTTAATGTCTTTACAAAAGAGGACCGTCAAAATAGTATGTACAGGGGAAAGTGTTAGGATTACAAATTACACTGATTTTAAAGGACCCCAAAATCTGTAAAATTGCCCCACCCTTGCCAAGTTCTTTCTGCAAGATGCATTTTTCTTTTTCCTCAGGGAGATTTATGTTAGAGTTACTTGTTTGTTAGTGCTGCTTTGAGAAGAAGGAAAAAAAGCCAAAAAGGACTTCTCTTAAAATTTCTCAAAACAATTCCTACCATTTTTTTCTAATCACAAGGGATAAAGTCAAATTAATGTATCTTCTTCCTAGAAATCTCTTCTAGAACAATCTTGTTTAGAGAATAACCACTTATGAAGCCAACTTTACTACTGTATTTTCTTGCTATGTCTTTCCTTGAAAGTAAATACTTCACTTTAGCATCTCGATCTTATGCCATTATAATAAATGTCCTCTAATATAGAATTTTAAAAAGATGTTTGACTTATATGTCTTATTTAGCAAAATTATTTGAAAAATATTTTAGAATTATTCTATAATATTCTAGATTGAAGTTACAGCATAATAATTTATGCATGGTGTATGCAGTGACACCTGGCCCTCGGCCTCCTGTCTAACAATATACTAGACAAGAATTATTACTCCATAATTCACACCCTGTCATGTCTTATTGCTTAATTAAAGCACAACCTTCCTCTACATGACAAGCAATTGGACTGTTAACATTATAGATGATTATCCAACCTAACATATTTTATTTTTACAACTTACTTTTTTTATGTACACAGGATGCTTATTTCAGGGACACCTACCTCTGAAAACATGAAAAATCTGTTTCTTTACTTGCCTTCTGGCTACTGTATAAACTGTCACTAGCAAAAACATGGGCAAAATATTATGTGTTAGGAATTAGTAATTTAGATACAGAAATAGTCATCTACCATCTATAAAACAAATGACTGTGTGAGTTTGAGGGCATTTGAGTTTTTAATATTTTCTTTTCTCTGTTCTATTATTGACCAAATTAACACTAAGGACTATGTATCAGTGCGTGTTCTTGTGAAATAAATGTAAATAAATAAAATGTTCAGGGTCTGTATAAGATGACCTTAAAACTCTACTGGAAAATGCAAAAGAGAATAAGAACATGATCAAACCTACGATGCACTTGGCTAAGAAGATTACACAGTGCAAAGATATCCTATTTCCTCAAATTTATGCATGAATTTAATAATAATTCAGTTCAAATTAAAAAATCAATGGAAATTTTTTTAACTTGACAATATGATACTAAAGTTTTTGGGTTAAAAAAATACGTATTTAAAAATTACTAGGAGAATCCTTGGGGAGGAGAGGAGAAAGCAGTAAATAAGGAGCATTTACTTCTGTCCTGTACTAAAACAGATCACAGTGGTACAATAATTAGCATAGCTAGATGCTGGTAGAGACATGCCAAGAGAATGAGAGAGATCAAAGTGAGTGTGGAAATAAACACAAATGCAAATGGAAATTTGCCTGTGACGTCAGTAACATTTGAAATAAATGGAACATAAAAAACTGGTTAACTATTTGAAGGAAAAAGAAAACTGGATTCTCACCTAATTCTCTACCTCAAAATAAATTTCAAATGAATCAACATTTTAATGTAAAAAACAGAATCATAAAAATTCTAGAACACAAATTTATTTATAAAGTTGATAAGACTTTTCCAAGCAGGATGTAAAACTCACAAGTCAAAGACTGACAAAATTAAGCAAGAATGTAACAAATAAAAGCAAAGGGCAAATGAAAATCTGGGAGAAAACATATATTTGATACATATAAAATAATAATTTTCTTAATTTTCAAGTAAAATATTCAAATCAATCATTAAAAAGATAATTAGTACAACAGAAAAGTGGGCAAAAATTAGGAAAACTACATTCTTGACTATATCAATATAGCCATCTTGATTATGATATTGTATTAAACTTTTGCAGAATTACCACTACGAGTAGGACAAAGGGTACTTGGGATCTCTCTGTATTATTTCTCACAGCTGTATGTGAATTTATAATGATCTCAAAATAAAAAGTTCAATTTCATTTTAAAAAGTACAAAAAATTTAAGAAAGACCATATACAGACATAGAAAATTCTAATGCCCAATAAACAGATGAAAAGATACTCATTTTCATCTGTTTAAAATACAAATAAATAGCGGATGGGAAGAAATTTCTTCTTCTATTAACTTAGTAAAAATTTAAAATGCTCAATAATGTTGCTAAGGGAGAGGGTATGAGGACAGTAGTCTCTCATTTGCTGTTGGTGGAAGTATAAGTTTGTATAATCTTATTAGAAGGCAATTAGGCTATATACAAAAACAAATTTTAAATGCACTTGCCCTTGACCCTCTGATGGGAACTGACTTCATGAATACAGAAGCAAAATGTCTCAAATATATACATATGCAGAGATATATAACCACACTGTTTGTAATAGTGAAAATTGGAAATGACAAAAGGGTACATCAATGGGAAAAAATACTAAATACATTTTGGCACATCCATGAGTAAGCAGTTATTAAAAAGAATGTGTCGAGTATCTCTAAGCTAATAATCTACATCAAAAGTAAACAGGGAGGAAGCAATGTGTAAAACAATGTAAACGTTTTAGTATAGGTAAAAAAAGAAATAGCTGATTAGTATGAAAGTAGTTCAGGGGATAGGTACGATAGATGATAAAAAGAGAGGCAGCCGGGCGTGGTGGCTCACGCCTGTGGTCCGGGCACTTTGCAAGGCCGAGGCGGGCGGATCACGAGGTCAGGAGATCGAGACCGTCCTGGCTAACACGGTGAAACCCCGTCTCTATTAAAAATACAAAAAATTAGCTGGACTTGGTGGCGGGCACTTGTAGTCCCAGCTACTCGGGAGGCTGAGGCAGGAGAATGGTGTGAACCCAGGAGGCGGAACTTGCAATGAGCAGAGATTATGCCACTGCACTCCAGCCTGGGCGACAGGGCGAGACTCTGTCTCAAAAAAAAAAAAAAAAAAAAGACGCAAATAGATTTATAGATTTCTGTGTAGAGAAAAATACAGTGGTAAGCAGAGTCATAGTTATACAGGTAGAATAAGATAGGTAGATAATCAAATGGCTGTCAATAGAAAGCATACAGCCAAAGAAAAAATTTTTCCTAATTACTACCCACAGACTACTGTCCCCACCTCCTTAAATACCCTATCTTTGAATCATCAGACTCCATCACCCTTTAGAGCCATTCTTTGTAATCATCTACAGATCCCCCAGGCCATTCGCTTGCATTCCCTGGAGATTTTCTATCCTGGTTTACTCTCACCCTTTCCAACATTACTCCTGACAAAGTCCTGGGTGACTTGAATATCCACACTGGTCTTTTCAATAGCCTGGCCTCTCCCATTGGAATACCAAAGTTCTTGGACTCCAGCATCCACTCTCCTTTAACCACTCACTCACATGGTTGCAGTCTAGATTTGTTCTTACCAATAACCTCTCCATTATCTCAATGTTTAGCAGCCCATTGTTAAGGCTCCCTCCTCCTGCAGTTCAGTTCCAGCTCCTTCCCTAGGGAACTCAGTTACCCTGCAGCTGCACCTACACTCCTTTGATTCTAACACCATTCCTCTGCCTCACCCTCTCCCTTATCTGCTTATCCAGTTTCAATTCCACAGTCCTGAACTAGAGTCACCTCCTCTCCCACACTATCAACTCACTTGTTCCACTTGAGTTTCTAAATACTCATTTGGTAAAACCCCAACTATTGTTAAATCCAATTCTCTGTCAACTCCTTATCTGCATGTGCACAGCCGAATGTCCAGACGAAAACTACACAACATACAGGCCAAACTGGGGATCACTCACCTCCACAGCCCTTTTGTGCTTCTGGGTTTTCATATTATATCCCCACTCTGTTTTTTCTCCCTCCCCAATCACAATTTCAGGCATTTTTCTGTATCTTCAGTGCTTTTCCACAATCCTCAGCCTCAGCTGATGACCTTGTATATAGCATTAACCATGAAACGGAGAAGTGAGTTAGAAGAGACCTTCCCCAAGCTCTCTCCTTATCTATCTCCCTTTCTGCATTTGTGCTTACTTATGGCAATTACTTTGCAATGGCTCAGCCTGCACTCTTGCCGTAGGTCTGATCCCCTCTTGTGGACCTCAGGGGACCTCAACAGTTCTTCCTTCTTTCTTGCATCATTCACTTTCCCTTATCAATGGAATCATTCCTAACAAATACAACAACTATAAAACATACTAACACGGTTCTTTAAAAAACGCTTTCTCCCTTCTTCTGTCTATAGCTACCATTTCATTTTTTACATCTGATTTCATGGCAAAATTCCTGCAGTGAGCAGTCTCTCCAGTTCCCAATTTCTCTCCTCTATTCTCTTGGGCCTATCTCAGTTAGATTTTCTCTCTCACCACCAATGACCTAACATTGCTAATTTAAGCCAATCTTCCCATTCCCTGACATAATGACAGAATTTTACAAACGGCTTCCACTTGGCATCCAGGAAACCACCCTTTTCTGGTTTCCTTCCACTTTATTGGCTACTATGCAGAATCCTGAATTCTTAACATTGGGGTGTCCACGTTTAAACCCTCGATCTTCCTTTCTTCTCTACTCACAATCACTCCTTTCACGATTTTACCCAGTCAGATGACCTTAAATACCATCTATATGCTGAGAATCCCTGAATTCCTATTTTCAACCAATATCTAAAGTAGACTCACAGATTACACTGTTCACCTGACATTTGCAGTCAGAAATCTAAGAGGCATCTAAAACTGGGCAGGTCCAAACTGCAACTCAACCCACTTGTTCTTCTAGTCTTCCTTACCTTAATAAATTACAACTCCATCCTTCTAGTTGCTCAGACCAAAAACTTCGGAGTCATCTTTGGCTTTTCTTGATCTCTTATCTCATACCCAATCTATCAGCAAATTTTGGCAGCTGTGCTTTCAAAATACATTTGGAATGTAAAACTGCTTGGGACCACTTCTTCCTCTACCATTCTGTTCCAAACTGCCCACATCCCTTGCCTGGATTTTTGCAATAGTCTCCAGCTAGCATCCCTGTTCTGCTCTTTCTCTTGTTTAGTCTGTTTTGAGTTTAACAACCGGGGAAATCCCTTAAAAATATCCATCAGATACTATGTCACATCAGTCAGAATGGCTATTAATTATTAAAAAGTCAAAAAACAGATGCTGGTGAGGTTGCAGAGAAAAAGGAATGCTTTTACACTGTTGGTGGGAATGTAAATTAATTCAACCATTGTAGAAGACAGTTCAGTGATTCCTCAAAGACCTAGAGGCAGAGATACAATTTGACCAAGCAATCCCATTACTGGGTATATACCCAAAGGAATACAAATCATTCTACTACAAAGACACTTGTGTGCATATGTTCGCTGAAGTACTATTCACAATAGCAAAGACATGGAATCAACTTAAATGCCTATCACTAATGGACTGAATAAAGAAAATGTGGTACATATACACCATGGAATACTATGCAGCCATACAAAGGAACAAGATCATGTCCTTTGCAGGGACATGGATAGATTTGGAAGCTGTTATCCTCAGCAAACTAAAGCAGGAACAGAAAATCAAACACTGCATGATCTCACTTGTAAGTGGGAGCTGAATGATGAGAACATGTGGACACATGGTGGGGAACAACACACACTGGGGCCTGTCAGGGTTGGGTGAGGGCAGGGAAGGGAGAGCATCAGGAAGAATTGCTAATGGATGCTGGGTGTAATACCTAGGTGATGGGATGATCTGTGCAGCAAACCATCATGGCACACTTTTACCTATGTAACAAACCTGTACTTCCTTCCCATGTACCCCTGAACTTAAAAGTTGAAGAAAAAACATATCCATCAGATTATGGCATCTCTGTCCTCAAAATCCTCCAAAATTCCACATCCAGGAAAAAAATGTCCTTTAAAAGCTCCTCATCTTACATAGATGAAAAATTAAAATCTATGCATGCCCCCCCATTTTCTGAGTCTGTGGCTGTCCTGCCACTCTAGCCCTGATGCCCACACTCCTGCCTATTCCGCCTCTCTGAGCCCCTCTGTTGCACTCGCCTCACCAGTCTCTTTTCTGAGAGCCTTTGCATCAGCTTCTTTCTTCCCAGAATGATTTCCCCAGATATCTGCAGGGTTCCTTCCCTCACCTCCTTCAAGCCTTTGCTCAAGTATCACTTTCTCAGGAAGAACTTCCTTGTTTACAAAAGCACTTCCAATCATCCTTCCCTATTTTATTTTTCTCCATAGTACTTATCATCATATCACACATACACACATACATCTATATTCTTATTTATTCTGTCCATAGTGTTTTTTTTTTCACAAGAATATAAGCCCCATGAGAGCCAGAAAGTCTTTTAAAAAAAATTTGTTTTGCTTAATATTACAATCCTAGCACCAGAAATAGTTTCCGGTACATAAAAAGCCCTGACTAAGCATTTGTTGAGTTAATGCATAAATGATATATAGATATTTTTAAAGTATGCACTTTGATGAAAGGAATTTTAAGAAACTATAACTAGTAATTATTTTAGAGGAGAGAGAATTTTGTAAATTTCTGTATTTGTTTTTCCTGACCATGTATATTGTTACTTTTCAGAAGTCAGAATTATAACACCACAAATTATAATGGCAGCAAAATGATAGGATATCTGTTACTTTTTTTCTATATACTTCTGTTTTTTTTTTTTTTAAGGTAAAAAAAGGTTTTAAATAAACCTACAGATTTTAAAAAATTGCTGTTAAAGTTACAAGCAAGGTCAAACAGTAGTGGAATAACAAACTGCCGAGCTCATTGAATTGCCCCACATCTGAAGAACTATGTGAATTTTAAATGAAGAAATAGTATAAGATGCCTAACAAATGACACAAGCGATAAGTGATAAGTGTTCTGATTTGAAGTACAGAGAAGAGTTTACTGAGGTTTGACTATATTATGTGTAGCTAGAGGGTGAACACCATTTCTCCTGCTATGGTTATTCATGTATCAACTAATAATAATACGGTTGTGATGTAATGTAGCAATGGAAAACTTGGATCTGGTAGTCCATGTTCAGAAACAGAATAGACTGAGCTGGTTTTATTAGTTTGAGTGATAGGTTATTATATTAATGGCTCCATCCGAGACAGGGTGGCCCTCGCTCATTCTAGTGCTGACTAGGCCCCATTTCGTAATGAATGATGGCCTCTGTCAGCCACCAGCACTCTGATCATCCAACATGTACAAAGAAAAAAGTTACTAATAATTCAGGCACATTTTACCAACTTATATCCAAAGGTATTGACAGGGCAGTATTGTTAAAGCATGCTGACTTTTCAGTTAACTGCATTAAAAATATGCGAACTCAAGTAGAATTATCTGCCAATATTATGAACATATGCTCCTTTTTTTAACTAATAAATATTTCTACAGATATGAGACTAATGAAGCACACAGTGATACTGCCTTTTCATGATTATTAAATATACAGATTCTCAAGAGATACTAATAGATTTAGGTCATCTCAAGCATAATTTCATAGAAAACCACTTCAAGTACCAGGCCTTACTTAGCATATTATCTATGATGAATGAATGTGGTATGAACACACAATTGCAGAAAATAAAAATAAACACCTTGGCTTGTTGAGGTATATATTTCATGCTCAGTACACCTAAATAACTTTTTAAAACAGAAATGTTATATTATTTATATTTCAGTGGCCTTGTTACATTGTATTGGATGCTGGCCTTCGCCAAATTACAAAAAGATCTTACAGTCAAGAAGCTGTCCCATTTTTATTCCATCTCAGTCACAGAAAGACAGCCTTGATGCTAAAAGCATTTTATATTTTTTTACGAGATCATCAGCTCAGGATTTTCTGATATCTCTCAATTTTTCTCCACTTCAGCTTTTCTCACAGGTAATAACAAAGCTATTTTGATAGAAATGTAGCCATATTATGGTTTTCTTTTTAAGTGGGGCTCCCTATTTTTCCCAATTTGAAACAGTAGGTACAGCAAAGTACAGCCGAGTGGAAAGAGGGCAAGTGAGGAAGCCACACATTCTCCCGGATGTTTCAGGAATCCAAAGTCTGAATTCTCTTTCGTTTCTCTTACTAGTTCCTGGTGGTCCCTCCTAGATATTTTCTGAAACTAAACTTGTTTCCTTTTGCCACGTTTTTCTTGACTTTTTTTTTCCAGTGCTGTTTTTTTGGAATGTGTAGGTTTGGTAATTTTTATCATTTTCAAGACTGATTGCAGTTATCTCTATTGTTTATTTTTTCCTTTGGTTTTCACCATTTGTTTTTTCTACTTCTGTTCATTTTGTTGTATCACTTATGCTTAATCCTTTCTTAAACTAGAGTTCTTTGTGGTCTCCATTCCCTTGCTCTCCTTTAAAAATTCTTATAATAAGACTCAAGTCCCATTTATATTTTGTCTGAATAATACATATATATTCATAGTGAACCATGTTAAATAAAGTTAATATTCTGAAATTCTCATATCATTCCTATTTTTCTCAAAAATAATCAAAACTGAATTTTTCATAATTGTTAAGATATTAAAAATATCTGTCATTAAAAATTTCAAGATATAAATAGAGAAATCTAATATAGTATAATTTTGTTCATTTTTAGCAAATGGTCCTGTCTATAAATTTTATTTTAGACTACTAAACCACCTAGATCATGCCAAGTGGTTTATTAAATTTCATAGAAGTAAGAGCTTTAGAATACCTGTAGATTTCATTCAGGATGAAATAAACATAAAAGAAACATCTCAGTATGTGCTTTGGTTGAGGCTGGGGATTAGGTGTGTTTACAGTTAGGTAAATTTCTGAAAACTAAATTCAGGGACTAAAATTGGATTTGATTTCAAACAATCCTTCCATAGCATATGCACTGGTTGCTACGCAACACAATTTAATATCAACAAATGATGCCAAGTGATTTTTGCATACTGTAATTGGCTTGCAAGTTTTGCTGCTTGAAAATTGTGAAGAGAATGTGATTATTTAAATTTCAATGGCTATGTTAAAAATGCTAATTTTTATAATTAAACAAACCTACAACAAAAAACCTACATCTTAAAACTGAAGAAAAGAACTGTCTTCTGTGATAATAAATGTACGATAGTCTGCAAAGTTCTTCTTCCACCCCTTGGGAAAGCATAGACCATATTGAGGTAACTTTTGATGCTGGTCTACTCACCTAGCTTCTCTGATGAGTTGGCTGTGGAAAGCATATATAGAGGCAGAGCTCAATTAGTGTAATTCATGTATCCTTGGACGTCAATCATTCCTGTTGAGAGGTGGGACTCGCAGGCTCTCAGTGCATTAATTAAGAGCTCATCTCAGCAGAGCCATCTTTCTACCTAAGGACCAAAAAGAAAGTTTTAATTAGATTTTTAAAAGCAAGTATGTCATATATGAAAGCAAGTATAGTTCTTTAGTTGGTATAAGAGGCAACAATTGGAAGGGGCTCAAGACAATGCAAAGGGCACCAGTTCTCAGTCATCTGCGACATTATGAGGAAGTGGGGGAGCTTCAGTCTTAAACATTGGTTTCGACCTTTGGACAATCACTTCATGAAATAGCTGAAATTTAGACTATGTTGTTGCATTGCCAACATAATTACTGGACCCCTGTCTAATTATCAATGCAGAGCTGATGCTGCTTGAATGCAATTACAACGTTGAGGACAGACAGGCGTTTTCTCTGATGGCTGGCTTTTTGTTCCAGGCTAGCTTCTGACTGAATATGCAACGGGCAATACAGTGCAAGTTCAGCAAAAGGGAGTGAGGGGACTTGCACGAAACATCAATTTCATGGGTTCAGTGATGGAGGGAGTGTGCCCTTGCCGGCTAACCTAAAAATACAGGGACTCGAGAGAGGTAAAAACTAGCTAGGCTCACTGGTGTCAGCTGCTTGAGAGAGGCTGTTCTCCTGGAATGGCTTGTGTGAGGCCATCAAACATACTCCTTAGGGCTCACTTGGGAAATAATAGATACATTATTGATTAAAATATTTATAAATTAAGGGAGGGAAAACAAATTTTAAAAGCTAGTTTAGATTCTACAAGGAAAATATATCTACTCATAGCTATTAACCCCTCCCCCTCCATAATTAAGGAGGGGGGTTCAGAATGCATGCTTGGGAGAACGAAAACAAATGTTTGCCAATATCTGGAAAAAAGCAAATAGGAAAACTAACCTAAAAATGTAGGGACTCGAGAGAAAACAAAAGGAAACACTACCGAACAATGAAAACACTACTCTTAGAAATAGTGAAGAAATTACCAAACCTAAATATTCTCAAACATCAGCACTGGAAAAAGCAGAGGTACAAAATTTCTGCCTTCAGAAAGGTTATAGACGATGGGGACATATAAAGCCAAGAACAATGAGCACAAAATAAATGATGTCATAAGAGTAAGGGTGTTTCTAACAAACAGGACCAGTACAATGGGCAGATGATTCGGAAAGCTCTGGCTCAAAAAAACAGAACGTGTGTTCCACTGTTTCTCATTGCTGTTACATTTCATTTTATTTTTTCTAAGGGAGGGTGTTTAGGAAATCCAGTTACTGTATACGCTATAAATTTACCACCTAAGTAGCATACTTGACATGTACTGAATAACAGCCACAAACCTGACAAAAGAAACTATAGATTTTACAGGTATATAGCTCGTGCAGTATGTTTCTAAATGATAGTGTATGATGAAAACATTACTGTATGGACAATTTGTCAGAAGAATAAAGCTAGAAAATTGTAACCCATCATTTATGTTAATGTTCATAAAGATATTTTATAATGCGTTCTTAGGTCTTTCCCTTCACATATTTTTCCAGCTATTTTTCCTCATTTATTGTGCTGTATAATGTTTATTGCACAATACATAGAGTAGTACTCCCCAGATACGAGTTGGCAATTGTGCTGGTTACACCAATCTCATGCGCCTGATAAATTTATGTAATACCACATCCTGCATTTGAGTACCATTACTGTGTCTTTCAGTGCACAAATTTTATTTGCATTAAAGCTAGGGCATATCCCAAAGTCAGAGGACCGCTTGGGCATATCGTACTCAAGGATGTCTAAATGGTAATACTAACATATACGGTGTTGTGTCTTATGGTTATGTGCAAGTTATTTACCTCAGGAATCTCTGTTTTCCAAGCAATCCTCAAATTATTTTTATGATAGACTGAGGACAGAACATGTTAAAATTAACAGACACTGAATGCAGTTATTTTTAAAGCAGAAAAACCTCATGATGTGCCTCTTCATGTGTTGTCAGCGTTTTTTTCCCCCTGAAGAAGTTACATGTGGTCTTATAATCTGAAGACACCTTCTAGCGACATTGACCAGGGCTACTCTGTTATACATGCCTTGTCAGTTCCTATGAACCGTGTTTCTTAAAAGCATGACAGGAGGAAAAGACTTCAGAACAGGCAGCACATTTTTGTGCTTTTAGCCAAAAATATGAATTTTCTTATTGCTTAAATGTGTAGCTCCACAGGAAGCTAACATTAGGATTTAGGGTAAAAGTAAGCATTTTCCTGAGTAAGAACTTTTTTGTTTTTCTACATGAAATCTCAGCTGGATGGGCCCTTTCAAAGTTAGCTGAAGTGGAAGTTCGGGTTAAATTGTAAGTGGAGCAATGTGTCTGTACTGGACTTTGGGATTTGCTCTGAAATTGGTTGCAATGGTGCCATGGTGTTCCAAGGAAGAGAACTTGGTCTGTACTTGAAGAATGGTAGCTGATGGAAGACCTGAGTTCATCTCCCCAACCCTTGTTTCAGAAAATTCACATTGTTTTTCAAAGATTCTTGTCGTCTGAGACTCTATTAGATACTTGACTTGGTCCAAGAGGCTCACCTCCCCAGGAAGTGATTGTGTTATGGGCCACATGTTTCTCCTGGTTCCGCCTCTTAGCAGCCAAGATGGCGGCTTCGGGACAAGAAAGCGCACGCATCGCCTTTCCCCCTAATACTTCAATGGGCCTCCTTTAGTTCCTGTCAACATGGCAGAGACTGTTTTATATATTCATTTGGTGAACTGCGGGTTTATGAAACAGTGAGTCCCCACAGACAATCATGGAGGCTCAATCAGCTCCAATTCAAATTTTAATTTGTTCATGATTTAAAAATAACTGAGCTGAGGCCAGGATTATTGGTTTTTAATTGTATTTGGGTGTATACACTCACATAAAGCTATGTGGCCCTGGAAAACAAACAGATTGTATCTACTCAGAGAATAGTTTTTCCTAGGTGAACCAGTAAAATTTTTTGAACATATAGCTAACTCATTCAGAGAAATCGGCCACGTTAGTATATATTAATTTGCCACGTCTTCTATAGTCGTAGGACTTATATCCAAAGGCAAGCTATAACGAAGTTCTGGATAAAATGGTCTAGTTCTGTTGTCTTATCATTGGCAATTACATGTGAAAGAGCAGGTTTATTATTGTGTGACAACCTCTACTCTTTTTGCATAATTGTGTCAGAAGGACTAGAAATTTATATTTTCTTTTTTCTTTTCTGAGACAGAGTTTTGCTGTTGTTACCCAGGCTGGAGTGCAATGGCGCCATCTCGCCTTACTGCAATCTCTGCCTCCCAGGTACAAGCAATTCTCCTGCCTCAGCCTCCCAAGTAGCTGGAACTACAGGCATGTGCCACCACGCCCGGCTAATTTTTGTATTTTTCGTAGAGACAGGGTTTCACCATGTTGGCCAGGCTGGTCTCAAACGCCTGACCTCAGGTCATCTGCCTGCTTTGACCTCCCAAAGTGCTGGGATTCCAGGCATGAGCCACAATGCCCGGCCAAAATTTCTTATTAGAATATGTTATAAGAAAAAAAAATTGACATTAAATTAGAACTTTAGGTTCAAATCACATGTAGCATTTATAGCAGAAACTGGGACTCCCAGAAGTCTTTAAATGACAAAAATACCAACTTTGAGTTTCTGTAATTTAGTTGGCAATTGTGAAATTTGTTATTGGAGACTATTTATTTCTATAAATGAGAACCCGTACAGCAAAATGTACAGATACTAATTCGATCTAGTAGCACTAAGGAAAGACAAATCAAGTCTTGCTCTAGTGTTTACTGGAATGTGTGTGTTTGCAGAACAGGAATGGGTTAGTGCTCTGTAAAATCTATTTATTTAGATAGAGTTTGTCCCAGGCCATATAAGAGAGATGTTTAGGTGGGTTATCAGTCTTTCATCGTGGACATTTTATAATTTAGTTTTAATGCTGAGATATTTTATTGTATAGGAGCCTAAAGGTTACCTGCTTTGATATGTTTATAAGACAGAATATTAAATAAATGATGATTTAGTGCAATATTGATGCAGTATTACAGTAAGTTTATATATTTTTAAACTTTTCCCAATTCTGACTGAAGAAAAATGATTAATTTGTAGTGACTTTCTTGACATCTAAATTATTGGAGGGAAAACAAGCATCAAGTTTTATGGGCATTAGGTTACGTAAATTATGTCAACTAATATTTGTTTATATGGGATGCTACAAGTACCACATTATTTTCTTGTAACTCTTTTACAAGTTTAAAAACAATGGGGGAACATAATTGAAGTACTTTATTAAGGACATGTTCTAATGTAATTTTTGAATAAAAATAACTGCTTATAATAAAAAAATGGCAGTTAGTGTAACTTTAGAGGTAAAGTCACAGTGGTGAAAAACAGTAGAATAAATCTATATTTATTTTTAAAATAATATATATTTTTTACATACCCAGTTCCTTGCATTTCCTTGTAAATTCTATATGTGGGCATATTAGCACACCTTATTCATACTTGTTAATTGCTTCTTTATTAACTTAAGTTTAAATGATTTTCTTTTAAAGAACATTGAGAGCGGTTAACTTTTTAATATTCAACAAGTATTCCGTATTTCCAAATAATCTTGTTAATGTCATGACGTTTGAAAAGCTTTGCTTCTATCAAGTCATTTCTTTGACGAACCTATGCACAGGAGATTTTAAAGAGAGTTTTTGGTTTATTCTATGTTCATTTTCACTCCTTACCAAGACTTAAGGTACAGATAAGTATCTCTTATTCTCATATTCTCAACAATTTGAAGCAAGGAAAAAAATAGCAGAGAATTCTTTTTCTGTGCTTTGGGAAATATTGATCCTTTTTTCCTGTGCTTTGGAAAATCTTGATCATATTTAGCCAGTTATACTTACATGTAAAATATGAATCTCTTTGAAAATTGGTCTTCTGCAGTCAACATCGTCCAAAAAAAACTGGTCATATACACATGTATGTGTGTGTATATATGCATACATATGTTTAATGCCAAACCCAAAAATCTTCAACTTCTTCCATTGTTAGTACTAAGAGCTGTATGTATGTGGTGGCGATGTAGGGGGTGAAAATGAGGCCTGATTGATTCATTCATACATGTATTTATTCAATTAATTTTTATTGAACTCCCAAACAAGTGGTGAGCACTAAGTTGTCTTCTGGGGATTAAAAAAAAAAAAATGAGCAAAACAGATGAGGACCCTGCTCTCATTAAGCTTCTGTTTTAGTAGAGAGATATATATATATATAGGTGTTACCTAAGAAGACCTCAAAGTATTTTTACCTATTCAGTCTTCACATTTACCTCTTTTATTTGCCATGGCATCCTGAAATATTATCAGTTCAGTGATGTTCACTTTCCAAAAACATTCATAGACATACTTTGTGTTGAAGTCTGATTTGCCATATAAGATGATTGAAAAAGCAATTCTAAATCACTTCTAGGCATTCAGTATAAAAGGAAATTTTCAAAGATACGTTTATGGCCTAATAATTAAATCTGGATGAATATGCCTGCTGGGAACTTCTACAATAATAAAATAGAACGGCAGGTTCCAAACTGCAAACAATGAACTTTTTCTTTCAAAGATTTGAGTCACAGCATATTAGTATTTAATGGATTTTGCATTTTTAGATGCATAATGTCAGAATTCCTTGGTAAGAAGTCTTAATAATTATTCAAGTACAATGCAAACGGTTCTGAACAACAAAGAATGGGAAGCAGATACTCAAGTGCATCCCTCCTCTGGGGACTCTAAGTGGCTGAAACAGGAAGATTCAACTTTCTTGATTCAGATCTGGAGGCTCTCCTTTCCCCAACCATAAGCCTCATGAGATACTTGGCTATTCTGTCTTTTTCTGCCTTCTACAGACTAGTCCAAAGCTGGTAGCATCATCCAAACAAGTGATGCCCCCAAGAGGAAATGGACATCTGGAGACAGTATTGATATGGACCCACAGATCTCAGTATGCTCAAGCGATATCTTAGGCAAAAACAAGGAGAGTGTAAGAGGATGCATGAAAACATGTCTTGATAATCTGGTGATTTCAGTCACTCCTTTCTTATAAAACTGATCACAGAAAAATGACGTTAGTCTCTAGCGATAAGCAACAGCTGAGATTATAAAGATATACGAACTTTCCAAGTCTTTCAAAAACATAGCCTAAAATCAATAAGAGAGAAGATTTTGGAAAATGACTATGTTTTAAGACCACTTTTGAACATAAATAAATCTCAGAAGATTGGACTTAATATATGTTTTTATCTATTTACATCTATCTACCTTTCTTCATTTATCTATCTTCATAAGTCAAAAAAATAAAAATAAATAAGGTTCTACTTTCACCCCAGGATAGCAACTTGAATAAATTGCTTATATAATGATTTTAATTCCAGAGGTCCAAAGACAAAAACGCAACTCCCAACCTTCATCTGCATTTTCAGGCCATATAAAATCACAACACTTTGGAGTACTCTCAGTACAGTTAGGCAATTCTAATTTGTGTCCATTCTACTCCTTCATTTCCTTCTTAATAAATAATGGATAAAGCAACAACGGGTCTTTGCTGACTTTTTAATTCTTCCAATATACAAAAATTATCTCCTGGAAATAAATTAACGTCTATACAATAGTCTGCAAATGGTTTGAAAGTAATTTGGTGGTTCTTAAAATGCTCCATGTGTTCTATTTTATATTTGAGCCAATTAATCACTCCACTTATCTTCCCCCCCTCCACTCATCCCACCTCAAAACGCAAGCTCTGTCACACTGAAAAATAATCGAAGAGAGAGTCCTTCAATTATTTTTGCCCTTCTTTTCTTGGTTTGCTATCCAATTTTCTATTAATTGGAACTAACTGACATATTAACAGTACAAATGCAAATGTTATGCAAATCTGAAATGGAAAGCTCTTTTCACTGGAAACACAGTTGATAACTATATAAATATAATAACTGTACTAACTACAGCCCTACCTGATTTATGAAAAAGGTATCCTTTTTCATTATAGTGGCTGCTTAGGCCTTTAAGAATCATTACGTTTTTATTCTACCTTTTTTGTTTGGAATCTTTAAAAAATGATGGCATTGCACATTTCTGTACATTAAGAAACTGACATAGGAAGTGAAATTAAAATAACCTGAGTCAAGTTAGTAGAGGGATGTTTCTAGAACATATTGAAGTGGGTGAAACTATTTTGGTGGGCTGTTCCTCCTGGGGTCATTTCTGAGTTCTACAGTCATTTCTTGCCAAGGTCAGTTGATGTACCTCTTTTCTACCATGCATCTATCCTTCTAGCTCCTTCTGCCATCACCCATCCAGTCATTTCTCAGCCAATCACCCACGACTGCTGTTGGGTTTCCTTCAGATTGCAATGAAAGCAAATTGGAACACTGAATTGGGGAAAACCGCCTCATAAGCAAATTATATCCAAGATAATTTTTTTCTTGGACTCATATTCTGTTTCCTTTCCCATTTAGTTTTAGATTCCTTTTGCATTTGAGGATTTTATGTAAGTCTGAGATTGATATTTAAATAAAATACAGCCTGGCCATATCCCATTCATCGTATGCTCCCTTAAGTTATAGGACTCACTCTGGTGCCCAGGGAGGTAAGACTTTTAGAATGATAATTTTCCATGTAAAATTTATTCATAAAAATGTTCATTTGTCTCTTAACTGCTTTGTTAATATATAGTACAGTGGACGGTGGTGACTTGACTTTATTTTCTTTTCTGTGTGTATGCCGAGCAAAGAGAACAGTTGTTCCTTTTAATCAGTCATCTTTGGGGGACAAAAAGTCCATGACAAAAGCCATACTAATTCAACACATTTAATTTAAAATAAGACACACATTGTCTTGCACAGAGTGGGCATTTCATAAATACTTGTTGATTGGGAGGCTGAGGCAGGTAGATTGCTTGAGCTCAGAAGTTTGAGACCAGCCTGGGCAACCTGGTGAAACCCTATATCTACAAAAAATATAAAAACCTAGCTGGGCGTGGTGTCACATGCCTATAATTCCAGTTACTCAGGAGGCTGAGGTAGGAAGATTGCTTGAACCTGAGAGGTTGAGGCTGTAGTGAGCTGGGATCACAGTACTCCAGCCTGCGTGACAAAGTGAGACCCTGTCTCAGACAAACAAAACAAAACAAAAGAAAAACTTGTTGAATTTAGCTCAAGTTTATAAAATATACTCATTTATTAAAAATTTTACTCATCCCTTAAATCTTCATTAATATTAAAATTTAGCAGGAATTCCTAAAAAATAGCACATTTACCTATTTAATACAGTTATGCAGAACTTTAAAAGTATTACCCGTCCTCTTTTTTAAAAAATGTATCTCATATGATATTCTTTTTTGCCCCTATTACAAAGTGGATATAATCTGAGTAAAGAATCAACAAACTGTAAGTTGTGGTTCTGACATACATCTCTTGCACAGACATGATTTAGATAATCACAATGCGTATCAAATTCATGCTTTAGCTGGGTGGTCTACAATTTATAATGTGGAACAGGATTCTTATAATCTTTATATTATCTTCAGAAATGCTCGTTTTCCATACTGAAAACTGTTGTTAAGGAACAGTCAAATAAATACGAGAATCGCTGATCTTATCTTGTGAAACATATAAACAGCATGAGTCACATTTTTACTTTGGTGGCTGCACAGCTTCAATTTTAGAGCTTAATTTTTGGAGTTGCATTAGCCACATGGAGAAGTCATACTAGAAACTTGTTAAAAATTTAGTATATGGCTTTCTGTGTTGCTTATAAGATTTAGATCGTATTAAATTATAAAGGCATAAAACCCCTCTAAACAGTGAATTTTCTATCAATCCTGAGAAATTATAAAAACAAAACAGAACAACAAAAGCCTATCTGGTCGCGCACTGCAGGTTTCCCCCACTTCCTCCCATGTCTCCCCTTCTTCCTGGGAAACATGGCTGCTGTGATCTGAGAGACCAAAACAGACACCCTTTATCCACGAAGTTAGACCCCAAAGTTACAGAAACAAAGTTACCTACTGTTGGAGGCCAGCTGGCAGGGTAAACTTCTAAACTCCTATAGCTAAACTCCCTAACAATAGGAGCCATCGGCTTGGATTTACAACTCAGACCCCTGCAATTCTAATTGTGGAAAGGACATGCATTGCAAGCATTCCTTCTGGGCGATTCCTTCAGTCACCTTCTAGAGACTGTGCACCAACAGGCTTTGTATCTTACAGTTCACCTTTTGCTGAGAAGACCAAGTGCCATCTCATTTTAGGGCTAAAACCCTGTCCTAAAGTGCACAGGGGTTATATGCTACATTTATGTTTACCCATCACACATCCTTGACTCCCCTCACACATGTGTATAGTTTTCCCATGAACCTGCTGAATGTGTATGACTATTGTGTGATACAGGCCTTGCGAGGCATAAAACCCAACGTCTCCTGCCCCACTTTGAAGAGAGAGCACCTTTGGTCCACGTGAGAGATTGTCTCTTCCTGGCTTGCAAACTGATATCCCCAGTAAAGGTCGCCTTTCTACTATTTAGCCATCAGTCATCCTGGTGGTCTTTTGGATAACACTATGTAGCTAGAAAATAATTTTCCAGCTTCTCTCAGACATCGTGTGGCCAGGTATTTAAATTCGGTCTAATGGAATGTGAGCAGTTATCTGTCATTGGACTTGGCCATGTCTCCTGTCGCCATTGGCTGGAAAATGTACATAGCAGTGAACTTGCTGCGACAAAGTCAATGACAATAATGCCCTCGTGGGCTGGCAGGGCAACAAGACCAAAGCACTTGGTTCCCTGAATAACCCAGTGGAGAAGAGGCACCGTGGCAGCCTAGACCAGCTGCTCTGACACATGAAAGAGGCATATGTCCTATGTTTAACATACCAAGTTTGGGGTTTTCATTGTCATTTAACTGAACCTTTACTCTAATACATCTATTAATGATATAGCCACAAAAGTTACGTCTGAAATTTAATTGGTAAAACAAATAAAATCAACCTGGTGGCCTTTTCGGTCCCTCTGAAGAATACATCATGAACTCGCATTAGTTCCTGTGACCTGGGCTTCTGCTACATTCTTTGATGTGTTCCTCACAGGAAGGCTGGGAGGAGGGAGGAGCAGCCATCGTGACTTTGGTTTCCAGAGTCATCCTGGGAAGCACATTTAGAGCAACGACGGTCATATCATTCCCCTTCCTTTTCCACATAGCTTCAATGACCCCTAAGTGTCTTTTGAGGCCCAGATCAAATATCACCACCTTTTCTGGAAATATTTTGACTTTTCCAGTGAGAAATAACTTCTCATATTTTTAAAAATACAAAATGAATTACACAGAATTATGTACAGAATTGTATCTGTACATGGACTTCACAGCATTTATTAATAATTACGTATGTATTTTCTTCACTGTCCTCTATTAAAACGTAAGCGTCCTCAGTGAAAGATTTATGTCTGACTTATTTTGTAGCGTTCACAGTTTTTTGCATGTACTTAGAGCAACATAAATATATATTGTTATACTGAATGAATAACTTCTCATTTATTAAATAATAAAACAGTTCTGACTATGCTTAAGGAAACAACATAATAATGTATCTTAAATGTAAAAAAAAAAATTCACACTCATCTAGAAGCCATATAAACTACTGCTGTCAGAGGTGTTTGAATCAGAGCAACTCCATCTTGAACAGGGGCTGGGTAAAAGAAAGCTGAGACCTGCTGGGCTGCATTCCCAGGAGGTTAGGCGTTCTTTGTCCCAGGATGAGACAGGAGGTCAGCACAAGATGCAGGTCACAAAGACCCGGTTGATAAAACAGGTTGCAGTAAGGAAGCTGGCCAAAACCTGCAAAAACCAAGATGGTGATGAAAGTGACCTCTGGTCCTCCTCACTGCTCATTATATGCTAATTATAATGCGTTAGCATGCTAAAAGACACGCCCACCAGCACCATGACTGTTTATAAATGCCATGGCAACATCAGGAAGGTACCCTATATGGTCTAAAAAGGGGAGAGACCCTCATTTCCAGGGAATCTCCATCCCTTTCCCAGAAAACTCATGAATAATTCACTCCTTGTTTAGAATATAATCAAGAAATAACTGTAAGTATATTCAGTCAAGCAGCCCATGTTGCTGCTCTGCCTATGGAGTAGCCATTCTTTTACTGTTTTACTTTCTTAACTGCTTTCACTTTATGGACTGGACCCAAATTCTTTCTTGTGCGAGATCCCAGAACCTTCTCTTTGGGTCTGGTTAGGGACCCCTTTCCGGTAACTGCTACTACTACTACTATTAATGATTTTGCCATTCAACTGAGACACACCTAGATGATATTAATATCAGGTAGGAATAATCGTTTTCATTAAATTGAATAACACTATGTCTTTTCAACTGTTTTTTGATAAAAGTTTTAAAAGGCAAGAACATGAGTCTATTACAGACTCTAGAAACGTTATGTTGTTTATCACAAAAAGATCAGACTGATCTGATTTCAGTGGGAAAATCTATAAGCAATTTTAAAAATCATGTCTGATATTTACTCAGTGGCTATCTTATTTACTAGGATTTATAAGATCAAATCATGTGTTACCCATGAAATTAAGGCGTAGTAGACTTGCGATTGATTCTGAAGTTAACATTGGGGCTAACTATGAAATCTGAAAGTCAGTTGATCCTTATTAGCTGAGCTCCAGCTTAATTAGAACATGGAGAGATATATAATTTAAAAAATGTATCCTTAATACTTAGAAGCTTGGGAACCAGGAAGAGAAGTCTCAAGGAGGCTTAATAATGCATTTATGGATTTTATGTTCCCCATTCTCAAATGCTCATATTTGAAAATATTGTAGTAAATCTGACAAATAATAAAATATGGTAAATATTATCTTGTTCTAATATTTTAAATGCCAACTTTCTCTAAGTGTAAAGAAATGCATGCTCTTCAACAGATTATCTGAATGAGACAGTATTACATTAAAAATCATCTAATTATTTTTTCTCAAGTTGTGATATTATAACATATATATTTTGGGTTTTGTCCATGATTCCTGGCTCTCAGCTTGTGGAACCCTTGTATTTCCTAAGTGACTACAGAATATCTTTTTTAAAGTATTTGGTCTTCTTGGTCCCTGAAGTAGTTCTGAAGCAATAAAAGTCATAGACAGCTTCTGTTATTTACAACAAGCTCTTTCAAGCACACCTGAGTCTATGTTAATGAGGCGATTTTTGCAAAACCCGTAGACACCACAAGATGGGGGTGGAGGGTGGGTGCCCGAGGAAGCAGCCATTTGTTCAGAGGGTTGGAACTTTTAATCCCAGGTCCCCCAACCTCTGGGGAAGGTAGAGGGGTTGAACATTAAGTTGATCACCAATGGCCAACGGTTTAATCAATCTTGCCTATGTAATGAAGCTTCCATTAAAACCCAAGAGGCGTGGAGTTGGAGAGCTTCTGGATAGATGAACACTCAAAGACTCCTGGAGGGTGAAGTCCCTCCCCGCATACCTCTCCCTTCTGTATGCATATCTCCATCTGGATCCTTTGTAATATCCTTTAGAATAAACCAGTACATGTAAGTAAGTGCTTCCCCGAGTGCTGTGAGCTACTCTAGCAAATTAATTGAATCCAGAGTGGGTGTCTGGGAAACGCAAATTTACCCAGGTGGTCAGAAGTGCAGGTAGAACAACCTGGGGCTTGCTGTTATCATCAGAAGTTTGGAAGTGGGGGGTGATCTTTGGGACTGAGCCCTCAACCTGTGGGATCTGACTATCGCGAGGTAGATGGTGGCAGAATTGAGCTGAATTACAGGACACCCAGCTTGAGACTGCTGCAGAATTGATTGCTTGCTTGCTGGTGGGGAGAAACCCCTACAGATTTGGTCACAGATGTATTCCGTGTTGATTGCTGTGGTGTGAGAGCAGAGGAAGAACAGTTTGTTTTTTTCCTCTCACAAATTTATTTCTTATACTTGTGGGACTAGAAGAAACTGAGTTTGACATTCAGCAGCAATATTTCATAGCTGAGTGAATTTATACAAGTTACTTAACCTTTCTGAGCCTCTGTTCCTATATCCTTGAAGACTGGGATGATAATACCTACACAGAGTGTTAGTATAAAGCAGATATGTGAAATTGCATGCAAAATACCCATTACAGGCCTGGAACAGCAGACACTCATTACATATAAAGACCTCTGATATTTCTACATTGTAGGAAAGATAACTGGTGTTCTTCTACTCATTTTGACTCCCCAGAGACCTCAGTTAGCATATAGTAGGTGGTTAAAAATTATGTGCTTTTTATTTTTGAATGAATAAATATATTTATATTTTGAAATAATATTGTATTCTACAATTTTTAAATAAAACTTGCTAATTTCATAAAATATATTTGTTTTAATAATAGATAATTTGAATAAATACTTGTATTTTCTAATGAGTAAATATTTTGAAAAAATCAAATTATCTCTCATTCTCTCTTATTATTAACATATATTTCTTTCCTGTTAGCATTTGAAACACTTTTAAGTATATACATTCTTTTGAGCAGCAAGTGAAGACATCTGAAATCCATGTCTTGAGTCTTGACATTCAAGATATTAAGCTTTTCCCTGAAGTGCCATTATTAAAATACTATGTTACTGGTATTAGGATTGAATGAATTGATGAATGAACACAATAGGTAGTCTAGAACTACATCTTAGCCTTTAATAATCACAAGCCATCACAAACCAAGGGACAAATAATAAATCATTAAAAAATGGTTTGAAAGACCGGGTGCCGTGGCTCACGCCTATAATCCCAGCACTTTGGGAGACCGAGGCCGGCGGATCACGAGGCCAGGAGATCCAGACCATCCTGGTTAACACCGTGAAACCACGTCTCTACTAAAAAAATACAAAAAGCTAGCCGGGCGAGGTGGCGGCGCCTGTGGTCCCAGCTACTCGCGAGGCTGAGGCAGGAGAATGGCGGGAACCCGGGAGGCGGAGCTTGCAGTGAGCTGAGATCGCGCCACTGCACTCCAGCCTGGGCGACAGAGCGAGACTCCGTTTCAAAAAAAAAAAAAAAAAGAGAAAGCTGATAATTTCAGAAAAGAAAAAGAATGCGAACGTCGGATCCTTATTTTGCAGTTTTAAATGGTGTGAAAATGTATGTAAAATTCATATAAAGAAATAAACCAGGTTTCAGGGAAAGACGGCAATTTGCATGTGAATTTTTCATACTTTTCCTTCCTGATGTCCCGTAAACATCAGTAAAAATACTCACAAGGATAGGAAGAGTGAGAGAAGGGAGAATACCACAGAATTTTGGAGGCTAAAAAGCAAAAGATGGGCAGTAATGTATTTTGCAGGCCCAGGGATGCTAAACGCTAAGCTGAGCATGGGGAAAGCTGTGAAGCAGCCTTGGTTTGTCCTGCACAATCGCCTGAGTCTAGAGGTTTACTCTCTGGAGGGTAAAATACAGGAATTCCAGACTGGGGGGACCCCAAACACAGTAGAGAGTAGACGTGCCTTTCACCAAACTGGAGTTAAAGAAACAGGTATATGTTGAATGCTGGGAACACCTCTTTCCTACCCATCACTTTCCTTACTCCCTGAAAGGTGGCGAATCTGGCCTTTATCCCTCAGACAGAACAATAATAGAGAATTTTATGTATAGTCTGATCTGCCAGGGAAGAAATACCAAAAATACCTGACATGAAATCACAATAAAAGTCAGCCTGATTTCCCCAGAGTCAAGTTCAAAGTCTATATACCTTCCTTAAATGAGTAGAATTTTCAATTAGTATTTTAGTCTCCAAATTTTAAATATGAATAGTCAACTAATTGCCTAACAAAGCTTTC
This sequence comes from Mandrillus leucophaeus, assembly GCF_000951045.1. Taxonomy (NCBI): domain Eukaryota; kingdom Metazoa; phylum Chordata; class Mammalia; order Primates; family Cercopithecidae; genus Mandrillus; species Mandrillus leucophaeus. The sequence goes on along the minus strand of NW_012106697.1, from coordinate 2,016,169 downwards.
AGTATAAAAGAAAGAGATCAAAACTAACAAACAAAATTCCCCCAAACAGTCACTGTGTGGGCAGAGGAAAGCTTTAAAATGCATTAATTACCTTACAGAGATAAAAAAGATATTTTATTTATGAAACAAAAGCAAGGTGTTATTAAAAATAAGTTACATTTAGAAAACAAAGAGTTTTTGGAAATTAAAAAATATGATGGCAGAAATGAAAAGCTCAATAGAATATTAGAAAATAAAATTGAGATAATTTGAGATGGAAGATAGGCAAATACTTAGTCCAGGAGGTATGATACCAAGAAAGAAAGAATAGAGAAAATGGACAAGAGATAGCCATTATTAAGTTAGAAGACTTGAGATTTTACTCTAATTGAAGACAAACAAGTTATGCTTACAACAGATTTATATACATATGTTGACAGAAGATGCAACATCCCTGAATTGGAAAAACAAATCATTTATTACCCATAACAAAACCAGCATCTGGAAAAGTTGTTTTGTGGGTTCTCTATGCTCCAAATGCCACAGGGCAACATGAAGGGAACTGGATTTTACCTGTGTGTGCAGTGAGGTGAACCACTGGAGAAGCATCCCATATTTTACATGACTCTGAGCTTTTATAGGCCTGCTGGCACATCTGCTCATTCTCCCTTCCATAAAGAAAGAGATTGCTCATCATCCTGGAATGTAAACAAATACCTCCAGGGAGAAAAGTAGATGGCTCTTCTTTAACACTTTGGGATGTCTCTTTAGAGGGACATACTATTTTTAGTTTCTAAAGTTTGCTAATAAAAAATGTTCTTTTCCCAGAACGTCCAGACTGTGCAGGTCTGGAGTATCAGAAACCCATTGAGAATTGTCTTCCCACAACCATCAATAAAATGATTCAATAAAATTTCCAGAATCCACTTAGTTCGCTGCCCACTAGATGAATATAGAACATTACTGGTGCACATCACTGTGAAACTTAAGAACTTGTGAATAAGCCAAATTTCAACAAGACTTCAGAGAGACAAAATCTGATCATACATAAAGTCAGAACAACTTTTGAAATGCAACACAGAAAACTAGGAGACAACGAAAAAACACCTTTCAATATCCTGAAGGAAAAGTATTTCCAACTTAGAATTCTATACCCAGCTAAATGATCCATCAACTGGGGGCAGAATAAAGGTATTTTCAGATATCCAACAGAAATACATTTAGCCCCCCTACCCCTGCCATGTTCCTTTCTGATTAAGCTACTGGGGAATGTACTCTACCAAAAAGAGAAAGAAAAATTATGGAAATGAAGAAATGGATTCCAAGAAATTAAAAAAGCAACACAGAAGAAAACCATCAATAATTGAAAGGAGGATAATGAATGGAGATTCTAGGAAGACAGGGTCACATGAGATGCAGTAGACAGTCAGTCTGGATTGAAAGACTTCAGAGATTTAAGAGACAATTCCGAGGGCTGACTTCACCAACGTACCCAACATCATTGTACAATAATTGAAATTGAGGACAGAATGCCTGACTGAGTCTGATCTAGACCAGTACTTTATTAATCTTGATGATTTGCTGATGACATTTCTAGTGTCCCCTCTATGTCCCTGTTTTCTGGCTTAGTAGAACTCACATTTTATTGGGTCAGTATTGTGCTGTAATTAAGTCCTGAGAGAGGAGGTAGGCCATAGTGAGCTCAGAAGCAAAAAAATATGGAGCAGCTTCCTTCCTTGATAGTGGTTCCACTGTCCATCAAGCCTGACCCATTGTGGTCCTTCTAGACCCCTACACACGATGAGTCCTGTGCTTACCAAGACTCACCTATGGCTTTTCCCAGTGACTTCCCCAGACTGTATTATTGAGTATCTGCAGTCATTAAAAATCATACTTTTGAGGAACATTGAAGAACAGAGAAGATAATTAATCATCACGAAATATAAAGATTGAATAAAGAGACAGATTGGGTCCACATTATTATCACAATTTCATTTTAAAATGTACTGTATAGATACAATATATATAAAGTAAAATACACTATGAGGAATTTTAATTTTATTCTTTATGCTTTTCTGCATTTTCCATGTCTCCTACTAGAAATAATTATTAACTTTCAAATCAGAAAAACATATTAGACACAACTACTCAAAACAACAAATCTCTGATCCTTATGATACTTCTAGCTACAGTACTCTACCAAAAAGAGAAAGAAAAATCATGGAAATGAAGAAATGGACTACAGACTTCCTTTCTTTTCCTTTAAAATTATGTTTCCTTGAAAGAGTGGTCTATAGTCAATGTCTCTAATTCCAACCCTCCCACTCACTCCTAAACTTCATTGCAATAGGGTTTCTATCCATATACTCTGCAGGGTTTACTCTGGCAATTGTCATCACTGGTGGATATTCTTAAGTCTTCATGTAATTTCACCTAGGAGTTTCATCCAGCCAGTATTTATTGATTGCTTACTATGTGTCATGAACTGGTCTAGGCTTTTGACACCAATGACCTCTTTCTTCTTCTTAAAACACCCATTTCCCTTGGATTCCATTATGCCCTGATCCCAAGTAATGCTACCCTTCCATTCTTCCTATGTGTCCTTTGAATCTTTTCATACTAGCCTGACAGTTCTGGCTCCCTAGAGGTATTTCATGATCTTCTTTTTCATCTAAGTCTACAAACCCCTGAATACATGGATTACATTCACTCTGCAGCCTCATCTCTGTCCATTGTTAACTCTAAATTTTTATGTCCTGTTAGATTGCTCCCCAGATCTCCCAGCCAAATACTGACCAACCTTAGTGGCAAATCCATATGCATCTCCCATGGGCACTACTGCATCAACACATCCTAACCAAATGTGGGATGTGTTTTTCTATCTTATATTTTCTAAGTCTGTGACAGTCACACCATCTACCCCACAGTCTAAGCTAAGAGGCTACACACCATCTTGTACTTCTTACTTTTACATTTCTTATTGCCCACAGTAAGCCATCAGGTCATTAACTTTGCCTTTTTGAAATCTTTGTAATTACTCCCTTTCTGCTATCCGTACCTAGGTTTGACTTCCATCTTCCTGGGCTGCATTCCTGTTCCTCCCCAGATCTTACCCTACCCATTGCATTTCTGTACGACTGCCAGAGTGAGCATTCCAACCTGTAAATTTGATCATGTGTAGGTAGGGGCCTACTTAAAAAGAATCAAGACATTTCTCAACTTGCAGAATAAGGGTTGAACTTCAGGCCATGACATTCACAACTCTACCTTGACCTTGCTTCTTTCCTCAACATCATCTCCTGCCAACCTTACCCTCCAACCTTACAGAACAATATTTTATGTATCTTCTTGCCTCTCTGCCTTTGTACATAATGGTCCCCCCACCTGGAATGACCTTTTTTCTTACCCTTGGTATTTATCTGAATGCTATTAATCAGTCATAAATTCAGGAGTTGGTTCATCAGAGACGCTGTCCCTGACTCTGCCTTCATGCTCATCTGGATCAGGCATCTCTCCTATGTGATTCTGGCAGGCCCTGTTTTGGCATCAGTCTTTCAGAGCCTGGCCACCTCACTTCATGGTCATCCCACTGGAAACTTTGTTTCAGTGATGGATCTTTCACTAGATCTTCTCCAGAGGGATTTCCTTCAGAATTAGTTTATGACTCACACAAGAAAACTTACCTTTATGGTCCAAACTCATTTTTTTTTCAAAAATAATATTGCCCAGTGTGATCACCAAAATTATTTCACAGATTTGACATTGAATAACTTTTGGCTATTTCAAAAAAGTCAAATATGCTTTCAAAGGACAAAGACTTCCTCCCACTGAGAATATTCAAAAGACTGTTGTCAGATATAGGAATTCTTGAGTGTTTGTTAAAAAAAAATCAAAGGACTTTATAGTTTTAAATGTACACAGTATGTACCCAATACATATTTCAATACAAAATCATTTAGAATACAGCTTGTCAATGAAAAATCCAAGCTAATTTTTAATTTCAGAAAAGGAATGCCCTATATAAATACTTTTAATCAGTGGGTGAGGGAAAAATGGTATAAAAATGCAGCCTGTAACACCACACATAACTGGAACATAATACTGTTACACATCAAAATAATCACAATCAGGATACATGAAATATAAAATGACATCAAATAGGAATATCTTGGGACAATTATACTGGCTTAGAATAGTAACGGAAAAAATATAACAGTACTAACATGGAATTTTAATTCATTGTTCTCTATTTATTCTTAGTCTGTTATCAAAATAATGCCATAGAAACTGTTATTTGTTATTAGTATTTTTTCTCAAAGATTGAGATTCTGTCTCAGAAGAGGAGAAAAAGAATGAAATGCTGATTTTGAAGTATTTGTTGTTCAATATTTGAATATTTAAATCTAAATAGGTGATAAAAATTAGAATACATATATGACCCAGCTTCATAAAGAGCTGTTCTTATAAAATAGTTATCCAGCACATTAAGGTATCAAGGTCTTTTGAGAATGTCACACAGTGGAGGCATTGCATTAACATAAAACAAATGAAACATGCATGCAGTAGGCACATAATATATATTTGTGGAATTGAATACCAAATACGAATCCAAGGAGGTGGCTGTGAATCAGCAAAGAGACCCAGAGGTATTTACTGAGTCATTACTTCCAAGATTCCAGATTTCACTTTAACGAGCATTAAGGCATCATTTAAATTCTGTGTAAGTTGAACTTATGATAGAGACTATTGGTTACAATTACATGTTATCTTCTATCACTTGGAAACACTACTGTCTGCCCCAGGCTGAACGTTTGAATTCCCCCAAATTCATGTGTTTTAACCTTAACCCCCAAGGTGATAGGATTAGGATGTAGGGCCTTTGGGAGATAATTAGGTCATAAGGGCTATGCTTTCATGAATGGGATTAGTGCCCTTCTAAAAGAGGCCGCAAGGAGCCCTTTTGTGCTCCCACCATGTGAGGACACAGTGAGTTGGCATAACCTATGAGGAAGAAAGCCTTCACCAGACACTGAATCTGCTGATGTTTTGATCTCGGACTTCCCACCTCCTGAACCGTGAGAAATAAATGTCCATTGTTTACAAGCCATCCAGTTTATGGTACTTTGTTATAGCATCCTAATTGATGAAGATAGCACTCAAGCCCTTTCAGCATGATTTAGAACTCTTTTGGTTTGGGCATGCAGATTTTCTAAGGAGAATCCTGATGCCTGAATTACAGCTATATTTTTTTTATTTATATTTACATATATGAAATAAAGGAGAAACTCTGGCCAGGCATAAGCAGTGTCTGTTTTACTGGTGAACACATAGCTAAGGGCTGCAGTTTCCTACCACCGACTATACAAAGATGAAAAGCCCAACTAATCCTTGCCTTCAGGAATGTCCAGAGGGGCAGCTGGACACATTCCACTGCAATTTAATTCAGTAAAACAGAGAAAAACAATGTGAGATTACAGATGAGAGACTGGTCCACATAAGCCTAGAAACTCTGGAATAATTGACAGTCATTTTACATTTATGAACCTAAATACGCAATTTCCATTGCAATCAAACCCTTGGTAAGCTTTGGATTCATTCTGAATTCAAATCCTGGCTTCATCTCTTACTAGCTGTGGTGTTGGACATACAATAGGTGCTTAGCAAATTAGACTAAAACCTACTATAAGAGATAAAAAGAGACATAATTATGAGCTATGGAGGTTTGGGTGAGATGGGACTCAAACGGAACCTTGGGTGACATGTAAGAATTAGGTAGACTGAGTTTTCCATAGGACATTTAGCTTATGTGGAAGAAACAAAGTTTCAGTGATAGGTACACGCATGGTGTATGATCCAAAAGCAGTCAGCTATGGAGGTTTCATGCCGAGAAGAAAAAGATCCAATTCTAAGATCACAGGAAATCTTTGAATGTTATTTCATGAAACATTGGCATTATGTCTTTCCAAGCTTGTATTCTTCCACTCTTTTATACTCCTCACTAATTTCTTTCAAACATACATTTAGAAATATTTAACTGAACGTAATATTTTGCCAGCATTTATGATTATTTCCTTTTTGTTCTTTTATTAAGGAAAAACACAATATTATGTAGAATGCACAGCCCCAGTTTTCTCAGTGAGCAAGTTATCTCATGTATCCTGCAGTAAACCAGCATCCAGAAGAGGCATTTTTCAGTTATAAGAAGAGAACACTGTTTAAGATTTTTAAACATACACGATCTTGCACTATTCACATCTTTTCCCGCGAAGGTATAGACAGAAGTTAATTCATCTTATTCAAATGCATTATCTCTACTCCTCTCCTGCACGATGTTTTATTTTTTTAATACAATTGAATTGGTTTTTGTGCCACATCGTTCAGTCAGGAGGAATAGATACACATTCTAGACAGAGATATACCAGATGCAAACAATACCTCTGCAAAGTTCACAAGAGATTTATCACAATAAAAGGAGCCAGAAGAATCTGGACATTTCTGGGTTACTGTGTTATTCCCTACAGCTATTCTCTAACCATCTCAGACAGGCTCACAGAAACTATTGTTATAAACTTTCGCTGGTGTCGTATTTATATACCATATTGGTTAGACTGCAAGACCTCAGGAAAGGCAGGCACTATAATGTGCTCTTTCAATTTGCACACAGAAACTTTAAGAGTCTATTATCTGGTTTACTTACAGTGCCTATCAGCATCACTAAAAAATAGAAAATGGAACCATCAGGTTGAAAATAAAAGAATGTCTGTTGTGTATAGAATAAAAGAAAAACTTAAAATATCTCTACTAGGACATTTTTACACCCCGTGATCATCTCCTGCAATTTTTTCTCTCTGACATGAAAAAGTTTGTCATGGACAAAGAAATAAAGACAGAATTCCTATTACATGGGGACCTGCCAATAATTGTGCATCCACATTCAACTCCTAGATCATTCACATACTTCTAATGTGCCATTCAGCAAGGGGCCCGACAATGAAATAATGATGTGAATGATCTTGCCTGCATAAATTCCTGTTTACTTAGAAGTCAGCAGACAACTTCCAGATTCAAATCCTTAGCACATATCATGTGCTAAGGGATCAAAATCAAATCAAAGCTCTAAGACTCAGAATCAGGAGTGGCTAAAAGACTAGTACATTCTGTGCTTCTGCTTCTCCACCAAAGTTGGCAAGAATATGTGCTAATAATCCCAAACTGAAAGAAGTATTCTGAGAAACAGTTTTTGTTGATGAGGTATTGGGGGAGTGGAACCGGGAGTGGGGTGGAGAAAGGAGAATTCATATATGTTATGATATCGACTGATGAAATTCCTTGTTTTCACCCCACCTTTTGATATTGATATTTTTCTCTTATTGTTTTGATAAACTCTGCATATATAAGTTAAACCCATATAATATTGATTACCCTCTAAGGAGGACTTACTTTATGTCACTTCTAAGTATTTTATACATGTTATCTCATTTAATTCTCACAAAGCCTTTTGATGTAGACTCTATTTTTATGACTCTGATTTTACAGATTACCAACTGAAGGCACAGATAGGTTAAGAAAAATAGCCCAAGGTACATAGTTAGTAGATGGGAAATCTGGGATTCAAACCCAGGAAGCCTGATTTACATGCAACTAGACTTGTGCTAGCCAGTGTTGTAGGCAGAGCAATGGAAGGCTACTGAGCAATTAAAATATGGCTGATTGGAATTGAGATATGTGCTGCATGTGTAAAACAGACACAGGACTTCACTTAGTAAGAAAAACAATGTACTATATCTCATCAATAACTTTTATATTGATTACATGCTTAAATAATATTTTGGATATATTGGGTTAAAGGCATACTATAATTAATTGATAGAGAATGAAATCCATATATTACTTTATTAAAATTGGTTTCTTTTTACTTCTTTAATGTGGTTACTAGAAAATTTTAAATTATATATGTGCCTAAGATTATATTTCTAATGATAGCTCTGGTCTAGACTCTTAACCATTTTGCAATATTGCTGTTAAAATCAGTAAATTTTAATCCAAACATAGATGCTTCTTTCATTTTTATTGTACATTTTGTTAACTTGTTACATATGAATAGTAGTGTAATTTCTTCAGTTTAAAAATGTAAACTGAGCCTTTACATAAAACCATGCAATGGACTAACTGTAGAGGCATTAGTTATTTTCAAAGGTTGTTGATGACCACATGACTGATGAATAGTGCAGTCAAGCATCATCTGTACGAGGAATAAGTGTGATCCTATTATTATCTATGGGGCCACTAAGAAAAATAATAAGCATCATATCACCAATATCTATTAAGTACTTACAAGTCAAGCATTTGCCAAGCCAGTGCCATCAATAGAGTTGGTACTGCCCACTTAGTGGGCATTTTGGAAATTTGTGGGTACATTTTTGGTTGTCCCAATGATTGATAGGAGGTCCTGACATGTAGTGGAAAGATGCCAGTGGTACAAGAAGTCCTGGGTCATTTCTACCCGATGAAGAATCTCGCTGCATACCCATACAGAGAAAACAGCACTTTACAATTATTTCAGCCTAATTGGCTCAATCTAAAAGCTTACATTAAAATACAAAGTATTTTTTGCATAGTTGGAATGTGCACCAGGTTTTCCCAGGATTCAGTCACCACATAAATCAAGGAAAGACTGTACTTTGGTCAGAAGTGTACAAAAGTTAAAGTCATTCATTGACATCATGCATGTCAATGCCACTAATTAGTGGTAGAGCTGCAGATCCAGTACACCTGTGTGCACACTACTGTAGCCACCACCATCAAGACGCTTTAAAGGCAAGCATCTTATCATTCATTCTGTCATTTAGATTTGTTATGCATGATCATTTACACGAACAATACATATTATTTTATTATAAATTGGTTTCCTCATTCTTTTCTTTAAATAATATCTTGGGCAAAATATTCATTTTTTAAATTATCTATGCATTGAGGTGATATTATGTATGAATTATTTTCCAGAGAGTAAATGGGACATTATAAAATATTAATTTAAGAAAGAGCATAGTGTTCTGATAAAATTGAGAATGCTAGGCTAAACTCTTTCTGTGGATTGACTATTTTTATCTTTGAAAATGGCAAACCCTGAAAATAGGCACTCTTTTTGTCATTTCTATTTCATAGACAAAGCAACTGAGGCTTACTCAGTTTCTTTATTGTTTTAGGTCAATATCTAGGATTCAAATATAGAAAATTTTGTATCTTAATCTATGCTCTTACCAGTATATTGTCTTCTTATTTTTAGTATAAATAAGCTCTAAATTTTAAAAATGTATTTTAAAATATCAAATTTTAATCAAAGTATTATCCATTTTTGATATTTTGCTTGTTGCTGTGTTTAAAGGATTTTTTTATTCAAATTAGTCCTTTCAGTATTTTCCACAAGAAACCAAAGAATGTAGTTACTTTGTTATTTAGGATAGGATCTCTTTGTCGTGAAATTATGAAAGAAACATGAATTTAGGAATAATGGATTTTTTCCATAAAAGTATAATATGTATAAACTATCTTGAATCACCAGCTAAGAGGAAGTTAAGAATTTACATATGTATTTATCCTATATCCAAGAATCCCCACTTTGAGGAATCTATCCCAATCGTACTAGATTAGCAAGACTAGTAAAAGAAATATACACAAGGTTATTCACTGCAGTACTATGTGTAATATCTAAATACTTAAAACAACTCAAATGTGCATCATTTGAACTGGTGGGACAAACTCCGGTACATCATCACAATGGAGTACTATGCAGCACAAAATGACATAGAACTTCTCTATTGCTGAGGTAACTGCCACAGTAGAATCTTAAGAGAAAGAATGAAGTAAAGAATAATATATACAGTAGTGGTTCTCAAAGTGTGGGATTAAACTGAAGGTTCCAGACCCTGCTCTACCATGTATAATTAAGAAGATGGGCAAATATTGGTAACCCTCAGTTCTTTTTCCCACTGGAATACGCCAGCAAAATCTTAAAGAATTATCTGTGAACGTATTTTTCAAAGTGCTGTAAAGCAATTATTTGGTATTAATATTGAGTTCATTGCTTCTGAGAACTTCAATAGAAATGAACATTTATCTCTTTGTAGATTTTAAAACTTTGTGAAGTTTCCTACACTAGAATCTCACAGGCAACACATATATTTTATTTGTCTTTGCTCTACTTTTTTTGCATAGATGGTTCTCAGTAAATATTCATTGAAAAAAATAAAAGGTAAACAAATAAGAATGGTGTTATGTTGCCTATCTTTATAAATATTTAAATTTTCATAATAAAAGAATTCCAGCATCACATCCACATTTTTAACAGAAAGAGCTGGCCTATGGAGGGAGGAATGGACTTCTTTCACTTTAATGTGTTCTTAAAAGGAAGAGAACCTAAGAAAATACACACTGATCACAGCCACAAGGCTGGCTTCTTCCTGAACTGTCAAACCACTTACAGGATAGGATGGTCTGCTCTGCCATTATGGCTCTGAGTCATCTGTTCCTCCAGTGAGCCTGAGGTTTTCTCTTTCTGTCTGTCTTTCTTTTTGAGATAGCATCCTGCTCTGTCATTCTGATATCCAGGTTGGAGTGCAGTGGCATGAACATAACTCAATGCAGCCTCCACCTCCCAGGCTCAAGTGGTCC
>NW_012106697.1:2002484-2004812 GCF_000951045.1 Mandrillus leucophaeus | reverse complement strand
TTTGTTTGTTTGTTTGTCTTTTCTGTGAGAATTTGAGAGTCTAATTACGTATCTTGATATTATGGAATAATTGAATTCTGAGGTCAGAAGAAAGTATAGGGACATCTACTCTACTTGTTCTCAATCTTGGTGGCCCAAACCACAAGGAATGTAGTGGTAATAATTAGTTATAAAGATGTGGCTGTTTTATATCTTTTTGAGGGCAGATGGTACTAAGTACTTACCAACACCAGGAGTGATTTCCAAATGTTTAAGGCACATGGAGGCCTTACTTCTGGGGGAAGTGACCAAGAAGATTTTCCCTCAACCCTAAAGGCTTCACAACAAAGGAGATACTACAATACCTCCTTCGACTTCTCTTAGGGCAATATGACTGACTGTGGTGAGGTTTAACTCCATCATCCCACATAATGGGGTTTCAAAAAGCATATCCCTTTATTCTTGACCAGCAACATTTAGGAGCTCACCAACTGTAAGAACCTGCTGGCGGTCTAACCAAGTCCATGCCTCCCATTTCTTCTCTGCAGATGAAGACCTGCTCTTATTCAGATGTTCACCCTCTTCTTTGTAGCAATGAGACCATGGAAAGTGACTCTTCTACCAGTGGCAAAGGCACACTTAGTTTCAACCAATCATTTTACTTGTAATTATTTTTCACTTTTAGAAGGTGTCAGCAATTTAATTTTGGTCCATGAGATGTGAGGACAAGTTGCCTGTGGGTACTCTGGGAAAGGTTTCCTAGCTCTCAAAAATATAAAGAATAAATAATTCCCTTTTGTACCTGTGAATGTCATAGTGATGATGGGATAGTTGGAGAGCAAAATAGAAAGAACTTGCTTCCTCTGTGATGGTCCTGAGTTTAATTAATTAATCAACCCTGAAGTCCCCCTCTATATCCCAACTTCTTGTGACATGAGAAAAGAAGTCTTCTTTTTAAACAAATCAATATTTAGCTGAGGATTCTGTTACTTGCTGAATCATTCTTACTGATATTTCCACAATTTTTAAAAGAGAAATTTTGTAGTTTCTATTTTTAAAAAATCAGACATTTATTGTTATGAGAAAGGTAAGTCAAGATTTTCACATAACATACATTGGTATAATGAACTGCAGTCCCGCTGCACTTATTAATTCTATCTGTTTCCCAAGAGAGGGAAAAATAAAACAATTAAATATGGACTGAGGGAGTAATAGGGGCTTATATTAGTCTATTCTCACATTGCTATAAGCACCTGAGACTGGGTAATTTATAAAGAAAAGAGGTTTAATTGGCTCACTGTTCTGCAGGCTGTACAGGAAGCATGATGCTGGTATCTGCTATGCTTCTGGGGAGGCCTCAGGACACTTACAATCATGGTGGAAGGCAAAGAGGGAGTGATGCCTCTCAAATTGTCGGAGTGGGAGCAAGAGAGTGGGCAGGTCCCACAAACTTAAACAACCAGATCTTGTGAGAACTCTGTCATAAAAACAACACCAAGGGGATGGTGCTAAAGCATGTACGAAAGATTCACCCCCATGATCAAATCACCTCCCACCAGGCCCCACCTCCAGCGTCAGGGATTATAATTCAACATGAGATTTGGGTGGGAACATAGATCCAAACCATATCAGGTCCTTAAAGTCTACAGAAGGTATCAGAACCAAAGGGCTCTCAATGCTCCTTCCTTTGACCTTGCTATTGACTGTGAACTGATTGACTGGAGTTGGGGAGGAGTGAGGAAGAGGGAATAAATGAAATGAAATATTTTCTCTTTTGACTTAATACAAAATAAAAATGGGGAATTTGTCTGATAATTGTATGTTTTGTATTTATACCATAATAAATATCACAAAACAAAAATAATGGGGATCACTATGAACATTTTCCTAGGGTTGACCACAGACCAGGCTCTGCTCGAAGCACTACACATGATTTATTCATGTGCTCTTCACAATAACCCTTTGAGGTAGGTTCCACTACTCACCCATCCTGCACAACTGGTCAAACAAAGGCACAGAGATTGGAAAAGAAATTATCTAAGGTTACACAGCCAAGAGGAAGTGGGAGTGGGATTTGAACCTGGACAAACTGGCTTCAAGGTCTGTGCTCACAAACTTAACAATATTGCCTTCTAAGGAAATGCTGAGCTTAATGAGAACAAGAATGGAAGGCCACCAAGTTGAGTTTCCTTTAACTTTAAAAATTTGTAGATCACAAGGTAGGGTCTTCCATTCATTCATTGACTTTATTGCTGATGTTGTTAAATTTTTATTTTAGAATTGCAACCTCTTATTTTGTATTACTTTTTAAAATGTCAAATAGGATTGTTTTGTTTCTATTTGGCATTT
>NW_012106697.1:1999496-2002434 GCF_000951045.1 Mandrillus leucophaeus | reverse complement strand
TTAATTAATTAATCAACCCTGAAGTCCCCCTCTATATCCCAACTTCTTGTGACATGAGAAAAGAAGTCTTCTTTTTAAACAAATCAATATTTAGCTGAGGATTCTGTTACTTGCTGAATCATTCTTACTGATATTTCCACAATTTTTAAAAGAGAAATTTTGTAGTTTCTATTTTTTAAAAATCAGACATTTATTGTTATGAGAAAGGTAAGTCAAGATTTTCACATAACATACATTGGTATAATGAACTGCAGTCCCGCTGCACTTATTAATTCTATCTGTTTCCCAAGAGAGGGAAAAATAAAACAATTAAATATGGACTGAGGGAGTACTAGGGGCTTATATTAGTCTATTCTCACATTGCTATAAGCACCTGAGACTGGGTAATTTATAAAGAAAAGAGGTTTAATTGGCTCACTGTTCTGCAGGCTGTACAGGAAGCATGATGCTGGTATCTGCTATGCTTCTGGGGAGGCCTCAGGACACTTACAATCATGGTGGAAGGCAAAGAGGGAGTGATGCCTCTCAAATTGTCGGAGTGGGAGCAAGAGAGTGGGCAGGTCCCACAAACTTAAACAACCAGATCTTGTGAGAACTCTGTCATAAAAACAACACCAAGGGGATGGTGCTAAAGCATGTACGAAAGATTCACCCCCATGATCAAATCACCTCCCACCAGGCCCCACCTCCAGCGTCAGGGATTATAATTCAACATGAGATTTGGGTGGGAACATAGATCCAAACCATATCAGGTCCTTAAAGTCTACAGAAGGTATCAGAACCAAAGGGCTCTCAATGCTCCTTCCTTTGACCTTGCTATTGACTGTGAACTGATTGACTGGAGTTGGGGAGGAGTGAGGAAGAGGGAATAAATGAAATGAAATATTTTCTCTTTTGACTTAATACAAAATAAAAATGGGGAATTTGTCTGATAATTGTATGTTTTGTATTTATACCATAATAAATATCACAAAACAAAAATAATGGGGATCACTATGAACATTTTCCTAGGGTTGACCACAGACCAGGCTCTGCTCGAAGCACTACACATGATTTATTCATGTGCTCTTCACAATAACCCTTTGAGGTAGGTTCCACTACTCACCCATCCTGCACAACTGGTCAAACAAAGGCACAGAGATTGGAAAAGAAATTATCTAAGGTTACACAGCCAAGAGGAAGTGGGAGTGGGATTTGAACCTGGACAAACTGGCTTCAAGGTCTGTGCTCACAAACTTAACAATATTGCCTTCTAAGGAAATGCTGAGCTTAATGAGAACAAGAATGGAAGGCCACCAAGTTGAGTTTCCTTTAACTTTAAAAATTTGTAGATCACAAGGTAGGGTCTTCCATTCATTCATTGACTTTATTGCTGATGTTGTTAAATTTTTATTTTAGAATTGCAACCTCTTATTTTGTATTACTTTTTAAAATGTCAAATAGGATTGTTTTGTTTCTATTTGGCATTTTCAAATAGATTCAGATTCAGAAGATCCAAGAACTGAAGCAGATCTCAAGTCTAAAACACTTGGGTCTAGAAATAGTATTCTTGGCTCCCAGGAGTTCTGACTCACTCTGTCCTTTCAGAGGCAGGCTTTCTATGTCCGGATGTGCTGTGGCCCTCCTGGAGGCACACAGTGGATTTAAACTGATAAATGATTTATTGACGGAATGATGGTATTTTTAGTATTTTCCCCTCTTCTAGAGTTCTAATTATTTGCAGTAATTTCAATCATGTTTATATCATTTCTTGCGCATAAGTGGCTTGTTGGATAGCCTGGCTTACTGCAAAATTGATTTGATCACCTAGAATACAAAAGTCAAAGCATGTGAATTTGTAGTTATTTTAGCCCTAGGTAATTTTTCTAATGTAGAAAAGGTAATTTATATTGTTCTACCCTACACCAGGTCTAGTGCAAATGGTGAGGATTAACTGTATTTATTTAAATTTAGTAAACACTATACACATTATATTTAAAAGTACCCTTCTCTATTGCCAGTTAGAATCAGAGATATCTCATATTTCTCCTCAGTTACTACCTTATTTCTATTTTTTTTTTCTTTTTTTTCTGTCTCTCTCTTTTTTCTTTTCTTTTCTTTTCTGAGATGGAGTCTTAGTCTGTTGCCAGGCTGAAGTGCAGTGGCGAAATCTCAGCTCACTGCAACCTCTGCCTCCCAAGTTCAAGCGATTCTCCTGGCTCAGCCTACCTCATCCCGAGTAGCTGGGACTATAGGCACGTGCCACCATGCCCAGCTAATTTTTGTATTTTTTTGTAATTTTGTATAATTTTGTATAATTTTGTAATTTTGTAATTTTTGTAATTTTGTATTTTTACTAGCGTTTCGCCATGTTGGCCAGGATGGTCTGGATCTCTTGACCTTGTGATCTGCCCGCCTTGACCTCCCAAAGTGCTGAGATTACAGGTGTGAGCCACCACACCCAGTCTACCTCATTTCTTTGGCCAGATCAAATGTGCTCTTCTCAGTCTGCATCTTATTTGGTCCTCGTCAGCATTTTTGAAGTTTACCACTTTCTCCTTTAAATGCAACCTGACTTCCTGGAAAACGCTTTTCTGGTTTTCTTCCTATTTATTGGCTCTTCTATCTTAATGGCCCTTGTTTTTTCCTCTAACTCCTCTTGGCCTCTAACTGGTGGTACCTCAGGGTTTAGTCCTCAAGCCTCTTCTCTGATTTCTCTCTAGGTTCTTATTTGGTACCATGGCATTAAAAACTATGTATGTGCTGATGGTTCTCTAATTTCTCTTTCTAAAGCCAACATGTCCCTGAGCTTACCTGTGAAATATCCCACTGCCTTCCCAACACTGGGCTATTTAACATGCATGTCAAATTTAATGTGTCCAGAGTAAATTACTGATTCTTCCTGCTACACGTCAAATACACTTCTTCTTCAGTCTCTCTAGCTCAGGAAAGAGCACTG
>NW_012106697.1:1993984-1998186 GCF_000951045.1 Mandrillus leucophaeus | reverse complement strand
TATTTTAAAGGCATAGCGAAGATTGAGAATATTACTGGAGACTCAAATCAGGAGAATAATTAGGTCATATTTGATTTTCATAGAGTGGTGGTTT
Organism: Mandrillus leucophaeus; assembly: GCF_000951045.1. Taxonomy (NCBI): domain Eukaryota; kingdom Metazoa; phylum Chordata; class Mammalia; order Primates; family Cercopithecidae; genus Mandrillus; species Mandrillus leucophaeus. Next base: position 1,998,092 of record NW_012106697.1, on the reverse strand, counting down.
TAGGACGGAAAAAAAAAAAAAAAACCCTTCAGTTATTTTAGAGACAGAACCAAACAAAACAAAACCAAAAATGCCAAACAACCTCCGAAAACCCAAACCCAAACCTTTTCTTCATGAAGTTTGAATTGAAGTTCATGTTTTCTTTGTAATTTATTCAACTAAGTTTTCTCTTATCTTGTTCTAATATAAAACATTAAAATTTATATGTGCTTCTAAAGGTACCAGTTTGTGTAATCTGGTAACACGATGCTATATACTGTCAAACCAAATTATGTCTGCAAATTATTATATGATTTAAAATAATGAAGGCATGCCATCTCCTTAAAACTAATTATATCTTATCAAAATACATCTATAAATAACTATTTTATGATTCTATTTAGGGCTTAAGAACAATTAGCCTATACTATAATTAGACAAGAGAATTTAAGCAAAATATATTTGAGGATTACAATATGATACGTAAAATATTTTAAGATTATTGACCCAATGTTTTTCACCCACTTTAATATACTTTCTGGAATGAAATGAAAAGTAAAACCATAGGTAACATGCTGAGAATTTTTAATAGCTTCGAAGGCATCAATAGAAACAATCCTGCTAATTAATCATTTGTTGCAAGCAGAAAAAAAAGACCAATAATTATTATGTATTTGTTTACTTCTGCTATATCCTATTATTTTTTCCATAATTTATCTTTTCTTTATCCTTTCATGAATCAATCACCAGATTCTATTAAAATCCATGAGATATTATGCATAGCAAACCATATATGCTAATTTTCTATTTGTACTTAACATAGCATTTAGACCAATAAATCCTTAGTAACCGCGGTTAAAAGAAGGATTCAAAACAGGCACGTAGTATCGTATCTATAATTATTGAATGCTAGAGCTGGAAAAATATGGAGGGTTGAGGTCATCTGACCAGACATTTCTTACACTTTTTTAGTCACTATGCCTTTGGTCACTTAAGGAAGTTTAGGAACTGCCTATTCAGAAAATTAATACATGTATAGTCACTGACAAAATTTTCATACCACTCTTGGACGCTTAGCTGTGGACTTCTCAAAATCCCATTTTAGATAAGAAGACCAAGACCCAGAAAGGGACAGTAACTTTTGTTATCAATAACTCCAGATTTATTTCACTAGTGTGTCATTTATTCTGTGTGTGAGTTTCAGATGAGTCTCTAAAGATGGTGTTCTTCTGCTGTATTAGCACGTGGAACTTTTTGTCTCTGAGATGCCAGATTCTTTTCAATTTAGAGAGAAAAATGGGTCTAGCAGAAAATAATTATTCAAACTTATTATAAAACCCAAGGTACAAAGCAGCTTTCCATTTCTAGACAGTGTATTCATTTTGTTTTGTTTTTAGATTTCATGCCCTGTTGTTACTTTCCAGGTAACTTGATTTTGGGCCAAGTAAAGCTGCCAGCCAGAAAGGTAGAAAAATGCAAGTCCCCTTCTTCTAGGCCCTAAGATCCCGCCCATTTATCTGCAAAGCATTTTCTAGTACATCTCCTGGAGAATATAACAGTATGGCCTGCAGTCTAGTACTTCAATCAGATTCTCACTTGTGGGAGATGAAGAAGTGAGACACATTCAACATCCTTATGTAGGAACTTCCGGGACCAGGGAGATGGCAACCTGGCTGAGCTAAGGCTAACGTAGTTGGGCTCAGGACCTCAGTACCCAGAAGAAATGGCCACAAATGGAAACACAGGCTAACAAATATCAGAAGACTTAAGATGACCCCACGATGGAGAAAATCTAGCCGGAAGCCTGGGCTTATTCATTTCTCCCCTATTACATCTTGTAATCCAGGTTTTAGCTGTGATGTTGACAGGTCTCAGACAGCAGAGGAGAAACACTCCCCGTTTCTCACAGCACAGTGAGGTCAACCAATGTGGAACCAGCTTCCTTCGCCTGTTTATTTTTTTTCCTAGTTTATCACATTGAATATATAAAATTGCTTTAAAAAGTACTTTAATATTCATTCTATTTCAATAAAGAAGAATACTTATCTGGGGAACCCTACCCACCAGTGGGATGAAATTCTAATATGTTGATTGCATATTTCTATAGGCTTGTGTATAGCTTTACTACTAATTTTCTGAAAACGGGGTCTGTGCCATGCTGCAACAGTCACAACCAGTCTATGGGCGACTTTACAAAGATGACTGTTATAGGCTGAATTCTGCACACTCTCCATCCCCGCATATTGAAGTCCCAGCACCACCCCCTGCCCCCAGCCCTGGGATCTCAGAATGCTAGGGATTTGGAGATTTGGAGGCAGGGTCATATCAGAGGTAATGAAGTGAAAATGAGCTCACTGGGGGTGGCCCTAATCCAGTATGACTGGTGCCCTTATAAGAAGAGGAGATTCGGGCAGACATGGACGGAGGGAAGACCACATGCAGACACAGGGAGACCACAACATCTCTAAGTCAAGGAGAGAGGCCTGGAACAGATTCTCCTCATGGCACTCAGAAGGACCTAACCCTGCCAAAAGCTTGATCTCAAACTGCTACCTGCCAGGATGGTGAGAAAATAAATGTCTGTTGTTTAAGCCACATCCAGTCTTTGTTACAGCAGCCCTAGCAAACTAATACAATGACTTAATTATTTTTTTGCTTTTTGTTTATTTTTTTGTTTTATTTTGTTTTTAGATGGAGTTTTGCTGTTGTTGCCCAGGCTCAATGACTTAAATTTATATTAAATGAAAGCAGTACACGATAGTGTAGGGTTAGGAGCCCAGGGTGGTTGCACCCTGTGAAGAGGTCCATGCTATTCACCCTCATAAAATTTGCTCCCTTGGAGGGGAGATTGGGTAAAATGACTGTTAAACAGGCAATAAATTTTATTTTTATTTTGAGTTCCAGGGTACATGTGCAGGATGGGCAGGTTTTTACATAAGTAAACATGTGCCATGGTGGTTTGCTGCATCTATCAACCCATCACCTAGGTATTAAGCCCAGCATGGATTAGCTATCTTTCCTAAAGAAATGTACAGATTTAAGCTGAAAAAAGAGAGACAACTGATATTTAAAGATCTTAAGATTTAATGTCATTGTTTTTACTTATCAACCAAAGAGAAAAACAATGATGAAAACACGTAAGTCATCTCTCATCAATGAAAATGATGGTTAGACAGCAGCAAGCTGGAAGTTAGCTATACTTTATCCAGCTATACAGACTCCAAAGATTTCTCTTTCAAGTGTTCCATAGTAGAAACAATAAATTCAAAAGAGAACACAGAAAAGATAACTCATACTTCCCCCAAATTGGAATTCTCTAAAGCCTTGTATGTAATATTTGAATGTACTGATTCATTAAAAGTTCATCAGTAAACTCCTCGTAATGACTAACCCCCTTGCCCAGTTTCAGGAGATATTTCACTCTTGTAATTTTCAATGCAGATTGTACTTTTTCTTATAGTTCTTATAATAACTGAAATAAATGTATTATGTTGATGTTGATTTATTTAATGACCATTCTCCATCCCTCTACCTACCCTACATCCAATGAGGAGAGAGATGGGGGTCATTCTCTTTTTTTTTTTTGAGATGGAGTCTCACTCTGTCACCCAGAGTGCAAAGTGCAATGGCGTGATCTGGGCTCACTGCAACCTCTGCCTCCTGGGTTCAAGCGATTCTCCTGCTTCAGCCTCCCGAGTAACCAGGATTACAGGCATGTACCACCAAGCCTGGCTAATTTTTGTATTTTTAGTAGAGATGGGGTTTCGCCATGTTGGTTAGGCTGGTTTCAAACTCCTGACCTCAGGTGATCTGCCCACCTCGGCCTCCCAAAGTGCTGTGATTACAGACGTGAGCCACCAGGCCTTGCTGGGGGTCTCTGCTTTATTACTAAAATCCCATCACCTAGTGTAGCACAATGTAGGAATATGCAGGAAAAGCTCAAATCAGCTGCTGAGTAAATATTATAGGCTAGGAAACTTTCAACAACCAATGATCTAAATGAGAGAATTCCTGTATGGGTCCATCTGTTATAATTTCAGTTCGTGTTTGTATGTTCAAAGGTCTACCAGAATGAAAAAAAATAATGTGTATCTGAACAAAATTGTTTGGGGGTCACAGTGAAGACAGG
>NW_012106697.1:1990399-1992624 GCF_000951045.1 Mandrillus leucophaeus | reverse complement strand
GTCTCCCAGTTAATCTTGTTTCCATGGCTGTCCCCTCCTATGATCCACATCCGTGCAGCAGACAGACCCTGTCCCTCCAATGTCCTGTATGTGATCTGGCCAGGGGCCACCCTGCTGACCTCTATTTGTAGCTTCAGCCATGCTGGTATTCTTGGTGACCATTCTTACCACAGGGCCTTTGCACTTGCAGTCCCCCAGCCTGGAATATTCTGCCTCCTTCACATTACTCAGTCTTCGTTCAAATATTAAAATTTTAGAGGCATTCCCAATAGTGATCTCTACAATGGTCTCACACTTTCCTACCTCTCTATCCTCATACCCTGGGGCTACTTTTCTTCATGGCACTCACTGACATGTTATTATATATGTCTGTCACCCCAGTCTTCTCTAGCTAGAATATGCATTGCTTGAAGTCAAGAACTTTATTGAAATCAACGATATATCTCTTGTGTCTTCTGTGTCCTACTGTAGCAGGTAAAACAATACCTACTACACAGTAGGCATTCAAATACTTGATGAATAAGGAATCTAGGAAACTTTGAATAAATAATTTAGACTGATTAATGTGTAGTGTCTTCTGTAAATATTACTGGAAACACATATTTCCTTTAGCACAGTTTTATATCTGTATTGCTCCTCAACATACGCAGCTTTTGTGAGTATCATTACAAACTTAGTGGTTTTTATAAATTCTGCTTACTCCAATTGACTATTTGTTTTCTATTTGATACTCAAATGGCAGCAATTTTGGAAGTTCTTTTAAGTTGGATTCTTTCTACATTTTAGCCCTCTCAGATACTTTTGAAATTATCCTTGCTTTTTGACAAGCCAGAACATTCTAGACCTATCTTGATGTTGCTGACTGCAAACATGGCATTAGCCATCCTCCGAAAACTCTCATTTCTTTAAGGCAGTGTTTCTCAAGCATGGCTACACATTAGAATCACCCAGGAGCTTTAAAACATCCTTAGATCACTCAGATCAGAATCTCTGGCAACAGGATCCATGTATCAGTATTATTTTAAAGGCATAGCGAAGATTGAGAATATTACTGGAGACTCAAATCAGGAGAATAATTAGGTCATATTTGATTTTCATAGAGTGGTGGTTTTAGGACGGAAAAAAAAAAAAAAACCCTTCAGTTATTTTAGAGACAGAACCAAACAAAACAAAACCAAAAATGCCAAACAACCTCCGAAAACCCAAACCCAAACCTTTTCTTCATGAAGTTTGAATTGAAGTTCATGTTTTCTTTGTAATTTATTCAACTAAGTTTTCTCTTATCTTGTTCTAATATAAAACATTAAAATTTATATGTGCTTCTAAAGGTACCAGTTTGTGTAATCTGGTAACACGATGCTATATACTGTCAAACCAAATTATGTCTGCAAATTATTATATGATTTAAAATAATGAAGGCATGCCATCTCCTTAAAACTAATTATATCTTATCAAAATACATCTATAAATAACTATTTTATGATTCTATTTAGGGCTTAAGAACAATTAGCCTATACTATAATTAGACAAGAGAATTTAAGCAAAATATATTTGAGGATTACAATATGATACGTAAAATATTTTAAGATTATTGACCCAATGTTTTTCACCCACTTTAATATACTTTCTGGAATGAAATGAAAAGTAAAACCATAGGTAACATGCTGAGAATTTTTAATAGCTTCGAAGGCATCAATAGAAACAATCCTGCTAATTAATCATTTGTTGCAAGCAGAAAAAAAAGACCAATAATTATTATGTATTTGTTTACTTCTGCTATATCCTATTATTTTTTCCATAATTTATCTTTTCTTTATCCTTTCATGAATCAATCACCAGATTCTATTAAAATCCATGAGATATTATGCATAGCAAACCATATATGCTAATTTTCTATTTGTACTTAACATAGCATTTAGACCAATAAATCCTTAGTAACCGCGGTTAAAAGAAGGATTCAAAACAGGCACGTAGTATCGTATCTATAATTATTGAATGCTAGAGCTGGAAAAATATGGAGGGTTGAGGTCATCTGACCAGACATTTCTTACACTTTTTTAGTCACTATGCCTTTGGTCACTTAAGGAAGTTTAGGAACTGCCTATTCAGAAAATTAATACATGTATAGTCACTGACAAAATTTTCATACCACTCTTGGACGCTTAGCTGTGGACTTCTCAAAATCCCATTTTAGATAAGAAGACCAAGACCCAGAAAGGGACAGT
>NW_012106697.1:1982291-1987729 GCF_000951045.1 Mandrillus leucophaeus | reverse complement strand
TGTTCAAAGGTCTACCAGAATGAAAAAAAATAATGTGTATCTGAACAAAATTGTTTGGGGGTCACAGTGAAGACAGGAGGGAGGAGGAGGAAAGAGATGACATACTGGTGAGGGGTAAAAGGTCTTCACATACAAGAAGCTGCAACTTTTCCCTTTCCCTCAACCTGGTAAGGAGAATTTATGTTTGTCTCTTAGTCTCCTACCCACACCTACTGTTGACAATATTCCTCCTGGGACAGGTAAGTTCTTTGACTTTGCAAGGCAGAATCAGTAGGAAGGGGGAGAGAAAAGTGGGTTGGACCCTGGAGCTGAGGAGGTTCTTTGGGTGGGCTCAGGGGTAGATAGGGGGGATGACTGGGAGGGTAACACAGAACAGTGAAAGGGAAAATACATAAGGGGTTGCTTAAAGAGTATGGGCTATGTGACAACTTCACAGCCTCAAGAGATAAGAGGGAAGCATGGAGTTATTTTGACGTTATTTGGGTTGTTGAACTGAGCTCTTTGAAGTGCCAAATGACCACATCCGCCTACCTCACTGCAGAAGTTGGTACTTCCAGAGAAGACCAAGGGGAATACTAACTATGTGTCATTCCTTTCCTGGACAGTATGTCTGGGACAAGGCTTTACCCACATCTGCATATTCTGTCATATTTCTTACCCAAGCAGACACTGAACCATTGGGTCATTTTTCAAGGTTGAAACGCAATTTAATAAGGTTGAAGAAAACAATACACTGCTTTTCTGTTTTCTTACACAGGTAAGGAAAAAAAAGAAAACTCCCCAAAGAACTTCCATCCATTAAAGAGGAAGGAAGATAAGTCCAGGATGCCAAGAGGAAAAGGAAAATTAGCTTAGCTAGGCAGACAGACATTGCTTCCACCTGCTCAACACAGGAAACGTGAAGTCAGCCAACTCAGCTGTTACAAAGAGGAAACAGCCTTCCAAGAACCCCCACGCTTTGCTCTGCTTTAGAAAGCAGGAAACACAGTGACCCTGATCACGTTTCTGAGTCTGGGGGAGAAGAAGTCATAAAGGGAAGAGGGAGAAAGTTTTAATGCATCAATATGGCACCTCGTTAAAGACAAAAATCCATCATCCAGTTACTAGGTCTTATCTGTTTCCCCTCTTAGATCTGTATGCATCCATTTATGTTAAAACTATGCAATCTTACTTCATGTATATTAGAAATAATATTTTGCACTGTAGGAAAGAAAGCCTCAGGGTAATTTATTCAAATCCCCAAGCACTTAGCACAGAATAGAAGGCTCTCCAAGAGAAGACACGTACAGTCTTTTGAAAGGGATCGTGCCATTTCTATGCAGTGTACAACTCCCACATCTGAAATCAGGAGAGACTTGACTGGTATGTGGCGTGTTAACTTAGAATGTGAATGTGCGTCGGGGCAGTGTCCTTTAGTGACTGACTGAGTAGCAGTCAGTCTGGCTCATCTGGTTTGGTCTGAAAGCAGCTCCAGTGCTTACTGTGTGATCTCATCAAGATACTGAAGCCCTCTGCCCCTATACTTCCTCTTCCATAAAATCGCGATGATGGTATCGCCTACCTTATATGTTGTTGCAAGGATTCAGTGAGTTAATATGATTGGAGTACTTGGCATATAGTTAATGCTTAGTAAGTGTTAGCTTTTTTTTCATACTGGCCAGGGACAATTCATACTTTATATAAGTGTCAGTTTCATTAGATGCTAAATGCTCTAAAATGACCAATGTTTAAAAATTAAATATGATAAATGTTAATGATCACAGAAGTTACCTTAATAGGAAATGTGAACACACGTTGAAATCTGAGATTCAAAAAAAGTAGAATACTCTAGCTGTGTATGCAATGAGGACTAATTCTTTTAGTGGTGAGTAAAATATGTTTTTACATTTACATTATGTATTATTATTGGCTGGATTTTTAAACTTTAGTTTTCTTTGTGAAAATGCTTCTTCAGAATCGATAAGCTATTTGCAAAATAGATTTTATGTAAGAAAACCACTCCATTTGTTTTTTATAAAAAAGAAATCTGTATGTATCTGATCAAATTACTCTTTCCATTCTGCCAAAATATGGTTTTTCCCCTGTACTATGTACCACGCTTTTGTTTGACAAGCGTATTACCCATTGAGAAAACTTTGAGAAGTGGAGTTTGATCATCTGTTTTCTTTTTGAGAAAAAACAATCTTTCCAATTTTAATTTGTCTTTTGAAATCTTCTTGGCAATTAGCACATATTGTTTGTGTTGAATTCTTCCATTCTATTTGTGTATCGTAATAGCAGAGAAAGCAGTTGAACACATTAGCACTGATCCCACGTCTTACTGGACTGAAGGACAGAAAAGCAAAGGAATGACAGCAAGGACCAGAAGTCTCAGAACGTTGTCCATAGCCTCAGTTTCCGTTCCTGCTCTATCCGCATATCAGAAGCTCACTTCTGTTTGCCGTCACAACCTACTGTTGAGTTAACAAGACCATAGTGTGCACTGTTCAGTGGCTTTGTCGTGTGCCCGGCAACATTTGCAGAGTGCACATTGAGTATAGGCTGGCTGCTGGTGTGGGTGGATGGCATGGAACAGGCTGCTTCTGGTCAACACATCCTGTGCTAATGGCAAACTGGACAAGGACCTAGCTATAAAATAACCACAAGCCATCACATGCCAAATGCCTCATGTTCCCCAAGCATATTTTAAAGTACCATTACTTGCTGTACATGGGTTTAAAAATGGGGATGTCCTGATAAGGAAAATAAAAGTTTCTTTCATTGTGTGTAAATAAAAGTATCCATTTATGAAAGAAAGTTGGAAAGCTCCATTGATTTAAATGAATTCTCAGCTTCCAAAATCATGTGCAGGCACTTGAACTTAATGAAATATTTATTCAAAATCAACAGCTGCCCTCTAGGAGTCTTTCACCACAAAGGCAAGCATTTCGTTCCGTGCACTTGGTTCCAATCCATGGCAATCTCACAGTGGCCTAACACTGGGGAAACTGATTTATTTCCGACCAGGCAACTGAAATAGAACGTAACCTTGCCACACAGGTAAAAGTGCTTGCCTTTGCCTATTACCTAGCCTGACCACAGGGTTTTCTGGAAACAGCAAAAGCTTAGTGAGTGTGAGCTCATGGCTAGATCAATGTTTATGCATGATGTACCTCTGAATAGCAAACACTCGCTGCCTGCAAGCTAAACAACGTGTTTATCTGTTTGCCTATTTCTGGTTCTTCAACCGCTGCACTGAGTGTTGCGAATCACGTTTAGTAACAATTATCTGCTGGTATTTCATGAAAAGGAAAATGGTGTGATTAATGAAAAGTGACACACACCGATCACTTTGTCATGCCAGTCTCCTTGGTGGGAGAGTGCCTCTGTTGAACCCAAGTATGACCTCCCTTACCTTTAACAAGGTCAACGAGAATGCTGAGTGCCCAGAAGATTAGCTCCTACAAATGCTCCAGTATGACTTAACGATGCTGCCTCCACTAATGAACGGTAGGTAGCCAATTACACAAAATGACACCACTTTCACCTCTGTAGTAAAGGTGGAATTAAAGACAAAAGATGATATATTTTCTATTGAAGTGTGTAAAGTATAAAAATTGCTGATTTGACATGGAAATACTCCTTACTAAAAATAAATTTAAAAAGTGAAATCGAAGTTCGTCCAAACACATTAGATGATTTGCTTCAATATTCTCCTTTTCTAGTTCACATCAGAAATGTTCCTCCGCCCCAGTTTCGGTGAAAGGAAGTCCTGATACCTTTTTTATTTTTTATTCCCCTGTGGCCATGCACAATACCAAGCTGACAAAATGCTAGTGACTAGTACTATAAAGGGAATTTTATTTTTTGAAATATATTTTGTGTGACCAAAGATGGCTCATCATTTTTGCAGCAAGGTAGTAGAGGTAGGTCACAAAAAATGAAGGGAAGGGAAAAGATGATCATCTTTGAGGAGATTAAATATTTCATCAAGATTCTTAGGCTTCTGCTCATGTTCTCAGTTGCAAGAACGTAGCGATGAAATGAGATGCAAAATGGAATGTATTGCATTAACTATGAAAACATGCCAAATCCAAAGCCTACGCTTAATGAGATCACATATTGAAATATATTTTCTCCTCCCCTTGTATGCTACAAATTTTAGCAGATGGATTCTTTTTTGGATCAGTAGTATTTACAACTCTATTTAGAAGCAATTGATTCTTTTTAACTTGATTAAAATCAAGAAATGTATTCCTGAGAAGCAAAAAATTACGTATCATTTTGTCACTGACTTATATCAGGAATGCTTTCTCACAGAAAAAAAAAAAAAAAGACCCTGAAATAAAATAAAAATCAAACTTAGAAATGCTGACATTCACTTCAAGGAGGCAATTTTCATGAGCATTTTATTTTCCCACATGCAATCTGCACAATCTAGCGACATTGTTTCATGCGGTCAGTGTCTACTTTACTGGAAAGTCTCACTGATTCTGAACGTGAATGATGGAACAGCCACACTGGAGGGTCACTTTTCAACGTTTCCGGAGAGTTTTCTCCATCTTCCTAGAGAGTTTGCCTGGACGACGGAAACAAACAAATAGACCTACCTCATTAGGAATACTACACTCATTTGTCATTATCTTTCTCTTACAAGAAAGAAAAACAATCATCTTCTGAGGACTTGTTAATCTTCATCTGGATTTAAGTGCCCATTAGTTAGGCAGCCTTTCATTCATTGTGGAGGTTAAACTAGTAGGCGCTAATTGTCTCATAGGGCATATCCAATTTTCTTTCTGCAGTTATTAGAATTCAAATACTTTCTGTACACATTTGTTTTGTTACAAAAGGAAATAAAATAGCATCTATGTGAGATGACTATAAGTTTATGTCTGATTGATTTAAAGCCTTAAAATTAAACTGCATAAATATATTCAGAGTTCTTGCCCTAAATTTCCTTCCCAATTTAAAGGAAATTATATTCTGTACCTATCTCAGCTGTGAAAAAGTCCTCAGCTAATTAGTCTGCATAAATTGTAATAATGATGTATTATATTAGCAATATATCTATAATATTTTCTTTGTTTTTATTTGTTTGTTTGTTTATTTATTTTTACGACAGGGTCTGGCTCTGTAGCCCAGGTTAGAGTGCGGTGGTACAATCATAGCTCACTGGAGCCTGGAACTCCTGGGCTCAAGATCAAGCTTCTGGGATCTTCCTGTCTCAGCCGCCCAAGTAGCTTTGCCTGGCTAATTTTTGTATTTTTTCTAGAGATAGAGTCTTGCTATGTAGCCCAGACTGGTCTCAAACTCCTGGCCTCAAGCAGTCCTCTGGTCTCGGCTTCTCACAATGCTGGGATTACAGGTGTGAGTCATTATGCCTGGCCTTATACTATTTTCTTATTTCTGTTGCCCACAGGCCTGAATCTTGATGGAGAAATGGTCAGGTATTGGAGTAG
>NW_012106697.1:1970928-1979971 GCF_000951045.1 Mandrillus leucophaeus | reverse complement strand
GAACCCGGGAGGCGGAGCTTGCAGTGAGCTGAGATGGCGCCACCGCACTCCAGCCTGGGCGACAGAGCGAGACTCCGTCAAAGAAACAAAACAAAACAAAACAAAACAAACAAACAAACAAACCAAAACCCCACCAGGAAGTGGAAGAAACACTCTGATGCACTTCCTGGATCTACTGATGGCTTCCAAGGAAAAACCCCTCCACCTGCTGAAATCAGCCATACGTTGCGGGAAGAACCCGTGTCCCCTCCACAGAACCCCCCCGTCTCCAGAAAATGGCAGCCAAGGCACTCACCACCCTCAGTTCACTCCAGAACAAAAGACCATGCCCGTCCTGAGCCTGAATATCATTTCATTTGAAATTCTTGGGCCATAGTTGTAGTTTTGAAAATGTTTAGTTATAACAGACAGATAATTGTTGGTCATCAAGGGTCCCTAATTACAGGGGTGTGAGCCATTTAGAGAGAATTTAGTTAATACTAGACAATTTGTAACACAACGAGATGAAATCTGGCTTCTCAAACTTTCTTTTCTTCCTTCTTCTTTGTTTGAGGCTCTGTCCTCTTGTTCACTGGCGTGCCCAGGACGCCATGCTCTGACGCACACCCTCTTGTCTGTACCTTTGTGGGGTCGGCGTATTAAAATGCAGAGAGCCCGGAGTGTTCAAGTCACAAGTTCTGAGTTCAATCTTTGCTCCTGTAACTCACTAGCTGTCATTCCAGACGCTTCCATTCCCCGAGCCTCAGTCGTCTCATACATAGAATAAAACTCATAATGACTCAGTTTGGTTAACCATTTAGTGAGTGCATACAGTATCATGGTCCAGGCCCTGTGCTAGGCACTGAGAATATAAATAAATAAAATTTGGCCCCTTACTTGAACATTCTATATAATCAGATATTTATTAGAAATCTATGAAAACAGACACAGTAGTCTATATGAGCTGTTGTGATACATAATTATATGCACATAAATCTGTGGTGCTTTGAAAGTGGGTAGAATGTTTCATGCTAATTGTTTATTGATGGGCTTAGAGGGCATTCCTAATACAATTTTCATGTATGCAGCATATTACTGCAGCCTTTGGAGACAATGTCCCCTTTGGTCAATACATTGGTGAACAAATGTCAGGTAATAAAGGAAGTATTGATGAGGGAGAGGGGAGAGAGGGGCAGTAGGGCAGCAATGGAAAGCTGTGTTGCCTTCTCTGCTGTGTGCTATAAGTCTAATGGCAACATACTTTATCACTACAAGATTTCTATTATATGCACTATAAAACTGTAACTCTGTCAGCTAAAACGTCTCAAGTTATTAGTTCTTAATGTACATCGATAGATGGAATGTAATTTCACTAGTCTTTCGATTCACCATGTTGCATTGTCATGAAGTGCCGAAAGAATAGTCTTTGAAAATGCAAACGCATGTCTGGCTTTAAGGGGCTCATTTACACGTGACTTTACTTCCCATTATTATTATTCTAAATGATATTTCCAAAATAGTAAAGTTATATTCTGACTTGCATGGAAGTGCTGTTTTACCCCCTAAATTAAAAAAAAAAAAAAAAAAAGTTTTTCTTCTAGAAAAGACTTAACCTATAAAAAGAATACAGTCAGTAATATTGCCCATTTCCCTGGCACAAATTGTTCATTTTCCTTTGGCTGTGATCAAGGATCCATTACATGGTAGATTAGCAGTTTCAAAAAAAAAATTGTTTTTTAATCTACAAAGTTAACCTGCTCTGCTTAATGAAGTACTTTGTTAACATAAAAGAATCTTTGTCTGTTCTGGCTCAGAAGTTGGAAGTCTTTCAACCCAAAACAATTATTTCCCTGCCCTAGGAGAAGATATGAACAAGAAAATGGATAAGGAAGCTCAGTCTTCAGCATCAGTTTGGGAAGTGGAATAATTCACACTCCACACATAGTAGGGAGTGGGAGAGAGCATGCTAGTAGAAAGAAAGAAAGTTGAATAATCAAACTGAGCTCCAAGGATTTCATTATTTTGCTTTGTTGCTCTTCTGTGAAATACTTAAATATTATAAATACTATATTTAAATATATAGTAATTAATAAAAACACATTCAAAAGTTACATTTAATTGATTTGAGGATTACTCATGATTTTTAATTGTTCACATCACTGCTCCCCCTCTATTGGGTCTGTTACCAAGAGTTGAGTCTCCTTGCTAAATTGTCTTCCAGTAAATTCTGGATTATTCCACAATGCTAGAGTTTGAGGGACAGAGAGGCCATCTTTAGCTATGTGTCCTTCCCAGACATTTCTGAGGTCAGACCATTCTGATCATTACAATAACGTACTAGCAAAATTATTTGTTAGGCAAATATTAATAGCATTTTTAGGATGTTGAAAATAGTCAATTATAATAAACAGAATGATAAGAAACCACCATTTTATCATACTTTATATTTCTCATGCTTTCTGAAGTCAGCAAAGTGCCTACAATAGAATCAAAATGAAATTAATTCAACAAAATCTTAATTTTAGGTTGGATTGAAGAGTATGGAGAGAGAAAATATTGACTTTGAAGTAGTTTGGCTTTGAAGTTAAGGTGACAGAGAGGCAATTGGAATAATACTACAGTGGAGAGATAATTTTCTTTTTTCTAGGATAGCAGAGTCTTAAATCACAAAACAGCCAATGATAAACATGTTTTTTTTTCCCTCTTAAATAGAGAAAAGAACTGAATAAGAGAGAAAGTTGGGTTGAACAAATTTGTTGTTGTTAACGCAAAGCTCTGTGTATTCCATACCAGGGAGAAAAGCTTTTCTGGGGTCGTTCTTATTCTCTGGCCAGGTCACATGTGTGTTCCTACCTCATTCTAAGCTTACCTTTGGTTTAAAACCAGAAATTGATCATTGGTTAGCTTGTGAATGTACACAATGATCCTGTTAATGCCTTGAAAGTAAGGATTGTTTTTATTTATCCTTTTATCCTTAGATCTAGCACAGGAGTAGCGGCTTAGTAAAGGTTTGTGCGGCTGTACATAGTTACATGCTTGAGTAGAGTTTTTAGAATTTTAATTAATAAATGAATTTGTTGTTTTGTAGTGATAGTTTGTGCCAGCAGCAGACCTGGAGCAAAATCTCAGGTTTGTCTGATGTACGCTGTGTTTCTTTGTGTGCATAGGTCAGAAACCAACTTATTTCAATTCTTCTTTATTTTCCTTACTAATAACAGCTGACTGCTACAGAAACTTTACCATGTTTTGGCACAGTTCTAAACACTTAACACAATGGAATAACCTCATGTAATATTCTAAACAATTCTGTGGAATTGGTACTATTATTATCCCCATTTTTAGATTAAGACGTGAAAGCTTAGTGGGATTAAGAAATTTATTAAAGATGCCCAGGTATTCTGACTACAGATTTTGTGTTCTTAATTATTACACTCTGATCACCCCCGAATAGTATCCTATTCTGAAAATAGAATCCAATTTAATAAACTACGTCCACACAGGTTTATCCAAGAAGACCTAATCAGCCAATTAGATCTCTACTGGTGCCCATTACATGCAAGGCTATTCTTATCCTCTCTGCTCCACGTAGGAAGAAGGAAATCTTTCAAGTCCTTCTGCCTGAGGGTAGGATTTCCAGAAGGGACAAGCTGATGTTGACCTAGGCACCATGCAGAGCTCTCAGAAGCTAGGGCAGAGTAATTCTGCTCAGACTCCCACTGCAGAACTCCACTCAGGGATCCAAGTTGTGAGCTGCTGGAGCTTAAAAATGAGGACTCCTGAAGGTTCCTCTTCTCCCCCGAGAGCAAAAATAATTCATTTCACCACTTCTTTTCCAAAGTCAAAGTCAAGAGACCACATAACTGCACTCTTCCTTGACGGCTACACGTTTTCGATGGGATGATGAGATTGCACCAGGCACTCAGGGCCATCTCCACTGGGTGTCTGAGGAATGGACTGTCAGTGGTAATTAACACACCAAAATAAAATTATGGGTGATGGATCTGATTAGATGCAAATGAACCTGACAGGTCACCTCTGAAGGCTTGTGAAGTCTCTAAGACAAGTCACAGAGAAATGAATATTTTGGATTTTAATCCAATAGACACAACCCCGTAAATTTACAGTGGGCTATTTAGCTAGTTCTGTCTTAACTGCAGTGCACTTCTTTACAGGTTGCTTTCAGTTAAAATAGTTATACAGGACGAATGTCACATGACCCCAAATGTAAGAACTAGTTGTTTAGGACTGAAAGGTCTGGTGCATTTGATTTGCTGCAAATTATCCATGTAGCAAAACTTCACGGCTGGGTCTGGGAACAAGCACAGGCTCTTTACTATTCCTCTGGTTCTTCTATCCCTTGGGATTCCAAAGGGATCCCAAACTCTCCAGGACTCCCCTTCACAGTGCCTGTTCTAGCACTGAACTCCCTGAGTAGTTGATATATTCTATTCTCTCTCGCTTCTATGGCAAAGACAGCATCTCTTAGCACAGCTGATCTCAGCTAAGTGTTGGAAAGCTGGTATCTCAGCTTGGGGTTTTAAGAGTGTCATTAAGCAAATAAAGAGCGATTAATTTACTAATGATAGATTTTCAGTAGCAGCAAAGACCCTCTGATGCCCTGCATACCATCCTGTACCTCCATGCCCACTCTTTCCAGCCATAGATCCTGATCTGCCTAGGCTCTTTGGTATTACTCTCATAGGATGCTATTAATATTTTCCATCTAAATTAACTGTGTCTATGCATGCAAGGACACAGATTTTTACAATTAATGCAATACCAAACTAAATACGTGGTTTACACCCAATAAAAGCAATAATGTAAAATCCATGTGCTTATGTCCTCTGTCAATGAGGAAACATAAGTGAGGTACCTTATGTTTTAAAGTAAAGTGCTCAGTTACATGCATCTTGTTAGAACTTTGAACTGGTAATTACCTTGAACATTAGACTACAATTTAAAATCCTAAAACATGACACACATAATGCTCTGCACTGATTGTGAGCCTCTGACATCTTATACATTAGCCTCTTAGACTTATAAACGATAGAGTGTAAGACAACACAGTGAAAATTAATTGTGTATGCCAAACACTTATTCAACAGTGACTCTTTTGCAGAATGCTGGAATATCTTTACTTGAGCAAAATTTGCCAAGTTGATTATAAATGTGATATCTTACCTCTTAATACATTATACAATTTGCACATAATGGTTCCAAGGGAACTTGCAAACCATAGTAAATCATAAAATTCATTTTGCTTTGCATCAATTCATTCATCCATGCGCCAACTAATCACCTCATTTCAAAATTCAATAAGCCTAAATACCTGAATTTATGACACTTTGTCAGAATTAACAAGGGAATATCAACAATGTGGAATTAGAAGTCTATTGCAACTTAAAGACAAGCACCTAGTTGAAAACAATTAAAAAGACTAGGCAGCAATAATTATATTCACAGTGTTAGCAAATAAAATAAATTAAAACTGATTTAATTTCTGCTCTGGGAGATGGGGTGGGGAAAACACAGAAAAGTCTTAATTTAGTCAGTTAAAATATTGAAGTGGTTTGGAGGCAAAACTTTAAAGTGACTGTGAATTGGATTTGTAGTGTTAACTCTTCTTAATTGCAAATAAAAATGCACACACAGGGTGTATTTTTAAGAATGTATTGGTTGGTCACGTTGTATAATGGTCACACTAGTTCTTGCAACTTTTGTTTTTCTTACAAGAATTTTGATGGTCTAGATCCTATTGCAGGATTTATTCGCATAAAACCCATTTACCGTATCATTAAAATAAACAGCATAAGGAAAAAACTCTCCTGTTTAGGGAAGTTACACACAATTCATGCTAAGGGGGCCTCTTTGCTAAAACTGGATTTCACACTTACTTTTATAAGATGTCATTCACCTTCTACATACTCTAGGCTTTGATCTGTAGTCCTGTTACAGAAAAATGTCTATCATGCTGATACGAAATGTATGATCTTATCGTGTGTGTATAAGAATATACATACTTAAACACACAGCTTGTGTATATGCATGTGTACATATACTTGTACACACACTTATTATACACACATACACTTACACATGTACTTATTATACACACACACACACACAAGCTCATATTTCTCACTTTGAATTGCAGAGCCAGAAAGAAAAAGTACAATTATCTTTGATTTTATTTCAAAAATAAAACCTGAAGACATTGGCTTGGCAGCTGTTCTTATTCAGTCTCTGAGTGTATATTTCAACTAAAATAATTTTTCTGCTAATAACAACAATGCATGACTTTGCATTTGATTTTTAATATTTTCTTACTAAAATTTCCTTGGAAGCCTAAAATAGCATAAAGAAAAAAATTGCATGCATGAAGATGCATAGAGCATTTAGTAAGGACAAAGCAAAAGGAGAGAGCAGTCATATATTTTTCTTTAAAAAGGCTTAAAAAGGTATTTGCTTGTTAGAGTCACAAAAGGTCTATATGGTTCTGTTACCCCTTTAATTAAATTCTTAGAAGTAATCAGATGCAAAATGACAAATGACAAGAAGAGAACATATCACTGCTGAATAATTTTATCATTTATACCTATAACTGTCAATCCACGAAGGGCTATTTTTCATATGTCACCTAAATCATAAGAGCTGGTACCTTTTTCTGTGATTCATGTTAGCCCTGCTCTATGATTTACTGCTAAATTATTTCCCTTCTCTTTCAGGGAATTTTTTTTATCTCCTTTCTGTGATTAATCTCTCTGGTTTGAATGAGCAAAGCTTTTCAGATGAGTGAGTGTCACAATTTCGTTGAGTATAAATTTTTTCAGTATGATTTTTTATACATATGTTTTTTTTAAATGTGCTCAGAAAAGACAATTATTTATTTAAAGGCTTGTATTTTCATTAAAAAAAATCCTTGCCTACCTCAGTTATATATTCCAGGCTTTTCTTCCAGAAACAAATGGCCATTGCTTTGACAAGACGCAGTGACAATGGTTATTGGTGTTGACACCACACAATCACAGAGCTTTTTCACAAAGCCATGGCCCTGGTTGAAATGATTGAAGACCACAGAACACCTCAATGTCTACCCTCCCCGTGTGAGAAAGTGCCAAATAATCCCGGTGTGTGTGTGTGCGCGCGCACGTGCTCACGCACGTGTGCCCTCCTGCTGGTTCTTGAATACTCACAGGCTTACCCTCTCTGTGAATGACTGACACATCAGTCCCTGAATTTTAGTCCTTTGAACAGGGAAAGCAGGTGTTTCAAACTGCTTTAATGAGCCCCATCAACTAGACTCTGTTACCATATTGGGTGCCTGGGAATCACATTTTATCTCAGATTGACATGTTCAATATGCACATGGCAACCTCCCTGAAAGCTACTGAAACCGCACCCCGCATCACCTCTTCATCCACATACGTCTTTTCTCCCTTCTCTTACTGGTAAATTTGACCTCCACGTTTTAAGTATATATACCTAAATGCTTATGTTGCCCATGTAAGCAGCCAACTTTCTTTAGTGTTGTAGGGAATGTATCCCTAACTGACCTCCACGACAGCCACCAATAAGAAGAAAAGCGCCCTTTTTCTTTTTTTGGTCCATCAAACCTTTACAATGAAAACTGCTCATCGATAATTGCGTGACTTTTATTCCCCTTCTCTTCCTTTGCCCTTTATTTAGTGAAAGGCTGAAAGAAAAATGTCCGAAAGGGGAGTGAATTCTTAAATACAGTAGAGGAAGATCATGCCATACTTTTACCAAAAATCAGATGATCCATGATGGAGTGATCTGAGTTTTGTACTCCATCTACTCTCCCTACTTCACCCTACTTCACCAGAATTGTACCCTGGACATAGAGGAAATATCTAGGTACAGAGTCTATGCCTGGTAGATGTGAATTCCCCTTTCCTTTACGTCATGTGCCCATTGACCTGAAGACCAGCAGGGAAACCATCTTGACAGGTGTGGCTTCTCTGAGTTGCCACACCTGTTGGATGGATTTCCAGTTGGGTCACACACTTTGGCCAGATTTCAAACAAGAAACAGAAATAAAATTTAGTTGGATTAAAACAAGCACTGTCAGAAATTGGATTTTTAAAAATAGCTGTGCATTCTAATTTTCAGATGAGTTTTGCTCCGTCTAAAATGCTGGCATAGAATCCCGAGATTCCGTGCAATAAATTACTGGAAACACAAATTCTAAATATAGGTACTGGTCATCCAAGCCGGGGGTTCTGCATGTGGGGCGGCGTCATCGCCTGCATTCTTTGTGTGTGCCTTAGTCATTCATTCACTCCTCGGCACCAGCCTACTGCTCTATGAATTGGGCTATACATGTGGATGTAAAGATAAAGTATGTCGAGTAGAGGCAAAGAGAAAGCAGCAAAATGAATTGGGGAGAGATTATTTGATATATCTTCACTTTGAGGGAAAATGTGAAGTCTGAGACTAAGGGTACCCAGGGTGAATGGGGTCCTGTGAAAGGGAGAAGTGAATTGGAAACAGAAACGATAATCTGGTATTTTTTTTTTCCCCCAAAAAGCTGTTCAGAAACTTTGTTGTCTGGTATCATCTTGCTTAATAGTCGCAGACATGCACTTAAACCCTTACTGTTGCAGTTTCTCCTGTCTGTGCTACAAACACTCATGGACATACACAGATACTCTGTGGCAGGCCCCCTTTTCAAGAAAAAATATTGTTTCCCATTGTACATTTTACAACAGGAAATGTTGAAGTCAGATGCTCAGTGGACCACAGTGACATTTATGGGTCAAGATGCACATTCAAATGCAAGTTGATTTTCACAGCAGGGGATGTGAGACACAATGACACCTACTTGCAAAACCCTAAGGGCTAACTCTGAACAAGATAAAAAAAAATGTTTTAACCACAGACTAGAGCACATGAATTGGCTTCTTTTAAGAGAAAAACTTTAACTTTGTTGAATTTGAAGATATGACTTAAACAAAAAATACTGATTTTTCATTTTTTCCCTAGTTACTATCACTATAAAAAAATCAAATTTCCTTTGTGAACTAAATAGAACTGAAATGGAAAC
>NW_012106697.1:1967338-1968143 GCF_000951045.1 Mandrillus leucophaeus | reverse complement strand
CACACTAACACATAAATTGACACAGTAAACTTTATCTTAATACTGTTCTCTTTGTTCTTCTACATATTTCTCCAACACACAGTCCTCAGCAAAATAGTCTCACCTGAAGTCTGTGATTTCTTTTTAAAAAAGTTAAAATAAATAAAAGTCATCTTCATTTAGATTCTTTAATCATGTTAGTATCTATGAATTATATCAGAGGGAACTTAACAGATCTATATTATTGTTTTTTTGAAAGCAAGGTAAAATTGTGCATTAAATGAATAACTGAAAATCACTTTTTAAATGACGTATAGTAATAGACAGATAATGTCTAGAATTGCAAGGCACCTTCAAGATCATCTTGATTATATTGGAATGGAAATTGAGGTCTAAAGAAGTAGGTGATTTGCCAAGATCTTACTGCTAGTTTTTTGCAGATATGAGGTCAGAATCTTGAGCTGCTGGTTTCCATTACAGTGTTGTATTTTTCTTTGTATTCCATACCACCTTTCAGGGTATTATCTGGAGACCAAAAGTGTAATTTTTTTAAGTGTTGAGATCTCTGGTTAAGAGGGCTACTGTTCTGGATGAAGAACAGTTCTGCAGTTAAAGCATGCCAGAGTGATTTTTTCTAAAATAAAGCCTTTAAATGCATGGTTTATCGGAAATGTGTATGGAAAAGTTTGTTGGTATTAAAATAAATAACTGGAAACATCTTTAAGACTTGGAATAGGCCGGGCGCGGTGGCTCAAGCCTGTAATCCCAGCACTTTGGGAGGCCGAGGCGGGCGGATCACGAGGTCAGGAGATCGAGACCATCCTGG
>NW_012106697.1:1960703-1964551 GCF_000951045.1 Mandrillus leucophaeus | reverse complement strand
GACTAGAGCACATGAATTGGCTTCTTTTAAGAGAAAAACTTTAACTTTGTTGAATTTGAAGATATGACTTAAACAAAAAATACTGATTTTTCATTTTTTCCCTAGTTACTATCACTATAAAAAAATCAAATTTCCTTTGTGAACTAAATAGAACTGAAATGGAAACTTTAAAAAAATGGCTTAGACTCAGGCAAAGAAACTTACCATAGTGAACAGATTTTTAACCATGTTCAACTTTGGGTTAATGAATACCTTTGCTCTGGTTAGAAGATTATGATAATTTTGCAAGAAGTGGATGAAGGTGATGACAAAGATAGCTCCTATGTACTATGGAATTTATTTGTGCAAAATTAAGGGAATTCATTCCACAGGTTCTAGAAACAGAGTATAGAGAGCAGATATTTCAAATTGCTCCATTTTCTGTGAGTTAATTTATGTAAATCACTGACAACACCCCCATTTACACTCAGTAAATGTTTGCTAGTATTATTGATTATTTATAGAACATGCTTAATGTTTTCATCACAGATCAAAAGACTTTGTTCATCCCTGATGCCACAAAAGTGTTACTCTGAATGAAATACCAAGGGTCTGCACTTGTGGAAGTCGTGGAGCAGTTAACCTAATGTTGGAGGTTAGTGCCTTCTGTGTCTGTCGGTCTCAGGCTGACCAGGCTTTAGTACTAACTCAGAAATAAGTCTCACCTCTGCCTAAAAGAAGTGATGGCTTCATGGGAATTTCTGATATGAAATAATTCAGGACTGGATTTTTGAGCTCTGGCAGACTTCACCTCGACTGCCAGCTTCTATAATGGCCTCTGCAAACAAGTGGCTGGGGTCATCAACAATGCCCAGATACAGAGGACTTTTTGAAGACATGAAAAAAAAAAAAAAAAAACAGATGAAAACAAGTTGTCAAAAGAATTCTCAAACTTTGTATTTAAAATGTTGAAAATGATAAAAAGTCAGCATTTTATAAGACTATGAAGCTGGGAAGAGAACAAAAGAAAACAACTACTTTTAGTTTCTACAAAAGTTTGTGCTATCTTTTCAGCAAAGCTAATTTTGATGAAATGGAAATCACTATATACCCAACAGATTAGTCATTAGAGTGTGGGATTAAATCGTTTCATTACAATGCAGAAACGAACAAAATGACCACTAAATAATAGTCATTTTCAGTAACAGCTGGCCTAATGTCTTTCCACCAACACATGTAATGGTCAGTGTTTTTTAAATTGGTATTCTTCTTCCATTATATGACTATTAAATGGTTTAATAAAATTTTATTTGGAAGGTCTATAAAATTCCTTATTTGGCATCAAAGGGTATATTTCTACAACTCATTTTATAGGTAAGCTCTATGCATCCCTCCCTTTCAATAAGAACCCAGAGAAGCAGCATACATGCAATTAGACGGTAAAGCAGAAATAACTTTTTTATAGAAAACAACGATTCATTTACTGAATGGAACAATGTACAAAGAAAATACAAAGTATAAAAGAGAGGAAGAAAAAGGAAATCTACTTTGTTCTATTAAATCAATGAGAAAGCGTTTTCAGAAAAGTACATGGTAAGCTATAGTTCATCAATAAGTATAGAAATGGCCAACAGGAGTCTATTATTTTATTTTAAAAAATTACAGTGATTTAAAAAATAAACAGGAAACCTACTAGATGATTTCCATTAAAGAAGATGACAAACGAATTAAATAGAAACAATTACTTCAAAAATGTAGTTGCACTAATTTTGTAGAATCATCTTTGTCTTTCTCCACAGGTTTGTGGATATGTTGCCTCTTCTGCTAAACTGTAAATCTTTTAAGACCAGGAGCCATGTCTTACTCATTTGTGAATTTCCATAACATCTAGTAGAGTGTTTTCCACATAATTGGGCACAATAAATGTTTATTGAGAAAATAAAGAAGGCTATGGGGATCTTTTGTCCTTTATGTTAAAAACAGCCTGAAATATTAAGTTCCATCTGAGAGAAAGCAATTCTAGTACTTCTCACTGAGGGAAAAGAAGAAAAATCTTTCTGATTCAACAACAATTAAGAGGCACTGCTTAAATTACGAACTAAAAAAATTTCGAAAGTATTCTTCTGAAATAAGGAATTGTCACAAAGAAAATGTCCATCTCAAAAGTGTAGAGTGATCCTAAAACATTTATTGGAAAAGTCTTGTTCACTGTTATTTATGCTGTGGGGATGTCTGGGTAGCATGGATTGGTATTTGAGTCATTCCACTATCTGCAGCTGCTGACTTCTAAACCGTAGATGTTGCAGTCATTGTTTATTATACCTCGCCTACAAAGATGAGTAAAACTAGTGTGCCAGAGCCCAGCAAAGGGCACGGTGACTCAGAAAAAATATGCATACTGATCTGATTTGATGATTTTCATTTGTCATCCTGCATTTTGTTTCCCATACAAAAACACCTTCGATGGCTGAAATGTCAGAACAATGCAGACAAGTAATACTAATATCCTGAAAACAATATCTGAAAAGTTACAATTAAACGTGTTTCCTAGGAACACCCACTAGTAGATGAGAAAATGTGCAGGGATTTCATATAGGGGTTTCTGACATTGGCAAGCTGAACAACTTCCAATGTTTCAGGAAACCACTTGACTTATCATTAATTACCTGCCGCCTTTGCTAGCTATCGAGGGCACATAAGCACATCTGCAATGCCAAAAACTCATTCCTGGGGTGGGTGGGGGCAGGGTGCCCAACCATCTGTTGACATTATTCTGGATTACTTGCTCTTTAAGTATTATTCGATTTGAATCAGGCTTTTCTTTTGGAGATCTTTCCACACGATGCTCTCGGGGTGTGACTGTGAAAACTGTTAGTCACCTGGTTGAGGTATTACTTCTAAAACAAGTCTGAAAAATTCTTATAAAATTGTAAACCTGCCTAAAATATTGAAAGTGGATTTAACCAAACATTACAAATGCAATGAGGTTAATGAAATAATATCAACGTTTTGTTTGGACTTCACCCTAGCACCAACTAACATAGAATGTCATCTTTTATGGAATAAATTGAGATGGTAGATTGTGCTCCCAGGGACATGATTTTCAGCAGTGCATATTTGAAATCTTCAGTTTCACTTGAAAGTTTTTCCTCTAGAGATGTACAATTAATGGGATATAATTTTGTAACATTAGGACTAAATGAGCAAAATCTCTTATTAAACAAATAAAAATCTCCACCAGAGATGAATTCTACCAAACATTAAAGAGCAGAAGAAATGATTTTAATCACATTCTGTATACTTTATTGACTCCTGGCATCTTTTTAGATAACTATGTTAAAACAAAACAAAACAAAACACAAGCATTGGCCAGGTGCAGTGGCTCATGGCTGTAATTCCAGCACTTTGGGAGGGAGTTAGGAGGATCATTTGAGCCTGGGAGTTCAAGACCAGCTTGAACAACACAGCTTGATGCTGTTTCTACTTAAGAAAAAAAAAAAAAAAAGAAAAAAAGCCAGGCATGGTGGTGCACACCTGTAGTCCGAGCTATTTGGGAGGCTGATCGGGGAAGAATACTTGAGCCCAGGAGTTCGAGGCTCCAGTGAGCTATGATGGCACCACTGCACTCCAGCCCAGTCAGTAGAATGACACTCCACCTCAAAACAAAACAAACAAACAAACAAAAAACAGACACTAATGTAAGTTCTTAATTTCCCAAAGAGGAAAGGGTATTGCATACACCACTTTTTATTTATCTCAGTCTTAATCTTAAAACATCACTGACATCAGGCTATACAGAATAAGGGCTGTCCCGTCGGAATTAGCATCCATGGTTCAATCCAGCTCTTGATGCATAGTGTGTATTTTAA
>NW_012106697.1:1955934-1958348 GCF_000951045.1 Mandrillus leucophaeus | reverse complement strand
CCTGAAAACAATATCTGAAAAGTTACAATTAAACGTGTTTCCTAGGAACACCCACTAGTAGATGAGAAAATGTGCAGGGATTTCATATAGGGGTTTCTGACATTGGCAAGCTGAACAACTTCCAATGTTTCAGGAAACCACTTGACTTATCATTAATTACCTGCCGCCTTTGCTAGCTATCGAGGGCACATAAGCACATCTGCAATGTCAAAAACTCATTCCTGGGGTGGGTGGGGGCAGGGTGCCCAACCATCTGTTGACATTATTCTGGATTACTTGCTCTTTAAGTATTATTCGATTTGAATCAGGCTTTTCTTTTGGAGATCTTTCCACACGATGCTCTCGGGGTGTGACTGTGAAAACTGTTAGTCACCTGGTTGAGGTATTACTTCTAAAACAAGTCTGAAAAATTCTTATAAAATTGTAAACCTGCCTAAAATATTGAAAGTGGATTTAACCAAACATTACAAATGCAATGAGGTTAATGAAATAATATCAACGTTTTGTTTGGACTTCACCCTAGCACCAACTAACATAGAATGTCATCTTTTATGGAATAAATTGAGATGGTAGATTGTGCTCCCAGGGACATGATTTTCAGCAGTGCATATTTGAAATCTTCAGTTTCACTTGAAAGTTTTTCCTCTAGAGATGTACAATTAATGGGATATAATCTTGTAACATTAGGACTAAATGAGCAAAATCTCTTATTAAACAAATAAAAATCTCCACCAGAGATGAATTCTACCCAACATTGAAGAGCAGAAGAAATGATTTTAATCACATTCTGTATACTTTATTGACTCCTGGCATCTTTTTAGATAACTATGTTAAAACAAAACAAAACAAAACACAAGCATTGGCCAGGTGCAGTGGCTCATGGCTGTAATTCCAGCACTTTGGGAGGGAGTTAGGAGGATCATTTGAGCCTGGGAGTTCAAGACCAGCTTGAACAACACAGCTTGATGCTGTTTCTACTTAAGAAAAAAAAAAAAAAAAGAAAAAAAGCCAGGCATGGTGGTGCACACCTGTAGTCCGAGCTATTTGGGAGGCTGATCGGGGAAGAATACTTGAGCCCAGGAGTTCGAGGCTCCAGTGAGCTATGATGGCACCACTGCACTCCAGCCCAGTCAGTAGAATGACACTCCACCTCAAAACAAAACAAACAAACAAACAAAAAACAGACACTAATGTAAGTTCTTAATTTCCCAAAGAGGAAAGGGTATTGCATACACCACTTTTTATTTATCTCAGTCTTAATCTTAAAACATCACTGACATCAGGCTATACAGAATAAGGGCTGTCCCGTCGGAATTAGCATCCATGGTTCAATCCAGCTCTTGATGCATAGTGTGTATTTTAATACATTTAGGGGTTCCCTAAGAAATCTAATGTGTGTCACTTACATCATCACATTCATTTCATTTAAAAACACATTTCTCACATTTTCACACAAACAGATTCTCAAGAGATGATTTAAGTGAATGCGATGTAAAAACATGAGATTCAAAGTCACAGGGTTTATTTTCTTTATATATTGAGAAGGACGAGGAATGGGATAGCAGGAAGGCAGCAGACAGAGGAGGTGTCCACAGATCACGTTCAAAATAATGGATTCCTGAGCCTACTTTTGTATCTATAAAATGATTGGTAAAAAACTAGGGCTTTTGGCCTTCACTCTTACCACGGCCCCTTCTCCTCCCACATGCACGCATGAATAACACTGCATAGGAACTGGAATCAACGGGATCTGGGATGCAGGATAAATACAGACCTGGAGGTGTCAACCTGTGTGGAGAATGCCAGGAACTCTAAGCAAAGTGAAGCAATCCACTTGGACTTTTGCGCTAAAAACTGCCTCAAGTTATCCCAGAGCCCTCCTCCCACCTATAATAATAACTACTATTTGTTAAATGATTCCCCATGATGGGTATTACGTTAATTTCTTTCTGGGTTTAACCCATTGGATTCTCATGAAGGCTTCATAGGGAAGACTTTCATGTTAACCTCAGCTTAAAGAAACGAAGAACAAGTCAAGTTGTGTACTCAAAGGCTGCTCAGGTGGTGGAGTTCCTGATCTCAAAACAAGGGCTCTGAACCCCTGCCTTCTGTCCCGTCTCAGACAGCACAGGGTCCATCATCGGGTAGGACAGATTTCAACACTCTCTCTGAGGACTCTGCTCCATTCCTGCAGTCATGGTTTGGGATTATCCATACCCTCTTCACCTCTCCTAGACCATTGCCTTGCATGAGTAACTGATAGCTTCATCTGACACATCTCATCTTTTGATTAAGTCGCTTTATCTGCTTTT
This sequence comes from Mandrillus leucophaeus, assembly GCF_000951045.1. Lineage (NCBI taxonomy): Eukaryota > Metazoa > Chordata > Mammalia > Primates > Cercopithecidae > Mandrillus > Mandrillus leucophaeus. The sequence continues at coordinate 1,956,036 of NW_012106697.1, read as the reverse complement.
ATTTTCTAGGGCATAGGTTCTCAAAGGGTGGCCCAAGGACCAGTTGCATGAGCATCAGCTGGGAGTTTATAGAAGCACAAATTCTTGGGCCCACCCTAGACT
>NW_012106697.1:1939476-1955489 GCF_000951045.1 Mandrillus leucophaeus | reverse complement strand
AATGATGGAATCTTGTTATGTTGCCAAGGCTGGTCTCAAGTGATTGTCCCATCTCTGCCTGCCAAAGTGCTGGGATTACAGGTGTGAGCTACCATGCCTAGCCTTATTCTGAAAGTTGTTATAAGCTGCTGCTGAGATCTCAGGAGTCTGGCACTGCCTCTTGGTTGGGTGTGTAGGATGTGCATGACCGTAACATGAATTCCAGTGGAACCTCTCCCTTTACCCACCCCAGTTCAAGCACTGCATCGTGTTTGGTTGGAATTTGTGCTCAATTTCCCTCTTCCACACCACCCAAGTGAATCGCCCTTTTTTTTTTAAATTTAATTCATTCTACTTATTTTTGACCACTCTTCCAATCTACCAAGGTCATTTAAAAGTCTGATGGTATTCCACGTGGTACGAGTCAGTCCAATAGATGAATTAATATGTGCATATATATATTTTTTTTTCTCTTCTTATCTTGACAATGTTATTTTGAGTCAAACACAAAACCACATCCAGTTGCTTTATTTTAAATAAAAGAGGCCATGTTCAGGTTCACACAAATGTCCATGTCTACAGGTAGAGGGGTCATGGGATCAACTGTTTTAACAATCAGTCAGTTAACCGGGTGAAAACAACTGCTTTTTCTCATTTTTCACTGAATTGACTAGTAAGCTGCCTAGAGATGCAAACTTAAAGGAGAAAAAGACAGGGAAAATGTCTTGGAAAAACCCTGCTGTCACTGAACAGAAAACCTCCACAAAAAGGGAAATTCAAAGCACAGACTCTAGCCGGCTTAATGAGATTTTTCGTTTAATGATATAAACATCCTCTGTGGTGGTGGCAGGATACTCACAAGGACTTTTTGTTGGGCTATTTATTGAATTGTCTTTTTGTTAATTGTTACAGTTGATTTCAATTATATGGTGCTCCACTTGGGGGCCTTCAGCACCAGTCATATTTAAGTGTCTGATAAATCACATTTAGCAGGTTTCAAGAGCTGAGCAATATTGTTATTATTTTTCTAAATTCAGCTCAAAGGAATTGTTGAACCTTCATGTATGACATTTGGTAGCAATGGCATCACGCTTTCCTTTTTGTGTGAGATCATCTGAAGTTAGAACACATTCTGTTGGAGTGTTCCCTCATCTCACATGTACAGGTAATTTTAGGAACATTGATTAACAAAGGCATATAGTTTCATCACAATATTACCATATTTCAAAACAAAATATTTAAAACATTTAAAAATATTTAGAAAAATCACCCGCTTTATCTTGTTTTATCCATACTGGGAAAAAATAGCTGAGTCTACCTAAAACTAAATTTTGCATGTGAATTTCATTTTCATAGAGATGGAAAGCATTTACTTGATGTATCATCATGAGTCGGTATTTCCTTGACTCATTATCACCCTAAGGTTGAAGTAATATTTTTGGTGGAGTGAAGAAAAATTCTGATCTAGATAGAGTAAGCATTAGCTAACTTTATTGAAAAGTTACTTATACAGAAAGGATATTGCACCCAGGCAATAAAGAAAAATACCTTCTAGTTGTGGGTAGCAGAAACAGTACTCAGGCAATCATGGCCCACTGAACCCCTAAGGCTTTTCAGAGTTGAGCAATTTTTGTGATAAATGCCTTCAGACCGGGGGGGAGAAAAAGGCTGGTGTTCTTTACACCTGCCGACGAGTACAAAGCAGTTTCTTTCCAAGGGAAGAAAATATCAAGGTCCAGTGAAATGTTAGTTATTTCTATTTTAAAAAAACTGAAATGCAATCATCTTTTCATTTATTTCAATTAGGCTACTTCATAATCCAGTCAGGCTATGAGATTTGACTGCAAAGTCTTTTTCAAATGCATTTGCTCCTTTACTCTCTTCTGCCCTCTGTTCTGTTTGGCTTGGAAATTTTGCACATGGACTGTTTCCATTTAAGAGGAATATGCTTAACTTAGACAATCTACACTAGTTTTCTTATTAGCTAAAGAATGTATGAATATAACATTTAGTATACCTCCACATATACAGTTTCCCATGAGGAACAAATAAAAAAGAACAGAAAGATAATGTTCAGTTTATCTTCTAGCTCACATTTTAGCTGTTAAGATGTCTTCATTTCTATAGGCTTTCTGCATGTGATTCAGTATTTATCTTCATGGACAGTTGACACAATTATTTGGATAATTGAGATGGAAATTCCCTTTTGGAAAACATAAAGTCAATGGGAAATTTAAAATGTTGAGATTAAGGATGCATCTGTGAAACTTGACCATTTGGATTGACTTGAGTAATAGCAATATCTGATATCTAGCACTGTATAGTTTACAGAGCACCTTGGTTCTGTATGGCAATCTTTTATAGAAAAAAAAAACCAACCTCGAATAACTTATTATGATACCTTTACTCTCTAGAGATTTTCTATTTTTATAATTCCCTAACTGATTATTTGAACTATAATGTAAAACACATCATAGTAAACATATCAAAGATAGAAGCAAGATAAAGAAACAAATGAACAAGATCCAACAACTGATTGCTTTGGCAAGACATCCTTAATGAAGTTTTCCTCTGTCTATTGACCTATAGTTTGACTGGCTTATTTTAGCATGTTTTTAGATCCAATAAAATCTCAGCTTACAATTTTTTTTGATAAATTAGAAGTGATTAAAATTTATTTTTTAAAAAGATGAGTTAAATATTGTATATTCCTTGGGACAATTTTTACAAAAGTGTAATAGAAAATCTTTAGGACTTATTACATGAAATGTATTTACTATTTATAGCCTACACACTTGAGAGAGAAAGAAAGAATATTAAAGCATTAGTTTACAGATTGTAGAGTTCAGATATAATTCTGAAGGATATTAGCTCAGAAATGAAGCTTAACATGTCAACGGGTTTACCTTCACAAATATAAAATAGAATATAAAATACAAAATAAAATGTTTACACCTATGGCATAGTGTGGCACCAAACTGTAGGTAGGTGTAGCTGAGAGCTACACTGACAATGAGATGCAATTTGGATGGGGAATTGATTAGACGTGATCATGACATACACGAGCAATTTGCCAGGTAAAGCTGTCATCTTAGTCAAGCCAGCCAGGAGATTCAGACAATGATTTGTGTATCAAGTCTCATACTGCCTGAACCCTACTTTGAACTAACTACATAAATAATGCAGAAGTGAGTGTTTAAATTATCTAGACAAACTCCCACTTTATTTCCAACATAAAGACTTAGTTTTAGGTATTATTTATATTATTATAACATAGGCACTATTTAGTATAATTCAGTCCCAATAATACACTTGATCAAATGTTTTGACTTGTCATACATTATGAAAGTATACACTTTTAAAGTGAATTAAATCAGTGTCATATATATTCCTTCAGGAGGAAGGTGAGTTGTTTCAGAATAATCCAGTCATGATAAAAATAGCTTGAGAAATTCTGTTTAATTAAATTTCCATCTAGGACAGTGAATCAAATCATGGAAATATTTCCAATGGTACACAACATATATTTTGCTTGTTTATACTCATCTCATTTTGGAAATGTGCATAAGAATTTTATGTAAGAATAAACGTTGTGTTTTAAACTGATGTGTTAAGAAGAAGGTTTATAATGTACTTCTAGGAAGTGATAAAAGAAAATTCTCAGCCGAATTAAATTTAAAGGAGTTTAATTGATCAATGAATGATTCGTGAATGAGGCAGGCCCCGGAATTACAGCAGACTCTCAGAGATTCCAATGCAGCCATGTGGCGGAAGAAGATTTAAAGACAAAAAAAGGGAAATGAGGGTACAGAAATTGGCAGTGAGGTACAGAACGGCTGGATTGGTTATAGGTTGGTGTTTGCCTTATTTGATCACAGTTTGAACACTCAGCGGATGAATGGTTGAAGTTCCCTTGCTGGGATTGGCCAAGACTCAGCTATCGTTACAGGTGCACACTTCTAAGTTAGGTTTTCAATCTTGTTTACCTATTAAGCTAGGTTACAGTTTGTCCACAAGGACTCAATGTAGAGGTATGGAGTCCTTAGGCCTATTCAGCTTGCTTTAATAGACGTATTGGAATAAGTTTAAAGCAAAATAATTCAAAAATTAATTTGTATTATCATCATATTGCCATTATTTACAGCTTTTATTGGTAGATAATCATATCCCAAAATCATGCTTTCTCTGTTTTGTTTTGTTTAAAACATTCTTGGGAAGCTTTTCATTCAAATAGCCTAAGAGAGATGATATAGACATAATAGATATTTTATAAAGAAAATTAAGCAAATAGGTTTTAAGCAAAATTATATATATATATATTTATCTTTATATATTATATATCTCAACCTAAAATTAATTTTGGTAATTTTCTTAATGATTTATGAAATAATTATTAAATGATACTTTTATTTCAAACTTAATTATACATTCAGTTTTAGGATGAAGTTACTTTGTAAAGTAAGTTATGCCTATCTATTTTCTTTCCATAAGTACATGCCAGCTAATGAGCCTGGCACTAGAGTTTTGATAGAGAGAAAAACAGACATGTCACCTCATCCTCAAAGTTTGTGGATTAGAGAAAGGACAGACATAAAATTGCTTCCTAAATTCTTGCCCTCCTCGTTGCCTTCCTCAAGACCTCCTCAATTCTCTTACCTCTGCAGGTAATGCATTTTCTCTGTCATAAGCCCTACCAACCCCTCACATTTTCAAGTCTCAGTATGAAAGCTACCTTCTCAGAGAGCTCTTTCCTGATTCCTAAAGCAAGTCTTCCCACAAACCCCTTCTTCCCTTGCACTGAACTCTATTTTCTTCAAGAAAGTTATTATAATTCACAATGTACATATATTTTTGTGGTATTTAGTGATCTGTCATCTTTCCTATGAGATTATAGACTCTGTAGCTGCATAGAGCTTGTCTCTTTGGTTCGCCAATGTTTACTATCACCTTACCATGTGCCTCGCACACAGTAAGTGCTCAGTAAATATTTGTTGCATGAAGGCACAAAATAATCCCTAAAATAAATGTAAATATCTGACTGAGATAAATTCTCTCCAAGAAATCTGACGCTTCCAAGCCATATAAAAAGGAAAGTTGACCTAGGAGATCAGACGATCTCCTTTCTGGCGAAAGGAAATTGGGAGACCAGAGGCATGCAGAAGGAACAGTATGTGAAGATTCCTATGCAGGGAGGAGTGCAGCCTATTTAAGGAACTGAAATCAGGCTAATGAGTCTGGACCTCAGGAGAAGAGGAAGGTGGGAGGATCAAATAAGACTCCAGGGCTAAGTGTGGCCAGATCATGAAAGACATGGCTGATCATTTAAAGTCCCTCTTTCTCTAAAGAAAAACAAAAAGGCAGTCGATACTTTTAAACAAGAGAGAACCAGGTTTGAGCTTTTGGAGAAGCACTTCCACTGCAGTATGAAAATTGATAATTTGGGGAGGGCATGAATGCAGGCACTTAAGGCACATATGTTAACTAGATTAAGAAAAAGTCCTGGCACTGGGGACTACCAGAGAGGAGAGGGAGAGGAGGGGGAGGGTTGAAAAACTACCTATCCAGTACTGTGCCCACTACCTGGGTGACAGGACCATTTGTAATCCAAACCTTGGCAACACGCAATTTATTCATGTAACCAACCTGTACATGTACCTCCTGAAACCAAAATAAAAGATAGAAAAGAAAATTCCTAGCACTTTTTCAAAATTACAGAGTCTGAAAGAGAGCCCAGATTTCCCAACTTTTAGTATGCCCTCCCCTACTCCCTGTTTTTAATCTCCCATGTTACGTATTGTTTGCGAAGTTTTCTTTACGTAAATCCAATACCAACTGCAATTTAGACCAGTATGCATTTCGCTGCGCTATACTTTAATTCAGAATTGTGAGTCCAATTTAACAGCGCATTTTGAAGCTCAAAACTACCCTGGGAAAAATGGTGTCTTTCAATTAAATTACAGAAAAAGAAAATGCACCTGCCTTCCCCCAGCCCCATATAACACTTTAAGAGTGCTCATTAGTAATGGTTCTATTGGAAAATATCTTGAAAATGAGTCAGTAGAGGAAGAAACTTGATTTATGAGGCAACATTTCTGTTGTCTATGTACTCTTTTCTAAGGTACTCTTTGCACAAAATATTTCCATATTTCCGTAAGGGACTTTTATAATCAAACCTATTTAACCCAACTCAAACTGGAGCAGTTAATATGGAATCTGAACTAATTGAACTGAAGAAGTTCAACCATATTTCTTCAGCAATTCCACCCTTATTTTGCATGCAAAAAATTATTTTCAGAGAAAAATGTTTACCCCTCATGCGGTAACGGTAGAGCAATGATGACTTTCATGCAGTATATGAAAATCAGGCTTTCTACCCTATGGCCACACACAAGAGAAAAACTATCCTGATGACCTTTTGAGGACCTAGAGTGCCTCTGCCACGTCCCTTTCTGCACTGCCCGTCACAGTACCTGGCCTAGTGAGCACTTAAGGCACATACGTTAAGAAGATAAAATATACTGTCACATGTACAATTCCATATATATTTTTATTCCATCTTGCCTTATATCTAATTAATGTTTATTTCCCAAATTGTAACAGATAGTAATAATCATAATAAAAGTTTGTAAGTCATATTCATGAAAAATATTTTTAGGTATATTGCTAAGTTCTGAAACAATAAAAAGGGCCATATAAAACATTCATATTTATTACTACCTAGAAGCCACAATTCCTCCAGTATAACTCATTTTCCAAACTGCAAGGAAATGGTTCACTTTATAAAATATAAATGATTACTTAAAAAAAAAGCTCTATCTTCCACATAAAGCACTAGTCTTATATCCTATAATTTCAAAAGGGCATTCTATCTGCTCTTTGATTTGATAATATTTCTGGGAAATAACTTCAATTCAAATAAACCCTGATTCAGGCACGTGTATCAGCACTGGCAGACCCAGACTTGCTGTTTAGCTAGTGGTTCACCTGAGAAGGATTTAAGAATTATAAGTCATTATTGTCAAGCAGATTTTACTTGAGGACCTTCTGTGTCTCCAGCACTGAACTAGGTGTTGGAATGATTTATGGGATAGTGTTAAGGGTATAGAACCTGTTTCTAATTCAACTTTTGAGTGAAAAAATATATGCGATAGCTCTGCAATTTGGGAAAACGTGATGACTATGCAATACATATAAGGGGTCCCCATGTTCACTTGCTATACAATTTCTGGTAATTATATTTTAACAAAAGCAAGACATTTTGGAAGCACAGTGCTATTCTGAATGTGGTCCAAAACACTAATAGAGTATGCACATTGAGCTGCCGAAGTAGTGCTGTCTACTCAGAGGAATCCTGGTCTAAAAAACATCATCTCTGGCCTCAACTGTCCATTTTTTCAAATTAGCATTTCCAACATTCTGTTTTGGGGAAAACCCAATAGAAGACCTATGGGGAAAAAAGTTGCATATTCAAGTAATTTCATGAAGTCCTGCTTGCTGAATCACCTTCTTGGAATTTCACAATGCAGAGTAGCTTAATAAGACTTCTGAGAAATCTTGCACAAAAGGTAACTGTTTGATGTTGTCTGACTCAGCATTTCCAAAACTTAATTTAACATGAGTTTGGTTTTTTTTTTTCCATAGACCATGTACTAACACCCCAATCAACTCCAGTTTTGAAAACTTAAGCTAGATATACTAATAAGATTATTGTAAACTACAGTAGTAAGTCTGTATTTTGTCCTGGGTAGAAATTCACTGGGCTGGGTGCAGTGGCTCACATCTGTGATCCCAGCACTTTGGGAGGCCAAGGCAAGCTGATTACTTGAGCTCAGCATTTCAAGACCAGCCTGAGCAACATGGTGAAACCCTGTATCTACAAAAACTACAAAGAAATTAGCTGGGTGTAATGCCATGTGCCTGTAGTCCAAGCTACTTGGGAGGCTGAGGTGAGAGGACGGCTTGAGCCCAGGAGGTAGAGGTTGCAGTGAGCTATGATCATGCCACTGCACTCCAGCTTGGGCTACAGGGCCAGACCCTGTCTCCCATCTCCCAGAAAAAGAAAGAAAAGAAAAGAAATTCACCATACTCCTGCTGTGGTTGGTTTAGAAGACTGCAACCTCAGTCATGTGTAATGTGGTGGCCTCTTTGCTATAATTCTAAAACACACACACACACGCAACACACACACTTCTGACTTTTCAAGGTGGTCACTACTTTTCAAGGTGGTCACTACTCCTCGTATCAAAATCTCCCTATGGAAATTGGTGTGATCTAAGAGATTTTGAATTAAGAATGAAGTTACAGTAACTACCCATGTTAACAAATAATAGTATGAAATAATGATACATTTATTTTATTAGTATTCTTAGTTCTTCTGTTTAAAAGGTATTGTTAGTGGTAAGCTTCTTCGAAACAGGATGTTCTGGAAATCCTTACTTTAAAATGAGATCAGATTCTTGATTTCTATAGGAACTGACTTCATTACAATTGCTCTCTCCCCTGAGCTCTGAGTATCATGTTATTATATTCTAGATATTCAATACATGATTCCTAAATTGATGAAATTGCTTAAAATTTCCATTATAATTCTTGTCACCAACCAATAATATTTATTGAATTGCTTGTTTTTACATGATGTTACATGATACATACGTTTTTGAATCAAAGGCAGGATTTATATAACACATATTCTGAGACAGCTGTTTGGTTGAAACACAGCTAAACAGAAAAAAGTCCATGGACTGAGACACTGTAGAAACTATAGAAACATCTATAGGGCATGGAAAAATCCACATTCCCCATGGAAATATGTCTGTGACACTACTGAGAACAGAGTCCGGTTTGTTTACAACATAGGAATACAGCATAAAATAGGGAGTTTCATGAACATGTGGAACATGCTCAAGTTCTGCAAAGTTCATTTTGTTGACTGCTGTGTGTTGACTAGGGCTGTGCCTAGGGTCCCAGTTCTAGCTTTTTTACTTTTAGGTTATTTCATTGAGTTTTGATGTCCTTATCTGTGATATGAAGATCGAATAATCTGCTTCTTTGTTTACCGTGTTGGTCCAAATAGGCTGACACAGCAAATATAGAGAACAGAGACAGCTACAGAAAGACAGGGCGTCAGTCCTCAGCTGGGGTGCCAGCTCCACCCTTTATAAGCTCCATGACAAGGGCAAAGTACTTAACTCTTTGAGCTTCAGTTTCTACTTCTGCAAAATGAAGATCACATCTGCCAGACAATTTATTTTGAAAATTGATTATACTGTATGTAAAGTACTTAGCACAGTTCCTGGCACATAAAAAGAGAAGTTATTGCTAGCACCTATAATGCAGATGCAGGCACTTCTGTAAACTGTTATAGAAATAAAATATAATTAATAATAATCATTATGAGAAACTTCATGCTAACAGCTAGAATAGTCTCCCCTTTAATCTGAGTAGTCTTTTACACCCTGTGTGAGAGAAAAGGAAGTTGGACTAAGTTGCTTCTTAAGCTATGTGATCTTGGTTAATTTCACTAAGTGCTGTTCCCACGATTTTCAAGGAAGTGAGTATCACTTCACTCACAGAAGTGCTAAGTGGGTTTAAATGAGATGATATATGAAAAATCCTTAGTATGGCACTTGGCTGACAGTGGGTACCCAATAAATGTTGATTTTCTGCTTTTTGTTTGAAAAACTAGTATTAGCACCAAATATAGAAATAACAAGGTAAATATTGCATTTGTAGAGTGCCTAATATGTGTTCAATCTCACTTAAAAATCACAGTGAACTTTATATTATTATTCTCTATTTTACAGAAGGAGTGAAGCTCAAAGAGGTGCAAAGATCTGCGCAAGACAGGGCATTGGAGCCTCGCGGTGGTTTTACCACATTACAGAGTCCTCTGGACAGACTATCACAGAGTTCTTGTTATGGCAGCACATACTTCGGTATATTGTTCTGCAGGTGCAAACGTGGTTATTGACCTCTCTAGAGGCGCAAAGATTTTAAGGTGCTATCCAAAGTATATATTTTGGAATTTTGCAGTCTACATTTCAAGAGATGTTATCTTTTTATTAGGAAAAACAAAAGAGGGGAATAACCCTATTCCTAGTCAGTCTTGAGATACAACCTATCCCATGAGCCAGAGACAAGTAAGACATGCGTCCCTGGGCCAGGCTGATGACTGTCCCTGTCTGAGACACCGGAGTGCATCAGAAGGAATCACGTTAATGTATGAACCAGAGCTACCAGGTGCCAAGCCCTTTGCTCACGGCAGGAAATGCAAAGATGAAAAAAAAAAAAAAGTAAAGTTTGTTTCCTAGGAATAACCAGCTGGATGGGGAAAGTAGGCAATTAACTGGGTACTAAACTGCTATGCAATAATTATTGTACTCTGCTTGGGCATAAAGGTCCACAGCAGGAAATGAAATAATGTATGTCAAGCACCAAGTGCTAAGGTGCTTTACGTGGTTTCTCTTATTTCATTCTGCTACTGACTCTGTGAGGCAGGTATTACTGTTCAAATGAAGAAACAGAAACTCAGAAAGGTGAACAAACTTGCCCTAAATCATACAAGTATTAAGAGGCTAAGCCAGGAGTTATTTAGGTATGTTTGCTCTCAAGATCACACTCTGCCCGTTTACTGCAGGGAGATCCAGATGAGCTGAAACTTTCTGCAGCACTCTGCGACAGTAAATACAGCTTGTACATATATTTACTCCTGTAGGAGTAAATATCACAGCGTTCTCATATTACTTTATGTGTATTTAATATATGGGTCAATTTATTCATGACAAACTTTAGCAATAATTGCTCTCATATTTATAATAGGAGGTAAGTTGACCATAATTTTTGGAAAACATGAACTCACTTGTTAAGGAGTCTAATTTACTCCACCTAATATTAGGCAACTCTCAGAGCTCTTCATCACTTTCTAATTCTACCCATTTACTTTCGTGGGGAACATTACCTACCCATGTTGGTAGATCATTTTCTATAAATTATGTACAACACAAGTAGCAGCGTAGAACACCACTAGTTAAATAAATATGTATTATTTATAGTGTCACAGGTGAAGTATTGAAAGAAACGATATAATTTGCCAAGAATCCCATTTTGAAAATAACTTGTCCAGAATGCTGAACCTGTGCAATGCTGGCTTTTTTCTGCTGTTTAGATTTTTTTTGTAATAAATGTGTGTTATAATAAAATATTTCAAATAAACACTGCATTATTAATGTAGCTTGTACTTGCCCTAGGGCAGCTGAGGCATAAATGGTTCATTTAAATTCCGGGTTCTTCCTGCCACACACACGGTACTTCTAATAGTTCGCTATGTGAAGACTGTACCTTTATTGTTTCCATTTCTACCCAAATGCTACTTGCTGATGTAGTACCTACAGTATTTAACGCTCTACAACCAAGTATACATTTTTTTCCCTCTTAACTTCAGTGCCATGTGTCTACAGCAAAGCTAGTATTATTTAATATTGCTAGTATTTTCAAAAGATCACATATATGGGTGAATTTCTTCTCTAGTTCCATAACATCTGTTGTCTTTTCTTCTATCTTTCACAGGGTTAAAAACAATTTTAAGTAATGACAAGATGCATGGTTCTTAAATTGTGCTGTGGATCATTTCGAGGCCAAGAGTATTAATATAGCAGTATCACTTTGTGCTTTGGGACATTAATAACCTAGAACTACCAGAGAAGAAAACACGTTACAAATTGGTCACTCTCGGCAATTACTTTTACCACAATGGGACTAAGGGACAGACCCTTTTACCTCCCCATTTTTCAAATTCATATCTATGACATTATGCAGTTTCCACTAAATATTACCTAGTGGTTAATTAAAAATTATGAAATGGTAATCATTCCAAAGTATTAATCAATACTTGCAATCCATTTGCCTTGAGTGTACAGATCAATTTCTAGAAGTAGACTTATAAGCTGTTTATCTTCTACATTTTTCTTGGCTAAGATATACTTCTGGAGATAAAAAAGTATATATATATGAAAATAAAATTTCATAGCTAAAATTAGACATTGTAAACTGCCCTTTAATGGAATAATCATAAGATTTTTTTTTTATTAATAGCCTGCTAAGAAAGCCATCTTTTACATTCTTTCTACACCAGGTTTCAACCTGTTGCTGATGTGCTGGAATGCTTCAGCAGGCTGATGCACGCTGGAGTTCTCCCTAGAGGTCCCATTGAACAAGGATTTCAATACAGACATAACATTCTTAAACAGAGTCGGCTTCATCAGTGGACTCCAAAGTCAAGGTCAGATGAATCCACTGAACAGGCAGCCAGGTGTGTCAGGACTAGATAGACGTGTCCCTGGTTTGCAAGTCAGAAAGGGTGCAGAGGAAGTAATCAATTCTTGTAGGTTCCTCTGTGCTGATGTGCTGGGGGTATCTGGTCTAGCAAAAGTGATTCTCAAGTCAGAATGGGGAAACCCTGGGAAATTATGGAGGAGGGAGGAAGGGGACGGAACCCTACTTACTAAGAACTGTAACTCAACTTCTCCATGATACCCGGTAAGGCTCTACACAAAGAATACCCCACATAAGCTATATGACATGGGGGTATATTGTGTATTTCCTTAAAAGGCAGGGAATTTAGAGGAATAATTAGGAGTACATGGTCTCTGGAGCCAAACAGTCTTGGTCCAACTCCCAAGAATTCCTTAGTTGTGTAGGATCTCAGTAAGTTACATAATCTCTCTGGGAATCCCTTCATCAAATCAAGGTGGATGATAATTATACTCTCTCCCTGGGTTGTGGTGAAGATTAAATGCATTAGTATGTAATGAATTTACAGCAGTGTCCCACATATAGTGAGTTTTCAAGAAATCTTAACTATTATAGTTAGCAAATATTCTTGGCAAGTTGAGGGATTTAAGCTTTGTTATCTAAACAGGGCTCAATTATTGCTGGCAATTTTTTTTTCAGGTATTGTCTTTGTTCCTGACAATACTGTGAATTGAGGGGAAGCCTCAGTTGCTAGCACTGCCTATGATTGGAAGTTATTTTGCTTCAAACACTCCACTAGGTAACAGGAAATACTCTCTATGATTCTATTTTCAAGGACCTTGCTATCAAGGAGAAGGAACAAAATGAAAAGGCGTCCAGCTAGTGAAGTGTAAGTTAAGTTAAATGTCCTGATATTATGAAAGTTGAAATTTTCGAGTAAGAGATAAGTAGAAGGCAGAGCAGTACATTCCAGGGAGAAGGAGCAGCAAGGGCAGAGGCCGAGGGCTAGGAACGCTTGTGGTTTGGATTGTGTTACTCCAAAATTTATGTGTTGAAGTTCTAACCGCCAGCACCTCGGAATGGAACCTTATTTGCAAATAAGGTAGTTGCAGATAGTTGAGATGAGGTCATTCTAGAATAGGGTGGGTCCCTAGTACAACATTCCTGGCATCTTTAGAAAAAAGGGGACATTTGGGCACAGACACACCTACAAGAAGGACACTATGTGAATATTAGAGTTGTGCTGCCACAAGCAAAGGAACGGCTGGAAGCTGGGAGAGAGACCTGTAGCTGCACCTTCCCCAGCATCTCTGGATGGAGCATGGCCCTCCCTGCACCTTCAGCTCAGACTTCTGGCCTCCAGAACTGTGAAACAATACATTTATGTTCTTTAAACCACTGGATTTGTGACATTGTGCTATGGCATCCATAGTAAACCAATACAGGAATAAAAATGGAGCATGCAGGGGACTGATTCGATTTTAGATCAGTAGACTTACAGGGAAGTAAGCCTAGTGATAGGGTAGAAATAATGTTGGAGGAACATGAAAGCCAGACAGACAAGTGTGGGCATTATATCTGAACATGTTGCATGTGTGTGCTTATGTGTATTTCTTCATATTCATATTCATATATTCATCCATCCAATAAATATTTGAGCATCTACTCTATGCCAGGCACTGTTTTAGGCACTTGAGATGTATTGGGCCTAGAATGAAAATGTCATAAAAATTCTTGCCTTCATGGTGCTTATGCTCTAGCAGATACACACACACACACAGTTTCTCAGCAGAACTATTTCTTCAAGTGAAATATTAAGTGGAAGCTCTCTATATGAGACCAGTATCAATAAAATTGCTCTGGTAGAAGAGGTAAGTGGTGAAAGAGAACAGGGGACAAGTGGTTACTATTTGACCCACCTGTCTCATACATCTGTGCCCGTATGGCAGGTCCTCAGCCACCTTCAGGATTTCCAGAGTTCTCTTTGTAAAGGACAGTATCTTAGCCCATTCTGTGCTGCTACAACAAGCACCTGAGACTGGATGATTATAATGAAAATAAATTTATTGGCTCATGGTTCTGGAGGCTGAGGAGTTCAAGATTGAGGGACTGGCATCTGGCTAGGGCCTTCTTGCTGCATCATGCCATGGCAGAAGGTGAAAGGGCAAGAGAAAGTGAGGGTGGGAGAACTCATCCTTTTATAAGGAATCCACTCCCCTCCATAACAAACCCACTCCTGAGATCACAGCATTAATCTATTCCTGAGGGCAGAGCCTTTGTGGCCAAACTACTTTTTAATGGTCCCACCTCTTACATGGTTGCACTGGGGATTAAGTCTCCAACACATGCTTTTGGGGGGATGCATTTGAACCATAGCAGATGGTTTAAGAGCCATTGTCATCAACAAACAGCAGTAGTGGTAGATTCTTGAACAGAGGAATAACATGAAGAAACGTCTGTTTTGGTTGACCAGTCTGGAAGTGATGTGCAGGATGGGATAGAATGAGAAGACACTGAGGGAAGAGCAGAACCTAAGAGGCTGAATGTAGGAATTAATGGATGGATACCTCAACAGTGATGTCCTGATGAGGGCACAGAGGTGGACAATGAGAAGCATTTTGTGTAGTGGGACTTATGGAGAAGAATGTGGGATCTAGGAAGAAGCAAAATTAAAAGTTTTGATTCCATACAGCTATAATTCTGTACAAAAATGCATGTGTAAGAATGTACATTACAAAGTGTTGTAATCATAACAATGTTAGCACCTGTCAAAGTACGATGGTATGTCTGCATCTGTACAGTGGGATATGATACAGTCATAAATGAGATAGACTTCGATGCACTGATATGAAAAGGTCTCTGTAGCATTTCATGATATGGGACTAGTGCAGGTGCAGTCGATGAGCCAAGGGCAGAGCGATGGGAATGTCTGCCCTGGGTGCAGGTAACCAGGGGATGTATTATCTGTAGGGTACTGAAAAACGCTAAGGAAACTTACTATATCCGGTATGCTTTTTATTATCACTGTGCAATAGCAATTGTTAACAATGTCAGTGATCAAATACTTCTTTCTGAAAAAAAAATTGTTGGTCTCAGTTTGAAACAATTGCTGCAGCTACTGTTGAGTTTTAATAATATATGCAAGCTTCGAAGTAGTACATTTCTATTACGTACCCCTTAATAAGCCTTGTAGTCTACATAGAAATTGATTCAGAGAATTTCTGGTTATAGAGTTGGCCTCTGACTCAGTAATATATGTTCATTTTGAGAGGAAAAATGCCAATTCTGCTTTTTAATCTTTCTATTCACTGTGCTATCATTGTTGATTGTGATTCTACTGCTTAATTGTAGAAAAGCTGCTTTCAAGGAGAGGTTGAACAATTCTGAATCATGAACTTTGGAAGTTTTTATACAATGGAATGGAAATGTATAATAAATTTTCTGGTGAAGATACTTTGGGAAATTTTTTTTACTGCATATGTATTTGGAAGCTGCTAAAAATCTATTCCAAATAAATAAAGACATGGACAGTATAATAATTTCTTTCTTAAGTTTTTTTGTTAAATGGGATATTATGAATCTCTGCCAGACTTTTCCTTATCATTAAGACTTTATTTAATTTGTGTATGTATTTTCTTATGTGAAGGAAACTTTTCAAAATAAAGACTAATAAAAAGTGTGTTGAGTTAATAAGTGAGGATATATTAACAAATCCAGCCATACTTTCTATTAGACATGACAATGCAAAATCTTGGATAAGTTTACGGAAGTTAATGCTTGAATAC
>NW_012106697.1:1926196-1938891 GCF_000951045.1 Mandrillus leucophaeus | reverse complement strand
ATGCACACTATGATTCTAATTAATTAGCAAACAAGTATATATGCATCTGTACGTACAATATATATAAATGCACATATAATATTTGTACTGATGCTTAAATATGTAGAGCATGTTGGAAGGATGGCACAGAATGTTTCTCTTAAGGAATGGGACTAGGAGAAAAGACAGGAAGACTTAGTTTTCGTTTTATATCTTCTGTTCTATTTGCATTTCAAGCAGCTTATATACTACTTCAGTAATATTTTAAAGACTAGTTTAACTTTTAAGATAAAATGACCCGACATTTAACACCTAGGATGTTCCAGGTATCTGTTAAAAGGTTTACCAAAGAGACGATGTTCTAGTGCCTCAGTGCCTAGGGTATGCATCCTCACAACCCATGTCTGGCAACCTGACTTCACCAACTGCTAGAATGTGAGCTTGGGGACATTCTGAGGTGCAGCTTCATCTATCTGAGCCTGTTTCTCCTTCAGTGAGATTAGAATAAGAGTAGCACCCACCTAATAAAGTTGACTTGGGTATAAATTAAGTTAATCCCAGCAAATAGTTGGCGCTATTAATATTACTTACTAGTGAGAATGTGATCTCATTTTTGAAAAAAAAGAATGAAAGAATTCCTTAAGGGAGCATACGAACTAAAGGAGTTGACAAGGAGCATGGAGGTAAAGCAGCATTTCATCATCTACAGGGTTCTTCCAGGAGAGCATGAGGGTGGAGAACAAGAGCGGGGTCAATGTGCAGCTTGCACAGACCAAGGAGTAGCTTAGAAGGGAGAAAGCCATGGACATCACAGGCAGCCAAGTCCTGCAAGGAGGCTGTGAATGACAGGGGTGCACTGAATTTCAGATCTCTGGCTATTGAAGCAATGTGCTAAGGTTTGGCCAGATGTGAAAGTTGAGCAGTGAGACTGGAAGTCTGTAGAGACATTGATGGTGCACAGTGATAGCTAATAACATGTTGGGTTATCGTTCTAAGCACTTTTCATGTATCAATTCATTTAAGCTGCACAATAGCTTTCTGCAGTAGGTTCTATTCTTTTATTTTATTTATTTATTTTTTTAGATGGAGTCTTGCTCTTGTCGCCCAGGTTGGAGTGCAGTGGTGCGACCTGGGCTCACTGCAACCTCTGACTCCTGGGTTCAAGTGATTCTCCAGCCTCAGCCTTCTGAATAGTTGGGATTACAGGTGCCCAACATCACACCCAGCTAATTTACGTAGTTTTTGTAGAGATGGGGTTTCACCATGTTGGCCAGGCTGGTCTCGAATGCCTGACCTCAAGTGATCCGCCCGCCTCAGCCTCCCAAAGTGCTGGGATTAGAGGAGTGAGCCACTGTGCCCGGCCATTAGGTTCCATTCTTATCCCCTTTAACAGATGAAGAAACTGAGGTACAGAAGGCAAGGAGCTTGGTTGGATCATTCAGTTAGTATGTGGTAGAGCCAGAATTGGAATCCAGATGGTTGAGCTCCAGAGGCCAGTCTCTTAACCACACCACTGAATTACCTGCCTGAATGATCATGAAGAATTATGTGTTCAAAGAGTCTGAAATGCCATATACCTGACAACTGAAGTAATCAAAGATAATGGTGGAAGAAAAGAATAAAAGGAAAACACTGGAATCATCTGTAAAGATGGAAGCAGTGCTGGGGGAGGCACAGGATGATGGCAGCATTGCCTCATTGCATTGCAAGGAAATCACACACTGGAAGCTAAGAAAGGGTTGTCAGTCACTAACTCAGGAAGAAGTACGTCCTGGGAATCAAGGAAAAGTTGCCTGCCCTTGCATGTTTCTTTCCATCCCTCGTTCCTTGCCTACACCGGACATTGGTGTCAAATCTCACTCAGAAAAATATCTTCCTTTAATTTTGAAGGATGTTCCCCCCATCTTTGCTTACTGAAATCTACAGCTCTTTAAGCATAGATGAAAAGCTGTAATTCATAAAATATTTATTTCCTAATACTCTCCTTTGGAATTTTAAATTCTACCCAACTTTTTGTTACCCAAACTCTGTAATATTTTTTCTCTACATAAGGTCATTGATGAGAATGTGCATTAAGGGACAGGAAGTTTCAAATTATTTATGCTATAAGATTGATGATTTTTAAAAACCATAACATTAGAATGCACAGTTGCCCCAAATCCATGTGCATTTGGAGAATTTCAAGTTGTTGCTCCTGTGTTAGATAGGGGGATGTGCAAAACCCAGGAAAGATTCAACCTCCATTTCCACCAACCGAAGGCCTCTGGGCACAGCCAAACCCAGAAGGACCCCACAGAGGCTTCAGGAACAGGGAAAGGAAGAGTTCCATATGGAATATTGCCTGAAAACCATGGAAAACGTCCATGAAACAGACCCCTTGTTGAACTAGGTGATGAGTGACCAGTGACAATTTTTCAGACCCTGCAGAAAAAATAGATTTTTAAATCACTTTACTAATTAGAAATTGGTCCAGTATAACACAAAAATGGAAACCAGGAAATAAATTGTCTTGAAACGCTTCTGGCCAATTTGTCAGTAGTGTGCAATTTCTAAGCTCTGGGTATCATGGAGCTGTAAAAACTATTGCAGTCTTATCCTTATCTTTTATCTTTAATCGGTCTATGGCCATTTCCTATCAATACTATTTGGCAGCTGTTGAAACACTTTATCCTCTTTTCCTACCCTATCTGTGTTAATAAAAAATAGGAGAGGGTAAAAGAGTAATCCTAATGGGGCAAAAAACCCTCTTAGAATACATTGGGCAGAATCCATGTATAAAACCCTTCAAGGAGAAGAATATAAAGCACTTAGTTGTTTATTGTTCTATGGATTACTTCAGCCCTTTCATTATGCAGCTGACATGAGACACATATGGTTCAATTGTTTTGTGTCTTCATAATACTAAAATTATTCAGTAGAAAGCGTGCATTAAAATCGTGACACAATGTCCTAATGGGAGAATCGTCTTGGGTCTCTGCCCAGGCCGAGGTCAGGAACAAAGTCTCTCACTCAGATTCCTGACGTGCCAATATCCCAGAGAAGGATGAGGAACATTGCTTCAAAAGCTGTGCGCAGAAGTAGTAGACTAACACGATGATTGCAGAACATAGATCATATTAAAATAATAAACGCAGTCAACAGAAATAATCAACACACATTCAAGTAGCAAGGCCCAAGGATTTTGGCAAATTATTAAAATCAAATGAAAATAACTCATTTATTTTAGCCTACTTTGTACTGTGGATCATGCAAACTCAGAATTGAACACAAATCCTGGAAAAACACCTTGACTTTATTTAGATTTGCATCTAGATTCGCAGTAAAATAATTCACATACCAGTCAGAGTGGATAAAACTGCCTTTTGAAATTTTAAATAAACACATTCTGGCAAGAATAAATTTAAGCTAACAAACACAGTTCAATCACAGGAAGTAGTTCAATCCTGTGCCATTTTTTGCTTCTCTGGCTATTTTACTTTCAGAACATGTGGAAAACTTGTGAAGGGTGGCTCTTTAAAAAGAAGTGATGTTACCATATGAAGAATTTTGAAACAATTAGGGTCTGTTATATTTGATAAGGCCAATTTGATGAGGCCAAGCCCAAGAAGCGAAAAGCAGAATGAGCTTTTTACAAACTGCCAGTCCTTATCTCACTGCCAAATGTGTACCTTTTGGACTTTCAAAAGGACTCTTTTGGGAGAGGAAAATGGCAGAAGAAAGAGGGAAAAATCCACTTAATGTTTTATGGACTTATTAAAAGAAAGTCTCTCCTTTCATTAACTGTGAAAAAACCCTCCATTAATACAGAAACTACAGCAACCAACTGGAGCAGACCCTGATAACTGCACCTCCCAGGACAACCGTATCAGCATATCAGTAATCATTTTTCTGAATTTTAATGATAGTTTTCAAACAGGGCTCACGATTCAGTAGGGGCTAGTAAAACTCCACACTATCTGTTTAAGACTTTCTGTGTCTTTTGGTACACATTTTTGATTACAGCTTTGCTCTAGATATTAGTCCAAAGACTGAATCTTGCCAAACTTTTCAGCAAAACAACCTTTAAGAACTAAGGGAAACAGGGTGTTTTGTGCAGAAATTTAAATGGAATTTAGTCAACTTTTGTGGTCTCAAATAATTTCTCAACTTAGTATGGAAAGATTATGTGAAAAGGCAATTTTCGGAATATTTTTAACCTGAAAGTGCATTTCCACAAGCCACTTGAATGATGAAACGAGATGAATAAGTTGTGGGTTTAATTGACTCATAAATAGTCAGCTCATGAGCATGTGCTGATTTCAAAGTGTAAAGTAAGAGCAAGGAAGACATTGTGCTCATGGATATTAAAGTCAGTTTTTATGTCATTAAATATTTTCACCACTACACAACCGATTTAGCGTTTTACTTCCAAAATTTGACAGTTATTTATCTTAACTATATTGTTGAAAAATTTATCATTGTCCCTTCCACTTACATACTCAAGTTTGGGGTCCAAATTATTAGATGATTTCTTATTTCTAATGACTTGAACATACATCTGTGGTGCTTTTAGAAGCTTATTGCGTTGTGGCTTGATGCAAAAAGAAATCACTAGTGTCGATGTTTTAATACAAACTAAGATAAAGCACGGATAAAATTTAATCCTTAGAAATACAGACTTTAAAAATATTTGATATAATAAGAAGATACTGAATATTAGCTTTTGTATTGGTTGCTATAAATTAATCCATCCATAATGCCTCAACAGGTGTAAAACATATTGGATGAGGGATTTTTCCAGTAATGTAAGAGGCACTAAGCAGATGTGCTTTGTACCAAACGATTTCATATTTCAATGTGACAAAATAGATGAGCCACATAAAGCCTAATTTCAGCTGCAAATTGCAAGCTGGAATAAGTTCCAGAATAGTAAACAATTAGCTGCTTTATTTTCTTTTTAATAAGACTAAATTACCAGATAATATCTACTGGCATCAACTTGGCTAATAAAAATCTGTTTAATAGGATTTGCCATTTTTCCAATTGCTATCATGATCAGCTTTGCATTTTGATTATCTCTAAACTTTGCCTCAATTTTCTCATAGAAAAGCTCTCAGTGGTAATTGCTTTAACATTTATTCCAGGTCAAGTGGTTAAGTATGAATAATGATCTGTCAAAAATGTACAGTAATGCCGTCAATAGAGCAATTACCATTTAGCTGAAGATTATTATGGCAAAAGAGCACATTAACTGGGCACAATAAACAGAACAACAGAGAAAAAGGGGGCAAAGGGACTGACTGTTTGCCAAACCTGTGTGTGTTGTACATGTTCTTGACAGATATTAATTGTCTTTCAAGACCAATTACCCATACCCCCACAATGGTGTTCCCAGTATAGAGCGCATTAGGAACGTTTCATGGCTGATAAAAAGAAAACAAATGTTTATACAGCTTACATTTAATATTCCCAAAAAGGATGTCTCAGTACATTTTCTGCAACGATGTTTATTTCTGCAGCTCACTTTTCTCCTAGAAACGACCACCACAGAGGGTCTTAGTTGTCTATTGTAGTGAATCACCGATTAAGCTAATGCTAATGGGAGGTGACAACAACTGCTTTTGTTGTCAATATTACTACAAAAGCTCAATTTTTCAAAGTGTCTTTCTGTAGAAGAAGCAATGAATAAGACTGTAACTCAATACAGTACTACTTGGGGGAAAAAGGCAATAAAAAGGAAATACGATGTTTACCCAGTCAACACGCCATTGTTTAGTCGTGACTCTCTCAATATCTGGGGCTAAGGGGAAACCTTCAAACCAATATTCAAGAGCGGATGAAAAACAGCTCTTTACTTTGAGGTGATTCTATAGCTAGCTGTACATTTCAGCACTCTTCCTGAATAGCTTTTATATAATTCAAGAACAGGCTGCTGTTAGAAGATTTACCTTTTACCTTCTTTGATTAATGTTTAGTTAGAAGAAATAGTCTCAGATTTTAATTTTAATGGATATGCACTGAGAAAATTGGTCATCAGTCACCAAAAGAATCTTTGTTTCTTCACTCGCTCAGACAATAATTCTGTAATTCTATTCCTCATAGAATTGTTACCGAAAAGCGGTCTTGATTCGGACCCCAAGAGAGGGTTCTTGGATCTTGTGCAAGAAAGAATTCAGGGTGAGTTGACAGGGCAAAGTGAAAGCAAGCTTATTAAGAAAGTAAAGTGGTGAAAGCGGGGCGTTCCCAAAAATAAGAGGAGGAATTGGCCCACCCTACGTACATTGTTTGTTTATTTATAGGATAATAACAGCAACAACAACAAATCATGGGGAGATGTGCTTTGCTACAAGGGTTTGTGACAAAGGCTTAATTTTCTTAATTACTATATTTTGCAATAATCAATATTACTATCTTTAAAGCAAAATTAGGAATGCTTCTGTTCTTACGATATTGGCATATCAGGACATTCCTGAGTCTGGGTCTGTTTAGTAAACATTATCAATCTATTCCCTTAACTGGAAACATCGAGAGCCTGGGAATACCTAACTTTTGGGGAGTGTGGCCCAGCAAGTCTCAGCCTAATTTTTCCTAGCCCTCACTCAAGATGCAGTCGCTCTGGTTCAAATGTCTCTGGCAGAATGATGATTATAAGCATGGGCTTGGGGTCATACAGAAGTGGGGTAGAGTGTCCTGGCTCCATCTCCCATCAGCTGGAGCTTCAGTTTCTTTAAGCTAAGTCTCAGTGTTTTCTTGTTTTGTTTGTTTGTTTGTTGTTGTTGTTGTTTTCATTTGCAAAGCGGGCTAATTAAATAGCCTACCTGCTCTACAGATACAATGACACAATGAAGGTGAGGTGCTAGATAAAGTGCCTGGCACATGGTAAGCATTCCAAAACGTTCTCTGCTTCATTGTGCTATGGAAGCTAGAGAATCAATGTAGCAAAACCCCGCCTTCAGAAAGCCTAGAACAGGATTTGTACGCAGCAAATAAAATTACACATTATGAGGCATGACTAGCATTAGTTGCGGTGGAGGTGGGAGTGGGGGCATGAATGTGCTGGAAGAGTCTAGCAGGGCTTTTCCTTTAAGAGTTGAAGGTTGAGAGGCTAAGAGAAGTTTCAGGTTGCCCTGGTGCACTCGAGATACTGCCCTTTCTCTGTGCTTCCTCAACCCTCAATGTTATGGATGGTTATTCTGTAAGTTTTCACCACTGTCTCACTCACTTGCCAGTGGTTCCACCAATCTCCTAAAATGTTTTTCAACATGTGATTTCTTATTTTAACAGGTAGTATGAACGAAAATATCTCCATGATCAAACAAGCTAGGAAAACTCTGGATTAAACAAAACAACATTCTTTTTTCTAGTGACCTTCTCATATATTTTTGTCTGTATTAAAACAAATAATTTCAACTTTTAGATTCAGAGAGTACATGTGCAGGTTTGTTATCAAGAGGATATTGCATGAGGCTGAAGTTTGGGCTTCTATGGATCTCATCACTGAGATAGTGACCAAAGTCCCCTATCGGCAGTTTTTCAGACTTTGTCCCTTCCCTCCCTTCTTTCCTCCTTTTAGAGTCCGCAGTGTCTGTTTTTCCCATCTTTATGTCCATGTGTACCCAATGCTTAGCTCCCACTTGTAAGTGAGAACACACAGTATTTTTGGTTTCCTGTTTCTGCATTAATTCACTTAGGATAATGGCCTCCAGCTCCACCCATGTTGCTGTAAAAGACAGGTTTTCATATATATATATATATAGTTGCATAGTATTCCATGATGATTATGTATCCCATTTGCTTTATCCAATCCACCATTGATGGGCATCTAGGTTGATTCCATGTCTTTGCTATTGTGAATACAGCTGTGATGAACATGACAGTGTCTTTTTGGTGGAAAGATTTATTTTTCTTTGGGTATATACCCAGTCATGGCATTGCTGGGTCAAATGATAGCTCTGTTTTAAGTTCTTTGAGAAACCTCCAAAGTGCTTTCTGCAGTGGCTGAACTAATTCACATTTCCACCAACGGTATCACCAACTTCTGTTATTTTTTGACTTTCAATAATGGCCATTCTGACTGGTGTGAGATGGTATCTTATTGGGGTTTTGATTTGCATTTCTCTGATGATTAGTGATGCTGAGCATTTTTTCTTATGTTTCTTGGCCACTTGTATGTCTTCTTTTGAAAGTGTCTGTTCATGTCCTTTGCCTATGTTTAAAATGGGGTTGTTTTATGCTTGTTGAATTGTTTATGAACTTCTCATGTATTTATTAAGTTACTGTGTATTATAAATTTCCAGGCAAAGAAAGTTGGTATGGTGTCTCCCAAATTCATGTGGCCCCAGAATTATTTTTCCTGGTGCAACTCATTGACATAATGCTGCGAGAAGCACATCTGAAGATCACTGGTCTTCTAAGCTGCTCTCATCCTGTCCACATACAGACTCTTTTTTTTATTTTATGTTATTTTTTATTTTTTTATTTTTTTTATTTATTCATTCAATTTTTTTATTATACTTTAAGTTCTAGGGTACGTGTGCATAACGTGCAGGTTTGTTACATATGTATACTTGTGCCATGTTGGTGTGCTGCACCCATCAACTCGTCATTTACATCAGGTAAAATTCTCAATACAATCCCTCCCCTCCTCCTCCCCATAATAGGCCCTGGTGTGTGATGTTCTGCTTCCCGAGTCCAAGTGATCTCATTGTTCAGTTCCCACCTGTGAGTGAGAACATGCAGTGTTTGGTTTTCTGTTCTTGTGATAGTTTGCTGAGAATGATGGTTTCCAGCTGCATCCATGTCCCTACAAAGGACACAAACTCTTCCTTTTTTATGGCTGCATAGTATTCCATGGTGTATATGTGCCACACTTTCTTAATCCAGTCTGTCACTGATGGACATTTGGGTTGATTCCAAGTCTTTGCTATTGTGAATAGTGCCACAATGAACATACGTGTGCGTGTGTCTTTATAGCAGCATGATTTATAATCCTTTGGGTATATACCCAGTAATGGGATGGCTGGGTCATATGGTACTTCAAGTTCTAGATCCTTGAGGAATCGCCATACTGTTTTCCATAATGGTTGAACTAGACATACAGACTCTTAACAGCCAAGCCCAACAACGTAATTTCCCTCTTTGTTCTTTTTATTATGAGCACAGGCTGAGGAGCTGATTGCCTGCATCTGAATCCCATTGCACTCGGTGAGCTGAAGCACTAACTTAGTCTCTTGGGATTTCAGGTTCCTTGACAGGAAAACAGAGGCCAGGATGAAACATTATCTCACTGTGTTGCTACAAGGTGATGCCAGGAAGGAGCTTAGAAACCTACCTGGCACATACAAAGCTCAAATCTATTTTAGCTACTCTCAGACTTACCGCACCATTTCCTCTTGAAATCCTCTCTTTCCTTGGCTTCCTTGAGATGTTTCTGTCTTGGCAACACTTCTTTGTCAGTTTTCTATTACATCTTCTTCCTCTCTTCAATATTCAGTTCATAACTCCACCCCTGCTATTTTTACATTGTCCTCAGATGAACAACACAGCAAACATCAATTGTCAGCTATTCCTGGTTGTCTCCTAAACATCCACCTTCACCTTTAGGCCTATATTTTAAACTGCCTGATGGATCCTTTGAAAACTGAACTCAGATCCTCCCTGCTGCTCTCCTGGGCCCATCTGCATCCGCATCTTCTCCTGCGTTCTGAATGTTAGTCATGACACCATTGCCCATTCTATTTTCCATCCCCAAACTGCACTTCCCTCATGCTAACTAATCTCCTTGCCTCAAGTTTTGCTGTCTTCTAATTCTTTATTTACAGTGCTGGCTACAAATATCGTCATGTTACTCTTTTGCATAAATCTATGTAGTTATTTCAGGAGGTCATGTGAATTCTTTACTATTGCTTACAAGCCCTTTCTTTGGCTGACTTCTGTCTCAGGCTGCTGCGGCATCCTTTCTACATTGTGGGGTCTTAGCTTGGCCTGGGGCTCCATTTCCCATCTTCCCCTGCAGATAGGTGCCTCAAATGCCTGGGTTCTGATTAATAGGGTGACAGAAGAAGTGATGTGTGCCATCCCCAAGGCTCACCGTTACAATGACTGGGCCTTTGCTCATTGGTCTCCTTGCATCTTTCTGGCTGGAAATGACAAGAACTGGATCAACTATTTTGAGCCAAGGGAGATGGAAACTCACAAGGATGGCAGAGCCTCCTCAAATACACGACCCTCCCAGTCTGTTCATGTCTGTTACAGTAGGGACAAAGAAGCTTCTAGCATATTTAAACCCTTTGCTTTGTGGTATTTCTGTTATTAAAGGGTAGATACTCCTCTGACAAATCTGTCCCTAATAGCTGCTATCTTATTCCTTCACCTCAACTCTGATAAGCTTACTTTCAGTTCCTCAAAACACCATGTACTTTATCGCTTCTGGACTTTCCATATTTTATTTCTTCTTTTTGGTGTGCATTTTCTCTCTTGCTCTTCTCCCTTTACCTGAAACTCCATAATACCCTTCAGGTCTTAATGGGATGACACCACCTCTGGGAAGTCCTCAGGGACCATCACCCTCCATTCCAAACTATGAAAGGGGTCTCTGCCACGCATGCTCAAATCACGTGGCAGGTCACCAGCCATAGCACCGACCCAACAGTATTTTAATTATGTAATCACTGACCTCCAGAGTTGGGTGGCAGGCTGTGTGAACAGTGACCTCCAGAGTTGGGTGGCAGGCTGTGTGAACAGTGACCTCCAGAGCTGGGTGGCAGGCTGTGTGAACAGTGACCTCCAGAGCTGCGTGGCAGGCTGTGTGAACAGTGGCCTCCAGAGCTGCGTGGCAGGCTGCGTGGCACGCTGTGTGAACAGTGGCCTCCGGAGCTGCGTGGCAGGCTGCGTGGCAGGCTGTGTGAACAGTGGCCTCCAGAGCTGCTTGGCAGGCTGTGTGAACAGTGGCCTCCAGAGCTGCGTGGCAGGCTGCGTGGCAGGCTGTGTGAACAGTGGCCTCCGGAGCTGCGTGGCAGGCTGTGTGACAGGCTGTGTGAACAGTGGCCTCCAGAGCTGCGTGGCAGGCTGTGTGAACAGGCTATGTGAACAGGCATGCTCTTTCTTGCTCACAGGTTGTTTCCCCCATTGCTTTGCACGATGTCTGGTGCATAGTAGATCCTCAATACAGCTTTGTCATATCAGAGTAAATTCAAATGCAGAATGACCAAACCCCGTTAATGATCTTCCCTCCTTAGCCTCCGACTGTTTTCTCTCCTGCAATTCATATCTTACTGAATGGCACTATCATCTCTCTAGTGACCCCAGTAGAAAACTGAGCATCCTCACTCCTTACTCACTTCCTTTTCTACTCTTCTCACGCTCCTTGGACACCATGTTATTTTTAAGGTCCCTCTAAAATGATCCCTAAATTATCTTGACTTTTGATTCCCACTGGCGACCTCCTTCTGTTATTTGGATGACTCCGGAAGTTGATCTGCAGTAGCTTATCCCATGACTGGCCTTCCTGGCTTCCTCCCAAAATGAACACAGTTGATTACTCTCATCTCTTTAAAAGTCTTTAACAACTTGATTGCAAACGCCTGAAAATGGCCGGTCAGCTCATTGTCTGTCTGTCTATCTTTAAACCTGGTCTCACTTGATGTTTCCACATTCACCTCTTTCCTCTTCTTGATCTAGGCCAGTGGTTTTCTCATGTTGGGCTGAAGGGGCCTGTTACCAATGGAGACTGCTGAGCCCCAACCACTCAGATTCTGGGTGAGGCCGAGGAATCTGCATTTGTACCAAAGATGAGTGAGTGATCTGAGGACCATTTTTTTTTTTTTTTTTGAGATGCAGTTTCACTCTTGTTGCCCAGGCTGGAGTGCAATGGCACGATCTCGGCTCACTGCAACCTCCACCTCCTAGGTTCAAGTGGTTCTCCTCCCTCAGCCTCCCGAGGAGCTGGGATTACAGGCACCCGCCACCAAGCCCAGCTAATTTTTGTATTTTTGGTAGAGACGGGGTTTTACCATGTTGGCCAGACTGGTCTTGAACTCCTGACCTCAGGTGATCCGCCCGCCTCGGCCTCCCCAAGTGCTGGGATTACAGGTGAAGGACCACTCTTTGAGAAGAATTGGTTTAGCCGAAATGAACTTGTCAGTGTAGCCCAAATAAATCCATCATGATGCCATCTTACATGAGGGAGCACATATGCTTTTCACATCCTGGAATATTCTTTTCCTCCAATTAAGCTCAAATATCTCAAAACTCTGTGGCATTTTTCTTGTTCCATCAGAGTTCTTACTGAGGCCAAATCACTGAAGCCTGAAATGGTGGGGCCCATGAGTTTGGACTTCTTTTTCCTGAAGGCAGGACAGAATCAGAGGAAGGTTTAGCACATAGATTAGACGTGATTGAGCTTTATTTTAGGACTATTATTCGGGGAGTAGTATGTAAAAAACTGCAGGAGAAAAAGACTAGCTAGGCTTACATTAGTCCTGGAAAGAGATTGAAAGAGGGTGGCAGTGAGGATGTAAGGGCGGCGTAAAGAGGAGTAAAAGGTGCCACTCAGTTTGCCAGCCTGACTGGCTGGGAATACGATGGCACCAACCAAACAGGGACAGGCATTGAGGCCACAGAACCAACGATGGCAACACTAGTCTGTGAGAACGCATGGACACAGGGAAGGGAACATCACACATTGAGACCACAGAACCAATGATGGCAACACTAGACTGTGAGAACGCATGGACACA
>NW_012106697.1:1916340-1925801 GCF_000951045.1 Mandrillus leucophaeus | reverse complement strand
TCATGAGGCTGAGGCAGGAGAATCACTTGAACCCAGAGGCGGAAGTTGCAGTGAGCCGAGGTCGCAGCACTGCACTCCAGCCTGGGCGACAGAGTGAGACTCCACCTCAAAAACAAACAAACAAACAAACAAACAAACAAACAATGGACTGGACCAGTGACTTCTCAAGAGTAATTTCCAGACCAGAAGCATCAGCAGCTCCTTCTACCTTGTTAGAAACGCAAATTCTTCGATCCTGCCCCTGACCTACTGAATCAGAGAAGTCTGGAAGTGGGGCCTAGCAATCTGTGTTGTAAGGAGCTCTTCAGGTGACACTGAATAGTGCGGAAGCCTGAGAGTCCCTAGCCTAGACTGAATGTGCCATGCAGCAGGGTCCCGGCCAGCCCTGCCGAACGCTGTATTCCCAGTGTTTGGAGCGGTGCCTGGCACGGAGTAGGTTCTGGGTAAATAACTGCAGAGTGAACAAGGGTTATAATGTCAGCTGCCGATTTTTGAGACAAAATTATATATTGTGCTGTGTGCTAAATCATTTCATGTATTGAAAGTATTGCTGTTTCCAACAATCCAATGAAGTAAGGTCTTTTAAAAAAATTTCACAAAAGAGAAGAATTTTAGAGATGTTAAAAATCTTGGCAAAGGTCACAGCTGTTCGTGTGTGAAGATTCAGTGTAAATGCAAATCTTCAGACTCTAGAAACGGGGCAATTAGTCATTATATGTGTTTGTTTTCGGGTGGAATGAGTTCACTTTTGAAAACATTGATTATTATTATTGTTATTATTTAATGTTAGCGGAACAGAAAGTACTGTTGTTTCCTTTTAGTACTTTAAGTTTTGGAGGTTTCTAGATGTTTCTAGATGAAGGGGAAATAGCCAAAACAATAGAAATCACTGGGCACAGTCAGGATGCCTGAGAAAGAGGAGGAAATTCTTGACAATTCTGGAGTGGTGCAGTCCAATGTGGGATTCAGGCTGTTTCAGTCAACATGGCATATTTCCTACATGGCAAAACATTATGCTTGATAATGAGGATACGAATATAAGATGCAGAGCATTTTGGAGGGGACAGTGAAGAAACATGGCATCAGTGGCATTATTTGGTCTTTATCTTGGTTAAGAAGGAGACACACAGACTTTCGTAGAGAGTGTAGGGGATGAGGATGAGAGTTTGTAGATGAAAGGAGTCAAAATGTTTGGAGCAGCCTGTATATCTTATTGTGCCCTTACTGACTTCTGCAAAGTGCAACATTGTGATTGGTCCAATAATGACGACTTTGAAAACCCTCTTCTTTGAAGAAATGTCAGGATGAATTATGGGCTGCCTTCAACCATGTCCCATGGAAGACTTACAATAGCCTGAGTGGATTTTTTTTTTCCCCCAAAGTGCTTTGTGATTTGCCAAAAGGGAAAAGAAATGGAATTGAAAGAAGAGAAACAATTTGATAGAACAATGAAATGCATGCTAAATAATGATTTTATATCAGATGTTATAAGCTATTGTGATGCACAAGTATGATATTCACATGTAAAAGGGAAATCAAAAACTAATATCTTTATAGTATAGTAATTACAAAAATATTTGCCGTGAAAACCTTAATGTGTCCTGGGTTCATTTGTACAAGAGTCCATTTTTGTCCATTGAGGTGCAATCAATACAGTCAGATCAGTCTTATTTGAATGGATGTTTTATTTGAAATAGATATTGGAATTATTCTGTAATATGCTATTGAAGAACAGGCCCAAATATCACATTAGACACAACACCAGCGCAATCCCATTAGTTTTAAAATTCTAGAAGTTCAGTTTTCCTTGGTGTTAGTCATAATGCCATCTTGTTTTTTCTGTCTACTCACACCTACTGATAGAGTTCTCTATACCTAGTATGGGTTACAAAAATGTTGATATCAGGTTGGAATTTTTTTTTTTTTTGAGACCGAGTCTCACGCTTGTCACCCAGGCTGTGGAGTGCAGTGGCATGATCTCAGCTCACTGCAACCTCAGCCTCCTGGGTTCAAGTGATTCTCCTGCCTCAGCTTCCCATGTAGCTGAGATTACAGGTGCGTGCCACTGTATCCAGCTAATTTTTGTATTTTTAGTAGAGACAGGGTTTCACCATCTTAGCCAGGCTAGTCTCGAACTCCTGACCTCAGGTGATCCATCTGCCTTTGCCTCCCAAAGTGTTGGGATTACAGGTGTGATCCCCTGTGCCGGCCATCAAGTTGGAATTATACACTGCTGCTTTTTATTACATGGGATTATAGTTTAAAATGACATGCCTATTTAGGCTGGTTTTGGAAAACTTAATTTATATTAATTTTCATTTCCATTTTGATATCCATGTACCTTTTGTAAGCATTAAATTAGTACCATGGATAGAAGTTGTAAAGTTTATGCTGTACTCATCAACCATAGGTTAAACTTTTCTTTCACTTTGATGCTTTTTATTCCTAAAATTTCAGTAACCTTTCTGGCATTCTGGACAGGAAGACACCCATCATGCTTGTTAGAAGGCAGGAGAAATCCTCCAACAAGTAAGAAGCTGCAAATGGTAATGAAGAGCTGAAATAGCTGGACCCTTAGGAATCAATTTGTGAAACAATCCATTACCTTTTTGAATGCTTGTAAAGCATACGTTTTAATTCAAGCAGGAATCAAAGGGAAGATAAGAAAACAACTGTTCTTTCACTTTCCAAATACTATGTAACATTTTGATTTAAAAATAGGAATGTGGCATTTGCTCTTGAACAGCATTAAATGTGCTGGTATTTTTTTCTAAAATGTCTCTCACACCTCATTCTAGTGCTGTAGCTCTTGTAGAAGGTTCTAGATTCCTGTTATTCAATTAATTGTATGAAATGACAGCTGGGGTTTGCAAGCTTCCTTGAGTCACTGTATGTTTTCCTGTGCATGTTAAGCCAGAATTATCTATTACAAGTACTCCTAATGGGGATCTGCAGTATTACAGGTGACAAGGAAACAAAGTGATTGTAGCCATGACAACTAAGATAGGAAGAAAGAGAAACGGATGATGAACATCCCGTCTCCACATGATAAGGTTGAGGGTGAAGAGTGTTCCTAGGTACAAGCTTCTAGGCAAGTGGAAAAGGTCTAACAAGCCCTACATGACCCCCTTGTAGCAGAGAAGTGTAGTAAGCGACAGCGCACATGGTATGTGTCTGTATACTGGCTTTCTACATGCTTTGTTTATGTTCTGTCCTTTAATTTTCATTCTGAACACCCCAATCTGAAAGAGAAGTCTAAGAAAGTCTAGTGGGTAAGATTACAAAAAAAGTTTGTTGACTCATGTAGGTCTTGGGCGTAACTGTCAGTAAATCTGTTTCGGAAAATGCGGTATCCTGGGAATTTAAGAACAGCCAGAGTGATATGCCAGTTTGAGGCTATTATGCATAATCTTTGAGTGACAGGGATTCCTTTCCTACTATCAAACTTTCTCCGATTCTTATAATCAGAAGCCCACATGCTCTGAAAAACTATGCCTGACTCGTCTAATGAGTGACTTCCCCAAAACAAAGTTTGTCTCTGCTGTCAAAATTCCTCACCCAGTGATAATCACTCCTACCAGAACTCCATCCATTTCAGCTACCATTTCCTTCCAGGTACAACTTTTTAAGGACCCACAATCCACTCCTGATCCGAGTTGACTGGGTTGACACATTATCTCCGTACCAGGACAGCTCTGCTTCACAGAGACTGTAGACAATGATACTGTTATAAAATATCACCCAGTTTCTGCACTGTCAGACATTATTTATCCCCTGGTGATGGAAAATGAATGAAATTTACTAAGTGGTGCTGAAATACATTTTTCACGATCAACTAAACTTGTGCTAGTTTAAAAGAAACAAATCACGGATTCTCTTAGGTCTTTCCCTTCCTTTTATAAGTCAAAACATATGAATACATCCCTTCCATTTGGGTTCCCATAATGACACCCAACTGTCCCATACTGTTCATTAGCAGTTCCCTAAGGATTTTTTTCTGGCTTCTTTTAGCCAAGAAACCAAGAACTACAAATACCGATACAAATTTGTCAACACATAAGGCCTAATGGCATGTAATACTGCCAGTCTAGGCCGATACAGAAATAGTCATTTAGAAGACAACTCAGAGAAAAAAGAAAGAAGCCTTCATCAAATATGACTTATTGCCTTTTCCCACCTGATCCATTTATATGCCTCACACCAGTATTGATGGACGGGTGAGAGAGAATGGCTGTAGGCCTCGCATTACTCACTGTAATCACCAGCCTCAATAATTGACGGAAAAGAGGCTCTGCTCTGGCAATAGGGAGCCAGTGAAAACTATTTTCATGCAGCAGCTAACCATTTATTCAGATACTCAGCCTGATGCATTTTCAAAGATTGGAAAATTCCTTCTCTGCTAGAAATGGAGGTGGGGGCAGGTAAAAGTGATACTTAAACGTAGAAGCCTTGCTTTGCCCACAGTAACCATGAGAATACTGCCCAAAATGATAATGATAATAATAATAACAATATTTTTTGAAGTGCACCTGCAGCCTTTCCTGCATAGGCTGACAAATGAAGGAGGACATATTTTAAGGAATGTCACTAGAGTTTCCCAGTTGTTTATAATCACCACATTGCCCTTGATTATGGCCTCTCAGCCTGTCCATGTTCATGCACAAAACTCCAAGGCCTGGAATGTTGCAGGGTCTAGATTGATATCTGATGGGTGGTCTTGGCTCAGGCAGCTTTGCTGGTAACACACCCAGCGGCTATTTGGGATGGGCACCACCTACTGCCGTCATTAATCATTAGAAGGACACGGGTTTAGAATTAATTCTCTTGGGTGGCTAGTACAGGATATACCTTAACAATCCAATGCTCCCTCGTCAGAGAGAAACAGAACTGAGAAATAATATTAAGCTTCCTTACCTCTGTCCCTGGTAAATCAGAAATCTTTTGTAAATTGGAAAGAGAGCTCCCCAAATGCAAAATGCAAACCCAGTTTCTTGCTCACTCAAGAAACTGCCATGAGAGTTTTCATAGCAACTTTAAATTGCACAAAAGCCAATTTTGTTTTGTTGCTGTTGTTGTTTTGGAAGATCGCTAAATACCGCTTTTTTTGGTATTTGAGCTTTACTAAAGAAAATGGCAGCCGAGGACATCTAGCGCGCTGTATATGAGTCAGTTGATTGGCTCAGAGGAGGCAAAGGGGAAACTGTTTTTAGGAAACCCGACTTTTCTTTACAATGTGCGTGAACTTTGCAGCAGTAGAGGGATTAGAGCCGTATCTCCATATTCTAGTGTTTAGCAGTACTCTTGTGAATTAGAAACTTGTAAAACCTACATGAGCAGCGCGCGGATATCATAATTACCAGAACAGACCAGTGGAGCAGGGAGTCTGCTACCCTGTCTCCAATATGGCCAATGCTGAACGCTCCAGAAGACGCAGTTCCCCCATCATACACCTAACTGTGCAACACGGGACTACAGGGGGAAATTTCTCCCCATCCCCAGCTGGCGATCAGCAGCGTGTGCCCTGAAGCAGTCGAGTTGAGCATCCCTGTAATTTTATCCTTGACAATAAACTGCCAGAACTCACAGCAATGTGGAATCCTGTTCTCAAACCTTCCCCAAAGGTTTGACTCAAGCTGAAACCAAACAAGCACCTCGATGGAATTACAGACACTGTGTTCAGAATCTATTTCCCTCTCTCTCTTCAGATTTGCTGCCTTTCTGTTTCCCTGAGTGCCTTCGAGTTTCTTTGCGACCAAGAAAAGAAAATAGGGTATCAGCTTGTTTTCTTAACACTATTCCTGATTTCCCACAGCACATCCCACGGCGTGTCCTTTTCCTTGCCCCCGTTTCTATATTCATCACTCCTATTTCTCTTCTTGGAGGAGTGACTCCCCCTTCACAGCTCTTGCAAATTTCATGACACATTTCTGGACTGTTTTGTTGTTATTTTATCTTGCGGCTGTTTCGTTTGTGAAATGAGTGACAAAAGTAAACATAGGATCAAAGTGTGAGCATACAACAGATTCAGAAAACCGTACATGAGAATATCACACATATTACACCCTTTTACTACACTTCTTAATTAATATGGTCTAATATTACTCTACATATTGCAGATATACATTTTTCCCTCCTAGAGCTGCTGCCATGAAATAGATAATTTTACCCAATTCCCAAAACTGATGCCTCTATCTTTGTCTTGGGAGCGTTCTAGATAATTTGGAATTCATCATGGATACAGTACTGTTCAATGTTCCATTAAACAAAATCAATGTGTATGTTCACACACATATATCTAACGTATATGTTGCTTTGCACTCGTCTACGTAAAACTAATTTATCTGTGAAGTTGTTGCTGGTGTTAGGTTGTCGTCATGTTCTTTGGAAACTTTTATCATATTTTCTTTTCCGAACTTATCCTAAAAATGTGTGATCAGCAAATACTGTTAGTTAATATTCCGTATGTCCTCTGAGTCATCATT
Source organism: Mandrillus leucophaeus (assembly GCF_000951045.1). Lineage (NCBI taxonomy): Eukaryota > Metazoa > Chordata > Mammalia > Primates > Cercopithecidae > Mandrillus > Mandrillus leucophaeus. Next base: position 1,919,319 of record NW_012106697.1, on the reverse strand, counting down.
ACAGGCGGCATCTACACTCTGCTTAGACAATCTTGGGCTGCTTTACTCATGAACTTTCCTGATGAAAATGCGTCATTTTAAAATAATGAGTTATTTCCCCTGTCCATTTAATCCACAATAGAATTCCCGATTTGCCTGTGTGACTCGGTTTCCTTAAACGATTCTACTGAAAATGTATCCTAAGACTTCTCAATGTATAAATAAATTATCTTTAGATAGTTGTTTTGTCACTAATGCTATAGCTCTCAGAAAATTCATAAAGCATTATAAAAACTGTGATTCTGCTTATATTGTACTTAGGGGAGGCAGGGTGAAGTAATAGAAAAGGCATGGGTCCCAGAGTCAGACGCACCTGGGTCCTAACCCCAACTGTCGCCATTGTGGTCCTGCACTGTCCACTTCATTTGGGAGCCTCAATTTAAATAGCATCTTTAAATATAGATAATGCCCTTCTTCCTTGAGTCTTTAGGAGAATTAATGGGACAAGAGTTGGTGCTCAAGAAATATGAATTCTCTCTCCTTCTTAGGTTTGGGCTGAGTAAAACAGCAAGCTGCAGAAGAATGCTCCTTGCCCCATGATCCTGGAAATCATTTTGGCTGCTTCCATTTCCCTCTTTCCACAAAACTCTGTCAAAACACCTTCCTCTTGTTTTAACTTTTGTCCCTTCAGATCACCACACTCTGTGGGGCAGCAATTTCTCTAGATTCCTAGATCCTGTGACCCAGTAATCTTGTCTTTTGTTCTTGAGATAAAATGTCTGTGTCCTTCATATAGGGTAAAAGAAGGAAGTCCTAATAATTGCAAAAATAAGAACTAAGGAAAAGAAAAGGAAGGTTAATGTGAGCAGGCTCACATAATTGCTCATGTATCTTTTAATGTTTGTGTGTATAATTCATAACCACCACCACCACAACAAAACAACAGCAATACCTAGCACCCCAAATTTTATCTTTGTGTTGCACTGAGGTACACTGTGTTCAGGGCTTTGCACGCGTTGGAGAGTTTAATGCACAAATGTGTGTGTCCATAGTTTGCCTGCACCTGCGAGGATCTGGACCTCCTGTTGGGTGTGTGCATGGAAGCTGATCCTGTGAAAGATCATGTGGGCAGTACCCAGGACAACTTTCTAGACCCAGTGAAAATTTAGGTGGTCCAAGCAACTTAAAAACAAAACAAAAAAACAAAACAAACAAACAAACAAAAAAAAACGATGTGCAAGGCTAGATGGGAGATCACTTTAACTGTAAAGACATTTTTCTTAGCATCAATGTGAAACTCACAGATGTATAATTTCTGAGATCACCTTTGGTCCTATTAAAAAGATGGGTATCACCTTGGCAGTCTTCCAGTTCAACGGCTGTTTTAAATGATAAATTACATATTTTTGTTAGTAGCACACCTACTTCATTCTATAGTTCCTTCATATCACTTGGACGAGTTCCACCTAGCTGATGATTTATTGCAATGTGATTTTTTTGAGAGGTTCCATCACTCCCCCTCTCATATTTTTAAGTATTTCACCTTCAACAATAGTAAAGGGTAACCCAAGTTCTGTAATAATTTTGAGAATACATGAGAAATTTGACTGTTGTCCTATTAAAAGGGTGAGATGACCAGGGACCAAATATCCCTCCACGGCAAATACCTGTGACGGTGGGAACTGGAGCTCTCATGGAGTCCCAGCCCCAGATTCCTCCTCCCGAGTTCCCAGGACCCCTGCCCAGGCTCTCAGCGGTGGCCACAGAAGGGCACCACGCTGCTGTTCTTCCCCTCTAACCACCAGAATCATGGGAATCAGGCTGATAGCTGGCGAGGAGGAGAGACAGGATCCAGGTGGAAGAATCAGGTCTAAAACTGTAATCTCCCGAAGAGATCTTCCAAGAGCTTCTAACATCCTCTCCCTACTGGAGATTCTTGATTCAAGGAATAGATTTCATTTTTCACCCTAGAAAAATGTGATCATCCAGGAATCTTCCATTTTAAGCAAATCTTTTGCAATCTACAGCATTCACCAATTTTTGGGAAACACTTTATTCTACAAAATTTTAGAAATTCTAAGCACCTCATTTAGGAAGGTGCTTAGAATATTAATTACTCAAATGCCTGTTTATTTCATTATGTACATGGTCTGGGACAACCTTCATTAAACCTTTGGAGTCTTACCACCCTCTCCTCCTCTCCCAGCCTTTCTACAAAGGAACATTTTTATTTGTCTGTTCAAGCTTTCCTCTAAGTGGCCCTCTAAGTAGAAATTTCTCTTGCTTTAGCTACATTCCAGGGCTTTTAAAACCAGAGAGGAGGTAGACAAAGACTGAACTAGAAGGAGTCTTTCTGGTGGAGTCGGTTCCTGAACTCACCTTTGTGGGTGAGAATCTGGGTAATAAGCATAAAAAAGAAAAAAAAAGAAAAAACAACAACAAGACAAAACAACAAAAAAACAAGAAGCCAACTGGAATAGATCAGCCCAAACATTACAAATTGGAGCGAGGGGCCACAGAGAAGCCACTCTGTGTCTTGGTCCCCTGAATTTGGTAAGGCAGGCGGAAGGCATGAATAGGACAGTTTGGAACTACAAGTGGGCGAGAAAGCAGAGAAAGAGGAGATTGCAGAAGCATGATGTATGAATTTGATTATCTTTCATCTTCAGGAGACTCATGTGAAATGCCCTTATAGTATTTTTCTTTCTTTTTTTTAGATAAGAGATTCCACCTTTTTAGAGGCAATTCTGTTTAGAGATTTGGCGACGTGGGCCCCTTGAGTTTCTCCTGTTGCCCTGAACTGTAAACAATCACAATTTCCCCCCCTGTCTTCCTCCCTTCTCATGACCTGGTGCATCTTGAGAATATTCACCCTTTTGTTCATAATCAGAGGCTATTATGGGCTCTGTCTTCCAGGAAAAGAACATTGGCTGGTTGCTTGGACATGTAGGAAATGTCTCTTTTATAAAGGCACTTCGGACCAAGAGAATGAGGCCTCTT
>NW_012106697.1:1893432-1915845 GCF_000951045.1 Mandrillus leucophaeus | reverse complement strand
TCTTACTAATGTTGTAATTATTGACCCTTGACTCAGGGTTCTGGAACCTGGCTCCACACTGGTGTAGATCTTCTCTGTGCAGCTCTGCTCCATTTTGATACAGCCAAGTCCTTAGTTCAATTAGAATTGTCTACACAGAGCCATCAACCAACTAGTCTAGCATCGATAAGTTAAAAAAAAGTAACACTCTGGCCAGGGCAATCAGGCAAGAGAAAGAAATAAAGGGTATTCAAATAGGAAAAGAGGAAGTCAAATTGTCTCTGTTTGCAGATGACCGGATTGTATATTTAGAAAACCCTGCCATTTTAGCTCAAAATCTCCTTAAGCTGATAAGCAACTTCAGCAAAGTCTCAGGATACAAAATCAATGTGCAAAAGTCACAATCATTGCTATATACCAATAATAGACAAACAGAGAGCCAAATTGTGAGTGAACTACCATTCACAATTGCTACAAAGAGAATAGAATACCTAGAAATACAACTTACAAGGAATGTGAAGGACCTTTTCAAGGAGAACTACAAACCACTGCTCAAGGAAATAAGAGAGGACACAAATAAATGGAAAAACATTCCATGGTCATGGATAGGAAAAATCAATATCATGAAAATGGCCATACTACCCAAAGTAATTTACAGAGTCAATGCTATCCCCATCAAGCTACCATTGACTTTCTTCACAGAATTGGAAAAACTACTTTAAACTTCACATGGAACCAAAAAAGAGCTCGCATAGCCAAGACAATCCTAAGCAAAAAGAACAAAGCTGGAGGCATCAGGCTACCTGACTTCAAACTATACTGCAAGGCTACAGTAACCAAAACAGCATGGTACTGGTACCAAAACAGATATATAGATCAATGGAACAGAACAGAGGCCTCAGAAATAACACCGCACATCTACAATCATCCGATCTTTGACGAACCTGACAAAACAAGAAATGGGGAAAGGATTCCCTATTTAATAAATGATGTTGGGAAAACTGGCTAGCCATATGCAGAAAACTGAAACTGGAACCCTTCCTTACACCTTATACAAAAATTAACTCAAAATGGATTAAAGACTTAAACATAAGATGTAAAACCATTAAAATCTTAGAAGAAAACCTAGGCAATACCATTCAGGACATAGGCATGGGCAAATACTTCATGTCTAAAACACCAAAAGCAATGGCAACAAAAGCCAAAATTGACAAGTGGGATCTAATTAAACTAAAGAGCTTCTGCACAGCAAAAGAAACTATCATCAGAGTGAACGGGCAACCTACAGAATGGGAGAATATTTTTGCAATCTATCCATCTGACAAAGGGCTAATATACAGAATCTACAAAGAACTTAAACAAATTTACAAGAAAAAAACAAACAACCCCATCAAAAAGTAGGCAAAGGATATGAACAGACACTTTTCAAAGGAAGACATTTACGCAGCCAACAAACATATGAAAAAAATGTCATCATCACTGGTCATTAGAGAAATGAAAATCAAAACCACAATGAGATACCATCTCACACCAGTTAGAATGGTGATCATTAAAAAGTCAGGAAACAACAGCTGCTGGAGAGGATGTGGAGAAATAGGAATGCTTTTACACTGTTGGTTGGAGTGTAAATTAGTTCAATTGTTGTGAAAATGTGGCGATTCCTCAAGGATCTAGAACTGGAAATACCATTTGACCCAGCAATCCCATTACTGGATATATACCCAAAGGATTATAAATTATTCTACCATAAAGACACATGAACACATATATTTATTGCAGCACTATTCACGATAGACTTGGAACCAACCCAAATGTCCACCAATGACAAAAGAAAATGTGGCACATATACGCCATGGAATACTATGCAGCCATAAAAGAGGATGAGTTCATGTCCTTTGCAGGAACATGGATAAAGTTGAAAACCATCATTCTTAGCAAACTAACACAAGAACAGAAAACCAAACACTGCATATTCTCACTCATAAGTGGGAGGTGAACAATAAGAACACATGGACCCGGGGAGGGGAACATCTCACCCCGGGGCCTGTCAGGGCATGGGCAGTTAGGGGAGGGATAGCATTAGAAGAAATACCTAATGAAGGTGATGGGTTGATGGGTGCAGCAAACCACCATGGCATGTGTATACCTATGTGACAAACCTGCACATTCTGCACATGCATCCCAGAACTTAAAGTATAATAATAATAATAAAGTAACACTCTTTTCACGTGCAGACCATTTTTATGCGGTTATTGGTACCAGTATAGAAAAAAAATATAATCTTTCACATGTATTGAAGAAATAGGAGCTAAAGGAAGCCCTGTTTCAATATTTTGATAACATAGTCTCTTAATAATGAAAATAGTCACTTGTGTGATTACCGGTTTTTCAGGTGTGCGTTGTCATGCACTAGACTTTTTTGAAGAAATATTTCACCCTTTCAAAAGAAGTAGCTTGGTACTACATGGGGCTCTGTGTTATGGTTACTCTGGAATTCTTGACATGTGTGGTCAAAAACTAGTCAAAGAAATTTACCAAGACATAGAATCGGAGGAAGGGGTTGCCCAACGAAAGCTCAGGCTTTTGGTAGAGGACTGTCAACCTGGTGGCCTGGTAGAGGGGAAGCCAGATCTCCTGCTGCTGCTATGCTAGCATCACCTCCTGTGCTTCCCATCAGCCAAACCCAATCAAGAATGAGATGGCCACAGAGTGTGGGTGACTTAGGGTGCACAGAGCTGACTGGAGATTGATAGGGAACTCGTCTGGAAGGGCAAACAGAAATACCTGGTGCAGCAAGGGAAAATGCTGGGCCTGCTGAAAATCATGACTAAGTATTATAAAGGGTGTTGTGTTGGAAAATTTACATCATTTGAGACAGCTTCAGAGAAGTGGCAGAGGAGGTATAAGGAAAAGGATGGCTTGCAAGTAAATAGATGCCTGTAGGAAAGCACCATAACAATCCCTACAGCATGAAAGCAGTGATAAGCAATTGTGAGCCAAACCTGGAAGAAGCTAAATTTCTTTGACCAATTTATTTTTACCCTTGCACCTTCTAGTTGCTTCCATTGCTAGGGCGTGCCATGATCCATTATTACAGTGGTTCTCTAACTTGCAATCAGAACCACCTGGAGAGCTTGCTGATGCACAGACTACTGTATTCTATCTCCAGAGTCTCAAGCTCAGTAGGTCTGGAGTAGGGACTGAGAATTGGCATTTCCATCAGTTTCCCAGGTGATGCTGCTCTTGGTCCAGAGAACTCACTAAAGCCCCTTCATCTTCTTGGTGTCTCTTAACCCTGCCTACCTGTTCATTCAACTGTCTTTAGCTTTTCCTTTTGGTGAGTGCTCTCTGTGTACCACCAGGACGTGGCTGATACACTTGGGTACCTTTTGCCAATTATTATGGAGACACATGTATTCACTGCATCACAAAATAAATGGCAAAGAAACATGGCATTGTAAACTGCACATGGCACAGTCCTTATCCAGCCTATAAGCTGACACACACAGGGGCTGTGCAGCCCTCAGCCTTCCTGGCAAGAGTTCCTCTGCTGGGATGGCTCTCCTTGGCTGAGAGTTAGGAACAAAATCGGGAGTGTGTAGTATCACAGTAGCTAAGGGAAGGGCACCACTCTGAGGGTGGTGGGGATTTTTTTTTATTTTTTATTTTTTTTTGAGACAAAGTCTCACTCTTGTCCCCCAGGCTGGAGTGCAATAGCGCGATCTTGGCTCACTGCAACCTCCGCCTCCCGGGTTCAAGTGATTCTCCTGCTTCAGCCTCCCAAGTAACTGGGATTACAGGTGCCTGCCACCATGCCTGGCTAATTTTTGTATTTTTAGTAGAGATGGGGTTTCACCGTGTTGGTCAGGCTGGTCTCGAACTCCTGACCTCAGGTGATCTGCCCGCCTTGGCCTCCCAAAGTGCTGGGATTACAGGTGTGAGCCACCATGCCTGGCTGGTGGTGGGGATATTAACAGGGCCCTGTTATGGGATGATGGTGACATAGTGCTACAGGGGGTGGAGCTGCCTTGGCTGCATTTGGCTGGTCACCATGAGATGCCCATTTGTATAACTAACTAGGGTTCAGTGGGCTTGATGTATTCATATGAAAGAAATAATGAACAAATAAATACAATAGCTCTTAATTCAATGTGCCATGATATGCTTGCTATTTCACTTGGGTTATTATGCTTAGTTACCTTTTTGCTGTGCCATTTCATTTATCAGTCTATCACTTCCCATAGCTTTTTGCTCTTGATATCCAACCAGAGTCCAGAAGAACTTTCTACTATGTCAGATTCATGGACTACAACAAGGACAAGTGATGACAGGAATCTACTGGAAGTGTTCTCAAACAATCAAAAAAATGCAAAACAAAATGATTTCTAGGCCACACTTTTATTTAACAATTTGTCCAGTTAGATCATCTGTGAATCAATTAGGTACAGCATGATTAGAATAAGTTCTGCAGTTTCATGCATGAACAGTCTTTCAATATGACCTTTGGGCTACTACTAAATGTCAGTTATTAATACACGATGTGTTAATTTAGAAGCTAATTGCTCTTTTTCATATATGAGACCAAAATATGCAGGTGCATCTCTGCTGATTTAAAGGAACTCTGGAATATATATATTTACAGTGTTTAATACATAGTGATTATTCAGGAAAGTAACATTTAAAAAAACCCACCATCTCAAACTATGATGATCATTACAATTGATAAATGATGTTTTCCAAGACAGTTTGCGTTTTTACCATAGAGAAAATGGAGTGCAGCAGCAAAAAAGAGCAAACCTCTCTGTTCTCACAATGAATTTTTAAGGTTCTGAAGCAGTGAAAAGGTTCAGACAGATGAATGATCTTTGGACTTCAGGATTTCAACCTCTGACTTGGATTGTTCTGCAGATGGAACATTCTATGTTGGTGACAGCAGGAACATGGGAAAGTTGACATTAATAATTTTTATACTTCTTAAAAGAAATATTGGATGACCCCCAAACACAGTGGGGGCTTTAAGTATTTCTCTATGTAACCACAACTTCACAACTTTCACAGGCTTACCTGTACGTATTTGCTGAAGACTGAATGAATGAGTCCCAGTGCTTATGCTGGAGGGAACCTAACCTGATGCCCACTTATTCATGATTTAATTACTTATTTGGCCAACATTTTCTGTGTGTCTCTCAGTTAGGCACTATGCTAGTCTGTGTGGGATAAGTAGGTTCTCTTACCAACAACCAGTTTAAGTAGAATGATAACCATGTCTTGATTTTGAATAAACCAATTTTTTAAAGTTACATAATAATAAAGCTCAATTACTAGGTAAAGGGAATAGGATAAAGTCACCAAGGGCAAGCGTGTCCTATAGACAGTCTGTCCTCTTACTTTCCCCCTTCCTCTTGGCCAAGAAAATCCCTCGTGCGGTCCAAATCCCTTCTATTGATGAACCGAAGCTGGGCAGGACACACCCTGTCATTCCTATGCATCCATGTAGCAACTTCTCCATCCACCCATTTACCCATTTGTTCACTCCGAAATTATTTATTTCTGTTCTAGGCTCTGAGAATGCACCAGCGACTGAAACGAACAAAAATGTATGTCTCATGAGTCATAGATTTTAGTGGGAGTGACAGACAACAACAAAACAATAAATAAGTACAAATGTAGCATATGTCAGAATTGGTAAGTGCTTGCAATAGACAATGTCGGTGTTCCTCTAACATTTGTATGTTGAGATTCTAACCCCTACTGTGATTGTATGAGGAGGCGGGGCCTTTGGGAGGTCATTAGGTCATGAGGGTGGAGTCTCATCCGTGTTCCACCAAAGTTTTTGCTTTTCCTCCCATAGTGTGAAGACATTACTGCAGAAACACAAGCTCATCCAGGGACTATATTTCCAAGTCTCCTTCACGTCTGGATAGAAACATGTGGTAAGTTTTGCCACTGTCACGTGCATAGAAGTGATGTGTGTCATTTTCTGGCTTAAGGAGTGGGTATAAATTTCCACCTACTCATTCCCCACCCATGTGCTGAATGCACTGGACTCCACAGCCCGGAGCTGCTGGGGAAGCCAAAAGACGTGTTTTTGTTTCTTAGTCACCACATGGAGGAAAGTTGCTTGCGAATCAGGAACACTCACATAAATAAGAAATACATTTCTATTTTGATAAGATCCTGAAGTTTTTTTGTTGTTGTTATAGAAACTATAGAATAATTATAACTAATTTTGCAGAGGAGAAAAGGATAGGAGTTGCTGGGGAAAAGGGGGCTTCGCAATTTTGTACGGTGTGGTCAGAGAAGGTCTTCATGGGAAGGTGGCCTTCACGTGGAGACCTGAAGGTGGCAGAGAGCAAGCCACGTGGGTATCTAGTGGGAAAGCCTTTTTAGAAAGAGGAAACCAAACGTGCAATGTGTGTAAGTGGAAGTTTCTTGGGAACATCAAGCCAAGCGAAATGACTGAAGTGGTGTAGACCAGAGCGGGTAGGGGCTGAGGTCAGAGAGGTAATGGGGAAGTGTAAAGGATGCAGGGCATGATAGCATTGTAAGTAGTTTGGCTTCTAATCTAAGGGTGATGGGAAGCCATCAGGGGCTCTAAACAGAAGAGCAGTGACATGATCCATTTAGCTAACAGGATTACTTTGGTTGCTGCGTCGAGGTTAAACCAAAGAGGGAAAAGCAGAGAAAAGAACTGTGAAGATGCCATTCCAATAATCCAGTAAGACATGATGGGCGCTTGCACTGAGGGGCTGCAGCAGAGGTGGGGAGAAGTGGGTGGAGTGTGGGTACATCGAGAAGGTAGAGTCAAGAGTAACTGCTGATGGATTGGCTGTGCATGTGAGAGGAAGAGAGGAACCTGTCATGACATAGTAATGGTTTGTTTTGCGTGCCAAAGATCAACTAGAATCAGCCGGTTACTTGTCCAAACACTAGTCTAGGGGTTGTTATGAAGGTATTTTGTGGATGTGATTAGCATGTGCAATCATTTGATTTTAAATAAAGCAGATTATTACCCTCTCTAATGTGGGTGCGCTTCATCCAGCAGCTGAAGGCCTGAAGAGCAAAAACTGGCCAGGCACAGTGACTCATGCATGTAATCTCAACACTTTGGGAGGCCGAGGCAGGCAGATCACGAGGTCAAGGGATCAAGACCATCCTGGCCAACATGGTAAACCCCATCTCTACTAAAAATACAAAATTAGCCGGGTGTGGTGGTGTGCACCTGTAGTCCCAGCTACTCAGGAGGCTGAGACAGGAGAATCGCTTAAATCCAGGATGCAGAGGTTGTCGTGAGCTGAGATTGCATCATTGCACTACAGCCTGGATGACATAGCGAAACTGTCTCAAAACAAAAAAGAGGAAAAACTGAGGTTTCTCTCTTTCCCTCCACATACATATACATATATATACCTGTATGTTTATGCATATTTATATATAGCATACGTGTATCTATACATTAGCAGGGAAGAGACAGCCCATGATGTAATTTCCCCCCAATTGCTACAAGAATGGCCATGTCTGTTCAGTTCCTGACTATGGCCTCCTCTCTTGATTTTGTCTATGTGACTCCCACCAGAAGCCTATACTATTACCGTGCTCTGCAACAATTTTGTTAAAGCTCTTGCGCCCTTTCTTCCCAGGAAATCCTACAAAGAAAGCTAATATGTAAACATGTAAAAGGAGAAGCATCAGCCCAGGTTGGAAGCAGAAGTGGTAGGCCTCTGTCCTATCTGTTCCTCTCCACTCCACCCTCTCAGCCCGTAGAAGTTTCCAAGGTAGCTTGGTGGCTCCCTGAACCCAGTTTGACAACCACTGTCTTATGGAAGAGACCCTCTGACAGGTGGGGATCAGTATGGTGGAACCCACACTCCCCACTTAGGTAAGGCCTTTGTTCACCTGCAGCCGTCTCAGCTGAACTGCAGCAAACACCTTTTTCCATGTCAAATTAGCATGTATTGGGATATCCTCTTTTCATCAACTTGATCATTCGATGGAAACTGACTACTGATGTCCCTCGTGAAGATTGATTAGTTTTTCAATCACATGTTTAGCTGTGATTAGCACATCAGCGTTTATTTTCACTGCAGAGTAAATACATACCAGATATTTATACCTATAATGAGGTGAACTAGTATTAAGGTGCAATATTAATTATGTAACAATTACAATAAAAAATTTAGGTCACAAAAATTCATTTTTCAACTTTCTTGTTTGCTATACCCACATGCCTCCCTTCTGCTGCTGATGCTGAGAAAATTTTGATGGTTAAATCCCATTAGAATTAATGTGACTTACTCCTGTAAATCTCATGGGGACAAATAAGAAATAAACAACCTCATGTTTTCAGAGATAGCTCACAATATTTATGTAAGTCTGTTAGTAGAATACATATATTTTTCTCTTTCCTGCTTCTTATGAAATCCCCTAGCAGATGAAAAAAAGGGTGAGGATGAATATAGAATATGTTTTTCATAAAAGGGTATATGGAGGATGCTCATTTCAAAATAATACAAGTAATTTATTAATTAATTTCAAAAACTAAAATGAAAAATGCTGTGAAAACTCAGCTTTCATGCTAACCAAAAAATTGTAAACAGCCACGACTGAATTGTTTTGTGAAAATCAGAGCAGATTCTAGTAGTTTGATTCATTAAGGAAATGGCTATATTAATTTAAAGTGATTGAAATTTTGATGTAAATTATGGATCATCCATTAGAGATGAGCAGAGGCTTTTAGCACATTAATCTGAAAGAGCAATAGAGGGATATCTTATTTCCTACAAGAGAGACTTAAAATATATGTATCCTTAGCTACCTCACAACGGTAAGATCAATCACTGGAGGCATATGGTACTAGCAATACAAAATACATAGGAAAACAGATAACATATGGTTTGGATTTGCAAGGTATGCTGTGTGAAAAAAAGTGTTTCACACCTTTCCCCTTGATGATAAATGGCTATAAAGGAAATAAAGTCTCTTGCAAAAAAAAAGATTAAAAAAATAAAAGAATCAAACAGATGTGTACATTGAAAACGGATCCGTTGGAGAGGCTGAATTTTTTTTCAGAGGATAGAAGAAAGAATGCCACATTTGTGACTTCAATATTTCTTACTCAGGGTGAACTTTCAAGGAGCAAATGGCCAATGTTTACAGCCCCATAAGGCCAAGAACGATAAAAGGGAAATTTACAGTTGGCAAAGGCAAATATGTAAATAAGGTTTATAGCTCCGCCAAACATCAGGCATTCTAAATTGTGACAAGACAGAATATTTGTTACCTGAATGAGACCATTGCCAAATGCTACCTACCATTGATGTGTTAGACTGAGGCTATGGATGTGGATGAACTGAAGATGGAAGTCACATTTTTCTCTTAAGAACAAACCACAAATACGGAAGAAAGTAAAAGAGGAGATCTTCTTCACTTTCCCTGAATAAAATGGCAGCATGATCTTAAATAAAAAACAGCATATTGCATAAAGGAATTGATAAAGAACATTAGTTTGTTGCCCCGCAGGGGCTGACACGACTCTATTTAGTGTCCCTGGTTGTGTGTGGGAACAAATGCTGCTGAACCAAATTTATGTCCCATGTGCTAAAGCACTCCAGGCATAAATTCCCAAAGCCCATTTCAGAGCATCTTTGGAACCTTTTGAGAAAATGGACATATTAGTAGTGCCTTCAGACATCAGTTCTGAGTCTATAGAATCCCTTTTTTCTTAAATATATCCAAGTAGTCATAACCCTCAGGCCCTGGACGAAATCAGATGAAGAGGCATCTTTCAGATTAGTTCTGGACTATAACAACTTGATAATTCTCATTTAGGGCTCAGGGTCATTTAGAATATTCTCTGGAAAAGCACCAGAGACCATAATATTTCGGGAAGCCCCCTCCCTGTTTCGGAGTGTGGCTCCTCGGGACCCATTTGCACCTGACTACAAAAAAAGAAAAATAAATTCAACGTCAAGTGCACTATTACCCAAATATACAAGTCCTCGTGTGTACTGCAGCTCATTTGTACCAGATGATCTAGAATCGCTGCTAAAATAAAGGTTATTTACCCTCCCTTTCAACACAGACTACATAGGCCTTCTTATCTTTGGTGGTTTTCCTCGGGTAATTTGCCTTTGAATTTTAAAATACTGATCAACAAATCAACGACATTTCCTGTGAGGCTACTGCTGCAAGCTTGTTGCTGAGGGAATTCACAGAGCAATAACTGCATAGGCTTTGTCCTCAACAACCATATGAGATTAATATCCGTATGATGTAAGTGGTTTGGACTCCTTCTGAAGTTCCCCCCAGGGAAGAGAAATTGGGGTACTTCCGGAAGGATGGCCAAATTTCAGACAGGAATCTATGAGCATGTTTGTCATGGAGAAATTCCTCACCTAAAGTTGCTATTTTAGCACTTGACTTCTCCTTTAAGTCAATGAAACAGAACAAACCCAAAATGACACTTATTTTAATTGGTTATAGGACTGCTGCTGAAGATTTATTCTACTGAAGTTGTTTTGTTTGGTTTAAGATTTCCAACTCAAAAGGGTGCCCACTGTGGCTCAACGCAGTCATATTCTGAACTGCCTCCTTTAAAATGGAAGGGCTCTCAGAAAGGCAACATTCAGGGGATCAGGGAGGTAAAGTCTAAGAATGTAGTGAACCCAAGGATGTTATACTACCCCAGGTAAACATCTACTAAAGTGGGGATCATGTATGATCCACACTGAGGAGGAAACTAGATCCCAGGAAGAAGATCAAGCTAAAAATCATGTTACTCGTGTATAATTTTTACAAAAAGATTCCGGCTTTCTATTACAATATAGATCTCATCTCATTTTCCCATATTTCTGTGCACTGGAATCCTGGAATCAGAATATCAAAAATTGGTTTACTTAATATTTTCGAAGCTCTTTAAAAAGCTTCAGGCAGTTGGTGTAGAATGCAGGAGTCTATTTTTATGATGGAAAATATGATATGGTTTGGCTCTGTGTCCCCACCTACATTTCATCTGGAATTTTAATCCCCAAATGTCAAGGTAGGGACCTGGTGGGAGGTGATTGGATCGTGGAGGCGGATTTCCTCCATGCAGTTCTTGTGATAGTGAGTGAGTTCTCATGAGATATGATAGTTTAAAAGTGTGGCACTTCCCCATCCTGCTCTCTCTCTCCTGCTGCCATGTAAGACGTGCCTGCTTTCCCTTTGCCTTCTGCCATGATTGTAAATTTCCTGAGGCCTCCCCAGCCATATAGAACTGTGAGTCAATTAAACTTCTTTTCTTTAAAGATTACCACGTCTCAGATAGTTCTTTAGAGCAGCGTGAAAACAGACTAATACATCACACCTCATACTCAGCTAGTGGTAACAACCTGGATTTGTGTAATAGCAATAGGTTTATCTTACTCTAAAAAACGCATTGCTTTTTTTGTGCTCTAATGATTTTAGAAATTGCTTTTCTCCCCAACTCCTACAAGACAATAAATGATAGGCTCTGAAAAATAGCCACAAAGTTGATACACTAGAGCAGTGAATGCCACACTTTTGGCAACCTTTGGAAATGACCCTCAAGATTTCTGCCCCTGGTGTACATGCCCTGTGTAATCCTATTCCTTTGATTTAGTGGGACTGTGAATATGATCATTAGATCATTTTGTATAGCAAAGGTGAGGGGATTGTGCAGATTCTTTTAAGGCCCCCAAGTTAGCTGACTTTGAATTGATAAAAAAGATGTCTTGGGATGGACCTGGACTACTCAGATGGGTCTTTTAAAATAACTGGGCCAGGGCTGGGCGCAGTGGCTCACGCCTGTAATCTCAGCACTTTGGGAGGCCGAGGCGGGTGGATCACGAGGTCAGGAGTTCAAGACCAGCCTGGCCAAGATGGTAAAACCCTGTCTCTATTAAAAATACAAAATTAGTGACCCGTGGTGGTGGGGCATTCCTGTAATCCCACCTACTCAGTAGGCTGAGGCAGGAGAATCGCTTGAACCTGGGAGGTAGAGGTTATGGCGAGCCAAGATTGCGCCATTGCACTCCAGCCTGGACAACAAGAGCAAAACTTTGTCTCAAAAAAAAAAAAAACCAAACCGGGCCCCTCCTAAAAGAAGAGATTGGTACTATGAGAGAGTCTATGGTAGAGATTAACAAGGAGCTGAGATCAGCTTCTAGGAGCTAAAAGTGGTCTCCAGCTAACAGACATCAGGATGCTGGACTGAGGACTGAGGTCCTACGACCACAAAAAGATGGATTCTGCCAACAATCTTGAGGAGCTTGGCAGTAGTTGTCTCCCTAGTTAAGTCTGTAGATGAGGACACAGCTGGCTAACTCTTTGATTTCAACCTATTGATACCGTGATCAGAGAACCCAGCTCGCTTATGCTCAGGATTCTGCCCTACAAAACTGTGAGCCAGTAAGTGGGTATGTTTTGAGCTGTTATGTTTGTAGAATTTTGTTATGCAGCAATAGAAAATGAATATGGCATTCCATCAGTAAAAAATGTGTGCACACATACTTCCCTGTGTGAGTATTTATAGCATGTTACTATCAATCTCAACATCAAACACTAAAAGAGCTTGTTTTCTTATACTTTTAGTAAAATCCTATGTATAGCAGTTCTAATATTTTCTTTCTGCACCCCATATATTAAGCACTCCTCAGGTGAAAACACTCCAATTTGTAAACCTTCCACTGCCTTAGAAGATTAGAAATGTGGACTCTCCTTAGAAAATGTCTTGTGCTTGGCCCTTCTTAATTAGCCACTAGAGTCAGATAAGATCTCAGTGTTTCTCCTGTAGGGAACCATTGTTAACTCCTTCTCTTCCCCTCACCCCACATTTATTTTGTCATAAAGTCCTGGAGATTCAGCCACCTGTCTAGTTCTAGGCACCAGCATCTCTCCCTTAGATTCCATACAACAGACCTGTTCTGCTTCTCTCTTGCCCTGGTCCAATGATCTATTTTTCATGCAACACTTAGAGCGATCTTTAAATGCATCTCTGATTGTATCACTTTCTAGTTCAAATCTTTTCCAAATCCAAACCCGTTTGAATGGCCCTTGATATGGTTGGGATGTTTGTTCTGTTCAAATCCGATGTTGAAATGTGACTCCCCATGTTGGAGGTTGGGCTGAGTGGCAGGTGTTGGATCATAGGGGCAGATCCCTCATGAATGTCTGAGCTCCATTCCCGTGGTAATGAGTGAGTTCTTGCTCTGAGTTCTCACGGGATCTGGTTGTTTAAAAGAGCATGGCATCTCCCCCACACCCCTTGCTGTGCTCTCACAATGTAACATGCAGGCTCCACTTCCCCTTCCATGATGATTGTAACTTTCCTGGGGCCCTCATCAGAAGCAGATGCTGGAGCCATGCTTGTGCAGCCTGCAGAAACATGAACCAATGAAACCTCTTTTCTTTATAAATTATCTTGGACTAATTTTCTTTTCTCAGGTATCCCTTAATAGCAAAACAAAAATGGACCAGACAGTCCCCATCCACCTTCCTGTCTTCAGCTCCTGTCCCTCCCATGTGACGCCATGCCCTCCAGCCACACTGGCCTTTTCTCTCTCTTTCATCATGCTCTGCTGTTCCTACATGAAGGCCTTCACGCACAACTGTCCCTTCTGCCACTGCAGCCTTCTTCCCACCTAGCCTTACTCCACCCTCCCGATCCTTCAATTTACCCAATTGTGGCAGAGCCAGGTAAGATCTGAAGATCAAATGAGCTCAGCTGGCAAAGTTTTGCAAAGTTAGCTTTGACTTCCTATTTCTCTATCACATGACATCATAGAAAAGCTGATGAGTTTGGTTATTCACATTGCCGTGGCCTATGCAGACCTTGGCAAATAAATGTCCACAGTAAAAATCCCTGAAACGGGTGACATTGGCCACTGCTTGTCTGTTGTAGAGGGTTTTATGCCCATTCTACTTTGACTGAGTTTTCAAGGTATACAATATTAATTCAAAAGGAAAACAATCAGAGACTGCGAAGTGCAGGTGGCTCACGTGCTCCTCAGGCAGGCAGAGGTAGTTGCTGGGATGGAGTCCTCTGCTGATGGGCAGGACATAGCAAAACAATCAAGAGGAAATCTCTGTACTTATCACAAATGGAAAATGAATTTTTCAGTTGTTTTACAAACTGCAGTCCATTTGTAACAGAAGCAAACCTGTTGAGAAATCTCTGGAATATCATGCTGTATTTTCTGGGCTGGTTATGCATTCTCCAGGCAGACCCCAAAGCCAGGGATCATCCCATCCTCTGCAGGCGTGGTAGACTGTTTGCAAAGGTAGACACAGCGCTTCCTCCCATCTCTGGATCCCACTCTTCTGCCATGTGAAGCTGCTGCTCCTCCCATCAAGAGTCTATTTCTACTACCCTCGAACAGGATGGACCCTGTACTGCATTTGGTGAACAAAACACAGGGAAAGTGAAGTCATATGACATCTTAGCTTCTCCTCAAGAAGTCTTCTGGCTTGCACTCTTTCCCTCTTGTTGCTCTGAGATTACTGTATAAAGTGTCCTGGGTTGGACTCCTTGAGGAAGAAAGATCCTTGAGGAGAAAGAAACCCAGGCACCAGCCAAGATCAACTACCAGAGAGGTGGGTGAGCCCATGGTGGACCTTCCATCCATTCCTGCACCACACGACTGCAATTGCGGGAGTGAGCTCAGCGGATCCAAGAGAAGAATCACCAGCTAAGCCCAGTCCAAACTGCGGAACTGTGAGCAAGTCAATGGTGCTTATTTGAATTACTAAGTTTTGAGGTGGTCCATGATGCAGCAATAGATGGCTAGGAAGAAAGCATAGAGAAAATCCACATGTGAGTGCCAGGCGATATGACCATGGCTTTATTGCTCTTAATTTTACAAAATCACTTTATATGGTGTTCTTTTCTTCTTTCATAATAATGATCCTGGATTTGTTACATGTCTTCTGGTCTTACCAGACAAAATGAGCTCATAAACAAAGAAAGCACAAGAAATGAACAAAGAAAACGTCAGTTATAGTGCAGTCACGAGGCCGTTTACTAATTTTTTCCACTTCTCTCCCTTCCAGGACATGGTAAAACATCTCTTCCTTGATTCTTTAAGGGTAGATGTGGCCATGGGATTTACTTCGGCCATTGAAGTTTGAGTTGGAAGCCTTAAGAGCCAGTGCGTGGTTGGACACCTTTCGCCGTTCTCTTTTCATTTGCCAGCGAGTGGCGGTGCTGTGGACAGCACTTATTCCCTCAGCCTGCATTCTGGAGTGAGGACGAGTCAAACAGAGCCTCAGCTGACCCAAGATGAACTTGTAGCCAGAGGGTTTGGGGTGTTTGTTGCTGTGATGCAACCTCGCCCATCTTGTGGGATACAGATTTTCACACAGTAGATGCTAAGCTGGATACTTACTTTGCTAAAAGTTCTCCTCCCACACCCAACAAAAGTTGCTCAGAATATCAAAGAGTAAATTTCACTCCTCTTTCAGTGCTTGTGCTCAAAAAGGAGCAAGGACAAGGCCCTTATTGAGAAGAATTAAAGAACACCCACCAAATCACAGGTATACTATCACTATGTCCTATAAAATAGCACATCAATATTAAGACTATAGAAATTTTCTATGCATCATATTTCACTTTTAAACTAAATTTACATCTCAAACATAAAATTGCTTAACATCTGAAAGAAGATTTCTATAGCTCAGAGTCATCAAAATTACTGCTTGTACATGAACTCCTCTTGCTGATAGCTTGATATTTTAATTTCCAATGAACTTAACAAATGACTGTTTACAAAGCATAAGAAATCCTATAGCACTGAATAATTTCAGCAGTGGCTCCTACACATGAGATGGTGACTTTAAACAATGATTTTATAGATTTTTAAGAATGATTTTCACATCAAGTGTCTCAATAAAGAGGCCGAGTTTCATGAGTCATTGCCTTGATGTTGATAACAGAAGTTGATAATGGAATAATTTCTCAAACATGACAAAGAATAAATACTTGATTGTTCACACAGGCAAAAGGTAGCCTAACCCTCTTCCTTACTCCTTTAGCATTTTCATCTCCTTCTATGATACACCTGCTCACACTGTCCTGTGAAGTAAGCCTGTTCCTCCACTTCACTGTGGCACCTTTACACCGCTTATGCTGGTAAGGACTTTACATGTAATAATTCACTTAATCATATCATAAGTCTACGAGGTAGGTATTATTATTTTCCCCATTTTACATCTGAGGCACAGAGAGGTTAAGTAACTTATCTAATGTCTCACAGTTGTAAAGAGCAAAACTGCCGTTAGAGCCCAAGTCTGATGGAATACTGATCCTGAATTTTTTGTCAACTTTGTGTGATTTAAATGGCATCTAAAAAGGTTTTTTTAATTCAAACTTATTTCCACAGCAATTTATGTCCCACAGATTTGTCTGAAATGTTACCATTAGAAATGAATTCATTATGGTTTATCCACATCCCTTCTATAAGTTATTTCTAAAAAATGTAATGCCACTGGAAGGGTAACACATGGCATTGTTAATGTGTATTAAGTTAGTAATGTGTGTACCTCAGTTAAGAATTAATTCTGGGAGAGTTAGAGGCATAATGACTTCACTTGGTACCTAAAAACTAGGCATTCAATAAAGATCGGAAAGTACCAGAGAATGGGATTGTGGAAGGTTGGGCGCCAAAAGCCAAGGCAAACTTAATTTATATGCCCATTATCTCAGGGCTTGTTCTATTTCAATGAAACCCTCTCATCTCATACAAAAGCCATGCTATAGTATTTATTTATTTATTTATTTATTTATTTATTTATTATGAGTCAGAGTCTTGCTCCGTTGCCCAGGCTGGAGTACAGTGGCACGATCTCAGCTCACTGCAACTTCCATCTCCTGGGTTTAAGCGATTCTCCTGCCTCAGCCCCCTGAGTAGCTGAGATTACAGGCACCTGCCACAATGCCTGGCTAATTTTTGTAGTTTTATTAGAGATGGGGTTTCACCAAGTTGGCCAGGCTGGTCTGAAACTCCTGACCTCAGGTGATCCACCGCCTCAGCCTCTCACAGTGCCGGGATTACAGGTGCGAGCCATCGCGCCTGGCCTAGTTATAGTATTTATTATAAGAAGAAGGTTTTAAGAAACATGTTTTGACTCTTGGTATTTTATTGCTTGCTTGATTGATTGCCAATATTGTGTTTGGTGAGTACAATCCAAGAGCTGCAAGAGTGAGAGACCAGGGAAACAAGGCAGGAAAGAGGCAGTGGGGCACACACAGCGATGCATGACTTAGCTGACCACTGCTTCCTGGATCCTCTCTGGAAGACCACTTGACCATGTAGGACATCTCAGGACTGATTAATACAGAGAAATCACTATCTTGGAAAAGTCCATCAGACAGAGGATTAATCCTGTGTCTAACATCGCCTGAAGTTTACATCAGAGGAGCTAGTATTACCAGTATGCGTTATTTTAAATCTGACTAAGTGCTTGGATTTTTAGATTTTTACCGGAAGTTATTGTGTGCGTATGTCAGCTGAATTAACTTGGAAGGTATTGCAGGCCCGATTTGAACTATGAGAAAGAGAATGACACTCGCCTTTCATTCTCATTCTCATAGTTCCGGGCCACCTCTCAGCTGCTTAAGCTTTGTAACCATGACACACAGGGAACCTCTTACCTTTGCATCTCAGTTTAGTACAAACTTAGGAGTTCCTTGCTCGGGCAGTAAGAGTTCACTTCACTGTGGTTGGATCTTTTCCCTTCTTGACTCCATGAATCTTTCTTTAATATCCACTTATAAATGATACAATTCTGACTTCTGAGAATATTGGAGGGATGGGGCAACACACAGAATATATTAAACGATTTTTTTTTTTTGTGAGACCCTGGACAGGAATTGTAAAAGGAGTTATCGACCTCTCGAGGTTTTCACTGTCAGGAGGCTATTCATAAAAGCACACTGCTTATAATGGCAGAGATCTGAGGTAGCAAGCCAGAGGGTAATTAAAGTTAATTGATATGTTATTGTTCTGTGTGTTACAGCATTAAAATATGGGAAAAAATGAGCATTTAACTTGTCAAATTGCTCTTCTACATAACAAATCTGAAAACAAATAAAGATATAGTTATGAAAAAAGTACTAAACAAATATTTTTCTTGACCTTGTCCTAGGTAAGCAACTGTCTCCCTTAGCAGTGTGGTAAGGCATGAAGAAAATCATTCATTTAACATGTACTTTACAGGGTGCACATTTACTTAACATGGTAGTTCCTGATTATGAAAGAATCATTAAGTTGAAGGACTCTTGAGGCTTTTGTTAATAATTTCATCCACATTCAGGTTCAATCATAATTTCTTAACTATATCAGCAATTTGACCTCTTTGATGATTGTAAACTGTGTTCCCTTTCTTTTCCCTCATTCCTATTCCTTCTGTCTCCTGTGCTTGCACATAATGAGAAAAACCCAGTTGAAATGTTTCAGTGTAAGTCTGTACCATAGTTAGCTAAATGCAGAAGTCAAGAGGACAGCTGCATTCTATTTATGTTACAGGTATGATATCCATCCATAGATCATGAAGGCATTCTTAAATATTTTTTGTTTTTCATAAGTGGTAACATTAAAAAATTATATTTGAGAAATGGGTACAATAGCCAGTTAGGATACATAATAACAATTCACATTTACAGAAATCACATGTCCCAGGCACACTTTCCTTATTTTTCATTCCTGCAATTTTATGAGGTAGGTACTGTCATTCTTTCTACTTAACAAATAATGAAATCAATCCAGACATTATGTTGCTATTAACTATTTCTTTTCTCCTCCTTTTTTTTTTAAAGGACTCTGTGAGAATCTTTTCTCCTCACGTAGGCTTTCCCTGCCAAATGTCAGGAATCTATTCCTGAAAAACAGGCGTTCTGCACGGAACATTGAGAGTTCATTACCAACTACAGTTGACCTTTGAACAATGCGGGTCTGATCTGTGCCAGTCCACTTCTATGTGGATATTTTTCAACCCAGTGCCAAACTCAGATTAGAAATATATTATTTGTGGGCTGAGAAACACATGTATAGAGAGAGTCAACCTTTTGTGCATGCCAGTTCCACACGGCCAACTGTAGACTGGAGTGTGTGCGAATTTGGGTATACACAGGTGTCCTGGAACCAATCCCCCGTGTACACCAAAAGATTAGTATATTTCATTTCATTTCACTTTTATTTTGAGATAGAGTTTTCGTCTGTCACCCAGGCTGGAGTGCAGTGGTGCAATCACAGTTCACTGCAGCCTCGATTTCCCGGGATCAAGTGATCCTCCCACCTCAGCCTCCCGAGTAGCTGGGAACACAGGCATGCGCCACCACACCCAGCTAACTTTTGTATTTTTTGTAGAGATGGAGTCTCACTATGTTTCCCAGGCTGGACAGAAACTCCTGGGCTCAAGTGATCTGCCTGCCTCGGCCTCCCAAAGTGAGGGAGAAGAGCGTATTTTAAATGAGAAAAAATATAGTTTGTCACACATCAAATAAAAACCTCCAATCAACTACCAGGTTAGGATGTCAAATGCCTAAAGTTTCATTTCTTGACTGCCACACAATGAATACGGCTGTTGATGGGGATTTTGAAAGCAGTAACACCTGCTCCCAGAGCCTGGGGCACCTCTCACTTTCCAAATGACTCTGATGGGTTACCAATTGTATTTGGAAGGTAACTGCAGGTTGACAAGTATATTGATTTCTTTAAAATGAGTACTGAGGTTAGGTACAGTGGCTCATGTCTGCAATCCTAACAGTTTGGGAGGCTGAGGCAAGAGGATCGCTGGAGCACAGGAGTTCAAGACCAGCCTGAGCAACATGGTGAGACCCCATTTCTACAAAATAAAACATAAAAAACATTGGCCAAATATGGTGGTGTGTACCTATGGTCCCAGCTACACAGGAGACTGAGGCAGGAGAATTGCTTATACCCATGAGTTCTAGGCTGCAGTGTGCAATGATCGTGCCACTACACTCCAGCCTGGGCAAGAGAGTGAGACTCTGTCTCTAAAATAAAATAAAATAAAAATTTAAAAATGGGTATTAAATTTTGATGTTATAAAGAGAATTTTTTTCCTTTGTAAAAATTAGCCATGGATTATTTATATATGTGAGAAATACAAGCAGATCACACCAACAGGATCACAGAAGGCTTTAATAAAGGGCTATTGATGAGGGTAAGGACAGGGCTGGGGAAACCAGCCCTAAGTCTGTAAAGTCGAGGGGCACTTCGCAGTCCACAGAGAAAGGAGCTGCAAGTAAAGCAGATGGTCACTCCGAGGGAGCTGTGGCCTTAGGAGGGGGACAGTGTCTCCTCACAGCTCCCTTGGGAGAGGCTTGGGTAGTGCACATCCCTGCTACCCTACTACACTCTCCTTCCTGCTTCGATCTCTGCTGGTCTCCCATTGGCTAAGCTCAACCGGAAGTCAGAGATCAAGGAAGTCTGCTTTTGTGGTCCCTAAAGGTCAGCCTTCCAGGGTGCCAATCAGGGTGCAGAAGTAGAGAGTGGGTCTGCAGGGGCAAAGCGGAAGCACCCATCACAGCAAGCAGTTTTGTTTTGCTCTGAACTCCCCAGTGTGTCCACTTTGTTGAGTTGGCATTCATAAGCAGTGCCAGTACTCTTGTCTTTTCTCCCTATTTCCAGAAGCAAAACACTGAAGGGGGAACCTGGTTCATCCCACTCATCAACTTCGTGTTGTAAGATCCCTTTTGTAAAAACTGTAGCCACACACCCACGAGTCTGACCAAAGACCACTTTATTACATGCTCCAGATGAGGAAATCCCAAGAGAAATAAGTTTTAGGCTTTCCCTTTGCAATGAAAATATTTGTAGGATGAGTTCTATCTATAGAACTTTATTGCATTCAAACCTCTGAATTTTCCAAATTGGCTTAGAAGCCTTAGGCATTTCAAAACTACCACTGCCTCCTAAATCTTTGGCCAAAAATAGACTCCTATGCTGCAGACATTGGCAACTTGTAGGAAGTTAAAACTGACACTGAAATCACCCTCTGGTCAACAGCTGATAAGCTAATACCCTTGACTGCCTTTTCCAGCAGTGATGGAGCAATGGGATGGATATATCTGTTGAGTTCCAGTCATCTTGGAAAGTTTTTGCCGCTTTCCCTGAATGAAATGCTGCAGAGCGGACACAGCTAATTGCTTGCTAGCTGGATGAGTCTGCCAAAGAGTGATGAGAGGACTGAAACCAGCATAAGTCATCGATGTTGATAAATTGGCTCCCAACTCACCCTAGAGTGCCTGCGGGAACTCATAAGGGCCATGGTCTGTCACAAGTGCAGACTCCTTAGATAAGAAGTCTGCTATACTCAGGGGAAGTAAATGTCAAGCCTGAGCCGTTGACTGCAAGCTTTATATTGTTGCACTTAATTTTCAGATGACACCACTGATGCTGATTGTGCTATGTATGTGTAGGTGGGGTGGAAGCTCTGATATAGAACTTCAAATTCAATCCATACTGTGCACTCAGTAAAGGTTACCTTTCAGCTTGTGGTTGCTGCCATTCTTTGCAGAACCATGCAATGCTTGTCTCCCTGCTCCACCAAATGGGTTATCATTTTCTGGTGTATCTGTCTTTGTAGAAATCCTTTTCAATGGTGGTGTTGGCTTTACTAATGGAAAGTTGTAGGGTATCCAGTTTACTCATGGTAATTCCACATTCCCACAACTCAGGGCATAATGAGAAATTCTCCTTGACTATAATTAGCACAGTTGTAATTAGGTGTTCCATATTTCTAGTCGTAGTTCTTGAGCTCATTGACGATTACGTCACTCCCAGCTTACACCTTCCAAGGGCTCCCCGTTGTAAACAGAATAGAACCTCCAACTCATAAGCACGGTAGACAAAGTCCCTGTCTGGCATCTTTGCCTACTCTCGCACTCTGTCTGCCCTCTAGGCACTGGGCTTTCCCACCGTGGCCCTTGGTGCTTCCTATTCCCACTGCAGGGAAGCGTCCTGCAGCTCTTTCCCCAACCCAGTCTCAACAGTTCAGTCTCTGCTAAAATGTTTGTTACCTTTGCAGGGCTAATCTAGAAATATTCCCTTCCCTCTGATCATTCCCTATTACATCACCCTGTATAGTTACTTCATGACGCCTACTGAAACTGAACATCTAAAGTGAATGAAAACATTTTCGGTTATTGGTTACAGTCTGCTGCCTCTATTTTGTTCCTCACAGAATTCCCAGTTCTTAGCACAATGCTTAACACATAATATTTTCTGAATATGATTAAATATTTGCTGAATAAATTTCTCTAAATCTAAATTCCACTGGACCATCTATTGTCTGTCTTTCAAGCATTTTACAAGATTTACATGCATAATATTGTGAAGACTGGTGTATTAGTGTGTGTGATAGTGGGTGCCCCAGTAGCAAGATGATGGGAATACAGAAGACGCTGAAGACATG
>NW_012106697.1:1881694-1892081 GCF_000951045.1 Mandrillus leucophaeus | reverse complement strand
AGACGGTAAAATATCTTCCCTATAGGAAATTTTTCAAAGGTTTCACATTCTGAGGTCTTTCTTATTGGCACAATCACAACGAACACAATCTACTAACACATTTTGTTCATGAGGTACCCTCTGACCTTGCAGAATTAATACCGTATTTTAAACTCGTGGAAAAATTCTCTCTAAGCATTAGAAGGAGCATGGCTGGTGTAGAAAGCCCTCATAATGCATTTTGAGCTGCTGGGAGTTACTATGTTGGATGTTTGATGTGCCCATTCAATTCTGGCTTTTGCTTTCCCCTGAAATAATTCATTTGCCTTCTAAATGGAATCATGAAAATACTTAATAAAAATGGTAATACATTCAAGGGCACATGATTGTAACTGAAGGATTGATGTAGAGAAAACTTTAGTGAGTGAAGGTAGGGGGTGGTAGGTGGTAGTTGAACGGGTGTGGGATATTCATTAAGTGATAGTAGACTTCATGACAATTTTCTTTTGAAAGATACTGAACTGCGGTCAGGATTCTTTTTGTAAATTTTATCTGGGGTTAACACGTCTTTCTCTGGTAGACCTTTCATAATCAGTCACAAGTTAATCAGAATACAGTAGAGAGCTGCTACTTAGAAAATTAAGCTGGAGGATGGTTTTGAATGGTTGGACTCTCGCACCCAGTCCTAGTAAGTCTTGAAAATAGAAGCTTACAGATGAACCTCTCTGATCCCAGAGGAGTGATTCAAAGAAGGTAAATACGAATGTTCACAAATGATGAACAGTGACCAACCTAGGAAGCCAGACATTCAGCAGCAAGTTGTGGATTCTACATCCTGTCTCTATCCCCTGCCTTCCATTTCCAAAAGAGAAATAAAAATCACGCAGTGAGAACTCAGGCCAGGAGTGTGACTCACTCTACAAGTTAGCTGAGTCCATCCTCAGCCTTTCTCAGATCTTCCCCACAACCCGTCCTCTCCCTATACTTTCTCTTTTACCTCCATCATCCTCAGATCCTGGAGGAAATTTGCAGTTGAAGGAGCTACTTGTGGCTGCAAAGTTAATTCCTACTGGGCTATGCAGACATCTAGAAAGCTGGTACATAGTTTTTGCAGTCCTCAAAGTTGCAAAGCGCCCATAGAAGTCTGGGAGGTATCTACTGTGCATTCTGATGACATTTCTCTGTTACAAAGACTGCATGCCCTTCAGTGAGGAAAGGTAGTAAGCTCACATTGAGAAGGAAAAACAGTTGAATGCAGAGACTGTGTTAAATATGCAGAGATGAACACGGAGATCCTTGGGCAAGATTGCCTTTAAAATACATGGTAATATCTCAGCATCACTTAGAGGTTAAACATTCAGGTTCTTGGGTCTCATCTAAACTTTTAGAATCAGGATTTCTGCAGGTGGGGCCCAGGAATCAGAATTGTAAATACATTTGGTTGGTTGTGTCTGGTGATTTAAAAATTATCCCCCCCAAAATCCTATAAACACAAACAAACAAAAAAAATCAGGTCTTTTTTTAAGGCAGGGATGTGAAGACAACATTTCACTAGGCAGGCAGTTTGCAGGAGAAAAACGCAAAAATTACAGGTGTGAGAAACTGATAGTCATAATAGCTTATATTAGTAATTCTTAAATATTTGGACCTCAGGACTTCCTTACATGAAAAAAAATCTTTGAGGACACCAAAGAGCTTTTGTCTATGTGGGTTATATTTATCAATATTTACAATATTAGAAATTTAAATTGAGAAATGAAAAAAATATTTATATATGAATTTATATTTAAAATAACAATAATAGCTCCATTGTTTGTTAACAGAAATAACGTATTTTGGTGAGAATATAACTATGCTTTCCAAAACAAAATCATAATTAGAAAAGTGGCATTGTTTGACATTTTTACAAATACCTTCCTTTCTGGCTTAACAGAAGACAGCTGGATTTTCCCACCTACTTCTGCACTCAATTTATTATGAAATCACAGGTCATGTGTGTGGCTTTTGCACACTCTTAGCCCACTAATGAGAAACTAAGAGTAAAAAAGTTCAATAATGTCTTAATGTTAAAGAGAAAATAGGTTTGGTCTTATGGACCTCTTGAAAGGGGTCCCCCAATCACAATTTGGGAACCAGTGGTTTATCTGAATAAATCAACACGATTCTAAGCTTTTTATGTTATTTCATCCTCATAACAACCTGGTGAAGGATGTATTTTTTTTTTTATCATTTTCCCCATTTTGAAATTGAGGAAACTGAGGCAGAAAGACATAACACAAAGTCAGCGGCATAGCCAAGCTTACACCCAATAGCCTGTTCCCAGCACCGTAGACCTTAACTGTGCTATTATACTGCCTCCACGTCAGGAGAGCTGACGGCGAGCATATTCCCAGGACACTGAAAGAAGAATTTAGGCAATCAGCAAGGTCTGGGGAGACTGATGGGCCTGGAACTGACAGCAAAGTTTCCCTCAGCATCCCCTACATTCCCCCAGCTGGTGGCTCCTGGACTCTGATCCCCCCAGCTGGGCTTTGCTAGTGTGGGTTTAGTTCCTGAGGGGAAGGACTCCTTTGGCAGAAGGCACGCCTCAAATATTTAAAACACTGAGTTGCAAATCTGGGAACAAGGAGAAGGAGATGTCTCTCCTTCACTTACGTAGCACCTAAACTAGAGGCAGCAGTGTTCTCCACATCTAACTTCTGTCTTTTTCAACACAGACCTGTCCTAGGGAAACAAGGTCCTCAGTAGAACAGCATTCACAAAGGCATGAATTCTCCTAGTGTTTTTCAACGTACCAAACGGCATGACAGGCATTAGAATAACGATACATTTAGAACAAATAAAATGTTAGAAGCTTTTAAAAGTTGCCACATAGAGAAACTTAAGACCTATTAGAAAGGTACTACAAATATATGACTGTCATATTTTTAGATGTAAGTATTTTCTTATCCTGACAAAATAGGATTTAACGTCCCTCAAATTGGTATGAAAATAGTGTTGTATCTTTTTTATTTCACTAAGTAATGTTTTTCTCATCACATAATATTTAGAAAACTTTATCTTTAGGTTGTCTAGGCCTCAACTGAAGTAATATTATGGCTTTCTGTTAAGGAAAAATCAATTAGTAGGTTAAGCCTTTGGACGGTCTTCTCTTCTTGCTATTCAGTGGTTTAACAGACTGTGTATCCTGTCACATAAAAAGAGAAAAAGAAAAGGAAAACAAACACACACAAATACTCCTAGTTAAGCTTTGAAAAAACACAATAAGGTATTGCCCCAGCCACTGGTGATAAAGACCACATGGGCACTGAAGAAGTTCAATATTGTCAGGTCTCTCTCTCTCTCTCATACATACACACACACACACACACACACATCTTAACCAAAGAATCATGTCGATCTCTAAGCTGTTTCTAATTAGGTGTTAATGACCTCAGAGTTGTGTGAGCTTACATGTTCTGTACCTCATTTGATTTCCCCCCTGGGCTAAAACAATACCATGAGGACTGAAATGAAGACAAGATGCACCTCTATGGTCTCAATGGTCATGGGATCAGAGATATATAAATACAGAGAAGTCCAGAGGGAAAGATGATTATTAACACTAGTTCCATGACCTACGCTAACCAAGAAATGAAAGTAATTATAGAGCTTTCGTGCATTGGGCGAGGGGACCCTCATCTCTGAAATGATGAATGAAACTATGACACAGAGGCCACTGGCACTGAGAGGCTGGGGCTCTGGGGACGGACGTCTCCTCTGTACAGCAGGAATGGAGCAAAGGAACACGAGTTCCCTGAGAAGCATCAGAAAAAAATATGATTTTCCTGAAGCATAAAGTCCACACTTATCATTAACTTTCACAACAAGAACTAAGTAAATGAGAAAATAATCATGTAAGAAAAAATAAATATATTATGTATGGGACCTGATGGCAAAATGCCACACTACCCAAGAGATTTCCAAAGTAATTTTACACAGAATTTCAAGTGAGTTCCAAATGATCAAATGTGTCTTTTAGTTGGTGAACTGAATAACCATTAGATGCAGATGTGTCTGTGCGCTCTATACCCTGGCTTCCTGTTTGCGATTAAGTGAGGATGAAGTAAATATTTCGTCTCTAGTAGCCCTGAGTGCAGCATTTTATTTATTTGCATTTTAAAGTTCACACTCATTATAACCCTATAATTGTCAATGCCTCACATTAAGTACTCACGTGGTTGTTTAAAAAAGTAAAGAACTGACCTCAGATTTTAGCCAAGGATTTGGAGGAAAAAGAGTTACCAAACAAGACTTCGTATCATGTAAAACACGACGAGGCATTCTGAAGTGTCGTTCTATCCATAAATCTTGAATAGACTAAAAAGTATGCCTTAAAATAAAGTGACCTGGGTATCATTTAAAAAGGAGAAAGGAAAAAAGAAAAACGTGGAAGAGGAGGAATAAAAGTCTGACAACATGCCAGGAAAGCATATTGACACAGTCGGTAAAGTCACCATGATTAAAATAAAGTAATTCACTTTGAACTAACTCTAGATGACTCCTCTAATGTGCCTGAGGATTGTCTGTGGTACGCCCAGAGGACATCTTTTGTGCTTCAGTTAGCAATAAAGCTTGGAAATCATTATTCTTCTGAAGATAAACATAGATAACGGAGAAAACCAGAAATGTCTGGGCTCTCCCTCGTTCGCCTACAGGTACTGCAGCTATGACGCTTAGGTGTACTAATTTAAATCCATCAGTCAATGAATTTAGGTAATGAACATGGCAAAACATATTCCTTAGCATGCATCCAAAATATAATCAAGAGTGATGAAGATAACTCTCTGACTTGTGAAACCTACTAATTTGGCTAAAATCATTGGAACTAACAAACTTGAGGTCAGTTGACCTTTGGGTCTTTTCCAGTGGCTTTCCACATGGTAATATTTCCCACTTTGATTTATTTAGTAGAAAAACCAAACAATCTGTTAGGAACAGATGTTTTGCAGTCTTTTGGTGGGAGAACAGTGGTGGGATTAAGGAGCACCTGTGATTCTTATACTACTTGTTCTGCCCTGATAAACAGGTAGCTTCCATTTCGGAGGGCTGCTTGATGTCTGCACATCTGAGTACCTACTGTGTTATTAAAGAAAAACCACACACACACACACACACACACACACACACAACCCCCTAAACTTGTTAAATATCCTGCTTCCCCTTTCTCTGAAGTTATTTATGAGGTAATTTTACAACTTATTTTTACAGGTTAGTCACAGTGTCACATCACTCATTTCTACAATTTTTGGTGGAGAAATGAATTGTCTCTGTACTTCAGTGGCACAAATGTCTTCCTTTTTAATGCTTTTACGCCTCTGTGTAAAAGACAGCGAACTGGGGCACATGAAACTATGTTAAAAAGCTTGATATAACTACACTAGGTTGACAAAGCCTGGGATTAAAATTCAGTCACACATGCAAAAAATGTAATAAATGAATGAAAATGTATGTTATGGGTCATTTCTGCTTTAATAGCACCTTTGTGCTATAGAATCCAAATAGCAACAGTCATCTTATACACGCCTCACAAATGAAATAACATTTGGTTTCTAGGAACCTAATGACACACAGCTAGCACAAAATGAGGATTGTATCCACGGATTTATTTCAGGCAAACATACAGGGCGTGTAGAGACAACTTATCAGTCAAAGATAGGACTCCATTTAAAGCTGCTGCAACATTGATGTGGTTCGTCTCCATTTCTCAGCTAAATAGAGGTTTTCTTTTGTACTTTACAAAGTCTTCAACTTGCTCAAGCCTTCTAATAAATTGCAAACTCTGTAACAATATATCTTCTATTATGCTGCTTGTTACTTTACAAAGACAGGAAATTAAAGCAATAAAACACTTTCTAAATGGTAGGGTACACTCAGGCAGTCATTTTTCTTACGTTCCAGTATTATTCTTCAAAAGACCTTTTATGATACTAATATTAAATTCTTTGAAGTCTGAAGAATCTGTTGAAAGTGTTGAATTTCTAAAATATACAGCTCAAATATTGCAGGTCCTCATACATTTATTAAAATTGAATATGTGGTAGAAATTTTTAAAACACAAAATACAATGCAGTTAAATAATATATGACCAGATACATTTCAAATCCACATTAGAGACCCTATTGTGT
Source organism: Mandrillus leucophaeus (assembly GCF_000951045.1). Lineage (NCBI taxonomy): Eukaryota > Metazoa > Chordata > Mammalia > Primates > Cercopithecidae > Mandrillus > Mandrillus leucophaeus. Next base: position 1,885,935 of record NW_012106697.1, on the reverse strand, counting down.
GGAAATTGGATTGAATGCTCAGGAAAATCTATTTTGTTTTTTCTCACCTGATGTGGCCAAATGCACAACATATGTGGTCATTCATATAAAAGACTGGGAACTATGGAACAAAGCGCAGAGAAGCAGACAAATATCATAATGGCCACTTATGCAGCGTGTTCACATAAAGGAAATTGAATCAGGCTTATGAGGCTGTGCATTCTTTATTAACCTCCTAGAAAAAGGTCAGACAACTCTTCTCTTAATGGTAAGAACACTACATGAAAAAGGCTAAAAGAGAAATGCAAAAAACTGCAATATATTCTAGGCAGTATATTAAGCAACTGTATTAAAAAGCTTACAGAGTGATGTGGAAAAAAAACCCTCTTCCTTGGCCATTATGAAAAAAGCATCTTATTTCCTTTCCAGCAATAAGCATTTCTATTCAACTTTATGGAAAAAAGAAGTCAAAAGAAAAGTAAACTAGTAAGAGTAAAACCATTGACAGTGTAAATTTAGGAGAAATGAGAGCTCGTAAAAAAGGTCTCCTCACCCCCTTTTCTGTTTCAGCACTTCATTCACACCCACATTCCTAGCCCCTGCCTTACTCCCTACCTCACTCCTTTTTTTCCCTTACTTCCTTTCTCCCTTACTTCCTTTCTCCCTTCCTCCCTTCCTTTTGCAAAGGTTGGCACAAAAAACAGGGATGAAGAGTGAGCACTCCCTGCCCTAAGACTAAGCAAAACCATAACTTCCCATTAGGTGAAACTGCCGAGTTGCTTGTGCAGTGCAGGAGTTTTCCTCTCTGGAAACCCCCAAAACAGTTGATCTCTTTTTCTATGTGTCATTTTAAACAACTACTATTTAGCAGGTGTGAATGTTCCAATTAAATAGCAAATGCTTTTTGAAGAGATGCTAAGCTTTTCCAATGTCAGGCTCCATCCCAATCAACTCCCTTTCCTCGCTCAGCTGATTAGGGTCAGCACTTTAAAATTAAAAAGCGAAGCCCTTGAACCCCTTGTCACAGGTTTATACACACTTGATAACATTAAAGGATCTTCTACACACCAAAGGGAAGTCACACTGGGTCTGCATGCTGCTAGTTTACTTCAGTTCTTCACCAATTCCTATCCCTGTCTCAGAAATATCTTTTTGATATTTTTTGAAATATTTTCCTGAATTTCCAGTGATAAAATTAGCCGGTCCAATCTAAGACATTAGTTCTCAATAACTTATGTTTCCTTTCTCGTATGACACAGTTACTCTCTGCTGGAACTCCAAAGCAATCAACTACCTGGGGATACTTTTCCCCAGAGACCTTTCTTAGCACACTACATCAATTAACACAAAAGCAATTTTGGATCTCCTCCAATACACTGCACTACCATCTGGTCTCCCTGGAACCTCTTGCAGAGGGGCAGATTTCAATTTGTCAAAACAATGCAAATTCCTCAAATTATTTTCAAATTATGCATGTTTACTTTAATGCTGTACTCATGCATCTCTTAAAAGGTACTTTGCAAATTTCTCTAAATTGTTTCTCTAGCCTGCATGCTCTCTCTTGCTCTCTCTTAGGCAAGTAGAAATTGGGGTTACAAAGGCTAAAATTTACCTCTAAAGAAATAAGAGTTTGTAAAATCAAAATAGCTTACTATCCAAGGGTGACAACAAATTATTAGGTATGTTTGCACCTCACAAACCTACATGCCAATTGCTCAGTGATGACTTTGGGAACATAATTTTTATGCAGCAAAATATTTGATACTATTTGAGAGGTACCAAGTAGACATTTGCATCAAGGAAAAATGTCCCAATTGTCACCATTTGTCACTCTTTTCCTTTAAGGCTTTGAAAATTCCTGATAGAGTATAAGCAATTAATTTGAAAGTATTAATAAAATGAAGTCATTTTTCGCTCATCATAATAAATTGATTTGGCAGAGCAATTTGGCTGGAAAAGTTTTGATGTGAGAATAAACTGCAGGAAAGATCTAGCTCTGTGCTGGCCAGTGTGGTAGCCACTGACCACAGGCAGCTATTTAAATTTAAATGCTGGCGAGGCACGGTGGCCCACACCTCTAATCCCAGGACTTTGGGAGACCGAGGCGGGCAGATCACAAGGTCAGGAGTTCAAGACCATCCTGGCCAACTTGGTGAAACCCCATCTCTACTAAAATACAAAAAAAATTAGCTAGGCGTGGTGGTGCTCCTCTGTAATCTCAGCTACTCAGGATGCTGAGGCAGGAGAATCACTTGAACCCGGGAGGTGGAGATTGCAGTGAGCCGAGATCATACCACTGCACTCCAGCCTGGCAACAGAGTGAGACTCCGCCTCAAAAAAACAAACACAAAAAATTTAAATGCCAATCAATTAAAACTAAATGAAATTCAAGAAATTCAGTTCCTCCCAGTCACTAGCTGCATCTCAAGTACTCCATCGCCGCTTATGGTAGTGCCTACTGTATTGGGCAGCAGTGACATAGACTTTTACCATGAAAGCTCTACTGGACAGTCTGATGAACAAAAACATAGGCTACTCCAGGGGAACAGTGGCTGACAGTACATGTGCAGGAAATTCTTGATATTAAAGATGGCAAACGGCCGCCAAAGCAGGCAGGATAAGCGCCAAAGACCAAATTCCAACTCTGCCTGCTTTTGGCTGAGAGCTGACCCTTTCCATTAGCATGAAGCATAACTGGAAAGTGTGAGAACATTCTGGTACACTTGGTTTTGTGTAAGTGAACAAACTTGTATTATCGTATTCATTGTGTTTGACTGACTAGTATCCACTCTTGTCTCTGCTGGTAATGATCATCTCTCCATTATTCTCCGCCAAGTGGTGTATAAGTGCTGCCCAATACAGTAGGCACTACCCATGGCTCCCGCAAATGGCCCTGGGCTGGTGAACCGAGTCTTGCATCTCCCTAGCCACAGTGAGAGATTAAGACATTCTGCCCTTGGAGCCATGGCTATCAGGCCTCATTAGAAGTCATTCTGGCCTTCTGCTTGAGTGGCTAAGTATGAAAAGCTCCTCCTCCTTTTGCTAGAGTTGCTAAGAGGATATCACATAAGACTGGCAACCTTCTTACCATACCAAAAGGACTGCCTGGGACTAGTGGCTACAGAAGGAACAAGAGCAGAGGAAGTGAGAATCAGGCTCTAGTGGCTGCATGCGAGGCCATGGATCCATTCATGAGCAAAGCCAGATTTTCCCTGATTAATGCAGCTCTCCCCATTTCTTACAGGCCACAATCTTCTCTGTCATGAATGAATATGCACGTACACACACAGACATGCACACAGTACGTAACTGAGACCTAAGCACTCTCTAGGGTAGATTAAAGGGCGTTCCCAGCAAAGAGAAGAACACCTGCAGAGGTCCTGGGGCTGGAAAGCAGCTGAAAAATGGAGGGAACAAGAGGAAGTCAGTGTGGCTGAAGAGTTGCAAGCTGGGTTGGTTGGCACGGCACAGTGAGAGACAGGAGCATGCTGTGGAGTTACACAAACAGAGGGACAACATGGACATTGACTGTCCCTTTGGCTGCTCTAGGAGACTGGAGAGAGACAAGACCAGAAATATGGTGCCTGCTTAGGGGACTCTGGTGGCAGATCTTGGTGGATTGGATCAGGAAAATGGCAGCAGGGTGGAGCAAAGCAGATGTACATAGGATGTAATCTGAGAGTAGAACCGAAAGGTCTTAGAATCAAGATTTTTGGCTGGAGCATCTAGGTGAGTGCTCATTTACTGCCATGAGTAACTGAGGAAGGAAGAGAAAGTAGAACTCACTTCAGCAGGACCCTCAAGTCATTTGAAGAAAAGGATGATGTGGACGGTCCAAATTAAATCCAAATCTATAAATGAATCCCATCCTCTCAGAATTGGAAATTGCCCCGAGGAAAAATCCAGTCAAAATTTAACTCATGCTTGAATCCCATAGGCCCAATACTATCAAAAGATTTTAACTGCTAACTTGTTTTTGGACAATTAGGGTACAACTTATTAGATTATAATAATGTTCCAAAAATACCATTTCTAAGATGAGAGTTTCATTTTATTCTAGTACTTTTCTAGTACTCTCTCTTTATATCCTTTCTCTTACGCTTAAGAATATGAGTTGGTTTTATTACAAATGTCTTATTTGGTGTTGGTTTGCTTGTTTTCTTTTTCTTTCTTTTTTTTTTTTTTTTTTTTTTAATCTGGTGTGGTGTCTCGCTTTGTTGCCCAGGCTGGAGTGCAGTGGCGTGATCTCAGCTCACTGCAAA
>NW_012106697.1:1868509-1880329 GCF_000951045.1 Mandrillus leucophaeus | reverse complement strand
GTGCCCGGTGATCATTCAGGTATCTAAGCAGACCTTCCCATCTGTTAATGAAGACTTCTATTAATATATAGCTATGATAGGTCCAGGCAACTCAAAGCTCTATCCACAACAGGAATTTCTTTAGGCAAGTTGAAGTCATCTTTATTTCTAGCCTTCTTTCATGCAGTTTATTAGTGATGGCAGATTCTCTTCTGAAGCTAGTACTGAAAGCTCTATTTTCTCTATGATTTTATTTCCAATGGGTTTTAAGATTTTTGAAGGCAGGGATTATGTCTTTATGCTTTTTTATACTTATCAAAGCAGCTTCTATAGTTCCTTGCTTGCAGTAGGTGCTTGTTGGATGTGAAGAAGCACTTTAACATTTCATTATTTCTATATTTCATATCATTTTTACTGAGACTTTAGAGGAAACATTGAGGGACTAATTTTCTATGCTCACTGCTGCTGTATTTGCTTTTCTCCTTGGACTTCACTTTTGTTCGGGATTAGAAAGCCCTGGAAAGTGCCGATGGTATTGTTGTCTTTCTTTTACATGACTGTTGATTTCTTTGGGGCGAGCAAACCAGTCCTAAATGAAGTGGCTAACAATGACAATTCAAATATATAAATCATTCTTTAGGGTTGATAGTTCTCTTTCACACCCATCACCTCACTTCCGTAGACCCCCCCAACAATAAAATTATTGCCCTATTAGGATCTTCAACTGAAGTTTTCTGCTCTCAAGATCCACACCATGATATGTGCAAGATCAGCTGACTGTCTCAACTGGAAATCAAAAAGTTTTACTGCTTCATATAGAGTCAGTAAATGAATATTGCTATAATTTCAACAAGTATGGCATTTTGTCATTAAGAGCCTCTTCATTTCCTAGGAGTTGCATGTTGAGTCATCCAGATAGCCTGGTTATATCCCTAATAAACGTTTGGAGAGTGGCAGGAAATAGCCATTTCAGCAGGTGGCACTGCACATATTTGCAGTGTCTGAACCTCCTTTAGGCAACACAGTTGAAGGCAGCATGATGAATGAGCAACCACTGATTGGTCCTATTGTGCATTTCCGATTCTTCTTCTTCTTTTTTTTTCTTATTTCTAACTTTAGTATGCAGAAGATGCTGTTAGTGATCAAAAGCAGATATGTGGCATATGCACTAAGCTAAAATATAACAATGACATGTGGTCAGATCATTCTGGTCTTCAGGACTTACTGGGCTGAGAGCAAGTTCTTGTAGTGATCCATGTGTCAAAAATTCGCTAGAGATATTGAAATTTACTCCTTAATACTAAAACCCTGAGTTTTAGATGCACCATACAAAGAATAACGAGTACAACTCTGCCACCTCTTTTTCCTTGCCTATTTCTTCTTAACTTTGAGAGAAATAGTTCTCAAGAGTGGATGACTTGTCTAGCATCACACAAGATGACTTTTGACAGATATTAAGAATATTTCAATTTCTGATGATGTAGAATTTCCATTTCAAGTTTCGACTTAATATAAAACTTGCCACTAATGACTCAAAAAAATCTTGGCAAAATCTCATCACAAATGATGGTGTGCAATACCGAATACTAACTACGATGCAAGAAAAACTCTTCAAAAGCAATCACCTCACAAGGAGCCAGAGAAATGCAAATGAAGGCAACAATAAAATGCCATTAACCTTCACTTGATTGGAAAAAATAGTCAATGAGGACAAAGCTTGGTGAGTAATGGATGTAAATCAATGGAATTTCGTTTAAATGTTGCTGTGGGAGTCTAAATTGTTACAGGCACTTTGCAAAACACTTTATCTGATAAAGTTGTGTATTTATATATTTTCCTGCTCAGCAATTCAGTTTTAAACATATTGTTTAGTTTTAGTTGCTTTTCACTTTATAAAACCTTATTATACGGGTTAAATTTTGGCATCCAAAAGATTTGTCCACTGGAGACCTAAAAATACAATCTAATTTGGGAAAAGTGCCTTTGCAGATATAAATTAGTTAAGGATCACAAGAGGAGATTTAGGGTGGACCCTAAATCCAAAGACAAGCATCTTAGAAGAGACCAGAATACATACAAGAGGTGATATGAAGCTAGAGGCAGAAATTGGAAGGATGTTTCTACAAGATAAGGCATGTTGTGTGTCATGGACTGATTCGTGTCCCCCTAACCTTGAAATTCATATGTTGAAGCCCAACCCCCAGTACCTCTGAATGTGATTGTCTTTGCAGATAAGGTCTTCAAAGAGTTCATTAAGTTCATATGAGGCCAGGAAGGTCAGCTCCAGTCTCATGTGAAGGAGTCGAAATTTAACCCCTATAATAACATTTTGATAAAGTGAAAGGCAACTAAAACTAAACAATATACATAAAATTGAATTGCTGAGCAGAAACATACATAAATACTCAATGTGATGAGATGAAGCGTTTTCCAAAGTACATGTAACAATTTAGGCTCCCACTGCAATGTCCTTATAAGAAGAGGACATTAAGACAGAGAGACACCAGGGACGTGTGCATGTAGGGGGCTGATGATATGAGGACATAGCAAGATGGCAACCATCTGCCAGCCAAGGAGAGAGGCCTCAGAAGGAAGCAATCCAGCCAGCTTCTTGACCTTGGACTTCTGGCCTCCAGAATTGTGAAAAAAATAAATTTCAATGTTTAAATCACCCAGACAGTAGCATTTTGTTATGGCAACCATAGCAAACGAAGATACCAAAGGTTGCTGGTAACTACCAGAAGCTAGAAGAGAGGTATGGAGTAGAGGGTGGCCCTGCCAATACCTGGATTTCAGACATCTGGCCTTCAGAACTGGGAGAAGATGAATTCCTATTTTGTTTTGAATCGCCCAGTTTGTGGTCATTGGTTACAGCAGCCATAGAAAACGAATGCAGGTATCACACCTGGGAGAAATTCTTGCCGATGTGCACCAGTAGTATTGCTCTTAGACCAAGGCAGGTGGGACCCCTCTCTGGGCTCCGCCCATGGGAGGAAGCTGCAAATCACAAACATGGAAATGCAAAGGGCCATCCCATCCCCTAGGCCACCACGCTTCTGTGATCTGAGCGGGCAGAATAAGCAGAAGCTAGACCAGACCCTGTCACTTCTGGGAGGAGAGCAGACCCACCTGAACCCAAATTGAGACTAAGTCAAGCTTTGTTTTTTTTTTTCTTTTTGGTAATATAAGAACTTTTCTTGAAAATTGGAAAATGGTGCTAATGAGAATGATAGGGCAAGGAACTCACCTGGTACCATCCCAAGTCGCAGGATGCCTGTCTGAGTGTGAGAAAGTGGGTGTGTGTCTACGGCAGCAGGGCGCAGCCACAGCCCTGGGATATCAAAGAAAGAATGGCTCCCACCCAGAAGCCCCAGCATGAAAGGCCAGGCAATCAGAGTTCCCAGAAAATGAACACCGCCTCCCTTCAGGCAGTTTTGAGAGGTGCTTAGGATCATCTGAAAATCTCAAGTCAGAAATGCAAGGAGCTGGGGAAAAAGTTTGCCTGCCTATAGGAAAGCTTGACTTAGTCTGAAGTTGGGTTCAGGAGGGTCCAGTCTTCTCTCAAAAGTGCCAGGGCCAGGAACAGGCTGAGGGTCCCTGGGTATAAGGAGGGCTGGGGCAGTGGGTGGAGCTGGATTTACAACACTTAGTGTGAGATAACCATGTGTGAGCCTCCATTTGTCCTCTTGCTCTGGAGCCCTCAGATTTTAGAGGCAGGTCTGTGTCAATCAGAATGTTCAAAACAGCATTCTGTGCAATAGCAAAAACTTGGAAACAACCCAAGTGTCCCCAGAAGAATGGATGAATTCACACCATGGTATATTACACAGCAGTCAAAATGACTGAATCACAACAATAAGGAACAATGTAGCTTAATCTTATCAACATAATATTTGGAGGCAAAAGTAAATCACAGGAGATTACATGTAGCATTAACTGTATAAATCTGAAAATAACCAAAACTAAAAATTTCTGATTGTTAACGATACACATGGATGTGGGTTAGAAGACAGAGGGTGATATAGTCACAATTCAGAGGAGGGGTTTCTCTGGTCTGGGATACAGGGAACAAATCACAGGTAAATGTAAGTTATTGTGAATTGTCTAGGTCTGGGGCTTGTAAGATATATTCACAAGTGTTAATAAATTTGTGCAATAAATAAGTAAAAAAGGAATAAATAATAAAAGAAGGTCATAGATGAGTGAAAAATAGAGATGAAGCAAGTATTATTTAATTTTGTGCACAAACGGTCAAAGAATTAAAATACAATGAAATTAGCAACTATCTTTTCCAATGCAGTGTTCTTCACTCCTAAATCTGATCTTATTTTTTATGCTGCTATTACCACACCTTACAAAGAAACTTGCCCAAATAGAATAAGCACAGAGGTAAAAAGTACTAGAGAGCTATATCAATTACTTCGTGCATCAAAATTCTTGCTTGTATATACAAATGCAGTTGTGTAGGTAACAGGAATATTTCAGTGGTAGGAGAATGTGTGCAAGTTACTTTACCACTGAGAAGTTGTGTTCAGTATCTCTCTTATTGTCCAATAATTTGCCTGTAACGAAGAACTGGATCATGTAATTTGTTGTGGCCTTTGAGAATGTTTCTCTGTTTGCCCTCCTTAACCACTGACGTTACAGTGTCCTGCTGTTGCTTTTGCTCCATTTTTTAATGTGGCATTTATAATTACAGTGCGCTTCGCTGGAATCATCTCTCTTTGTGCTCTACGTCTGCTGTTTGCACATAACGAAGGGAATAATGGAACACTTATTCAATTGGGGTGCCTTGAGATAATGAGGTCCTTGAATAAGGTAGCTCTGCTCAATGTGATTCCTTTATTCTCTTTAACTTGGTAGAAATATTCTACCTGTGTGCTTGTTAGTATTTGGGGATAACTAGATATTTTTGCCCCTGCCCAGACACTTACATAACCTTTCACCTGACTTGTCAGTTTCAATCACAGTTGCTGAGAAAATAAAGCTGAATGAAAAGCTTCAGGTAGTTAAACTGTCCATTGGTTAACATTAAACACTTTTTTTTGGAAAAGGGTAAGGTATGTAAAAGAAGACAGAAAATTTTGTTTTCATCAAAATTTTCACCAGAGGTATAATGAGATTACTGTACATACATTTGAAAAACCTGCGTGGTTAAAAACAGACTGTAAGTATTATTTTCATAATACTTGAAAAATGGCAAATTGTTCCTTGAATTAATAAGTAAATGATTACTCTCTTCATACTCATATTTTCATTCGGGTCAGAATTTCATAGCTGTATTATTACAAGATGTAATCTATTTCACTTTTATGGTTTTCTTTTTTATGCTTGGTTAATGATGAAATCAGGATATGTTAAATATTGGGCTTTTGATGGTGGAATAATGGTTACATAGGCAACATCTAAAATCCTGTGCCTCAGTTGCAGATGTTTGTCTTTGTCAAAATGTCTTTTCATTGTGTCTCATTAAATCATAAAAAAATCCTTTAAACATATTTTTAATAAAATAAATCTAAAGAGGGGTAACATGAACATTTCTCCTATCTAGCTGGAGGTTAGGGGAAAAAATGAGCTTTGTTTGGAATGTTGTTATTATCACCCCAAATCCAACGTTGAGGAAGGTGGTCAACCACTGTCATAGGAAAGGATAGAGATTTTAACTGGGATCTGTAGTACATGTAGTTCAGGAATGAAAGCCCTAGAGCCTTAACTGAAACTGTGACTATGAAGCTGCTTAGAGAAACACTATGGGATACTAATAGCTAGAGTTAGCAGTTTGTTGAATTTTGTGTTGTAAACAGAGAAGAGAGGGAGTAAGAGAAATAAAGAAGAAAAAGTAGATCATGGAACTACAAATTCAAGGAAATTGCATTGCTTAGGAAGTGAAATTAGACTATTTTGATTAATTTCCAAGTGTCTGTCAGGTATTTAGTAGACCATGTCCTACTAATACCCTAGCAGAAAATGTCAGTGGTGCCCACTACATCATACATCTGCCAGAAACCTGCAGAGCGCTGGGGATGACCCACAGAATGGTATCAAATTTCCTCCTTGAGCCTGATCGCTGGAGATGAGCAATATTATTCTTAAGGTGACATGCATTAGAAACAGGATGGCAAAAATAAAACCTTCCAGAACATCTCTCTCTTTGATACTGGAAAAGCAGAAGGATTTTTTCCCATAACCTTCTATGGCAACTCTGGAGCTGAACTACTGATTGATGGAAACATTTAAAACTGAGAAACGTTTTGGACTTATCTATGTTAATCAAAAACTACAGCTTTAGCTCTTCCCAGTGTGTATCAAAACAACAGGAACTCTGATTTATTGAGGGAACCTTTGGTAAGCTATTTTACAACACTCCTTCTCCACGGAGACTCAGTGGTATATCAATTAGGCAATATGTGACATTCTGAAATATTTTATAGACAACTGTTAAGGAATATTTAAATGGGATTAAAATATAGCCTTAGATATGGTAATACTTGAAAAAAGAAAAAGAAATGTTTCCTCAACAGGCAGTAATTTAATAAAAGATAATATATAGATGTTGGCAGATAAAAGATAAAGAAGAACATAATGTAGAAAGAAGCGCTGGTGTCTTCCAGTCCTAAAGGTAGACGTGCTGAGTTGTCAGGTGTTTTTGAGATTAAATCTAGCACCATGTTTATGCCCTGTTGCAAACACAGTTTAGGAAAGGCTTAAATAGAGTAAATTTGATTTAGAGTTAAGTGACTTACTTCAATCACTAAATAGTAAGACTGGATCTAATTTTTCCCTAAAGAAATAAATACTCATTGTTTAAGAACATACGATTCTTTAGCAGAAAGATCAAGGAGGATTTAAAGTTAGGCATGGTAGCCATGTAATAATATTTAAACAAAAGTTTCATGAAACAATGGTTGAATATAACTGTACAAAAGGTGTTTTTTAAACTTTCATTTTAAGTTCAGGGATATATGTGTAGGTTTGTTACATAGATTAACTTGTATCATGGGGTTTGTCATACAGATTATTATTAACTAGTAGCCAATAGTTATTTTTCCTGATCCTCTCCCTCCTCCCACCCCTCGCCCTCCAATAGGCCCCAGTGTATGTTGCTCCCCTCTAAGTGTCTGTGTGTTCTCATAATTTACCTCTCACTTAAAAGTGACAACATGCGGTATTTGGTTTTCTGTTCCTGTGTTAGTTTGCTAAGGATAATGGCTTCCAGTTCCATCCATGTTCCTGCAAAGGACATGATCTCATTCTTTTCTATGGCTGCATAGTGTTCCATGGTGTTTAAGTACCAAATTTTCTTTATCTAGTCTATCACTGATGGGCATTTAGGTTGATTCCATGTCTTTGCTATTATGTACACAAGTTTTATATATGAGGATCTTTTTTTTAATATATATATTTTAAAGCTACAAATGAAAAGGTTACTTTGATTGGGATCAGGGTCAAAAACTTAATAGTCAGGTTTCATTAATGAGTAAAAGTTAGCTTACATGTTGGCTGAACTCATGGTGTGAATGGTAGAGACCTGGAGGCAGTTACTCAACTTCTCCTTGTTGTGACTCTGAGGAAAGGCAGACCTCGTGTTGCCAGATGTTCAAGACTTTTAAAGACGCCCAAAACTGGGATCTTAACTAAAATCTTCCTATATTTGGAATCAGTTTACAAACAAACCATGCAAGCTTGTCAAAACACATCTAGAGACAAAATATCAGCTACTTCTCGATCAGATTCGGAGAATAATTTTGCCATGTTAGGAGTTTAGGAATAAATAGATATTCACACAGTTTCCTTTAACTAAAGCAATACATGTATGCATTTTTCATAGACTACAAAAACAAGACTTCAGTTACTTATAATTTTATTTTATTAAGCATCTGCTTTGCATCAGGAACTGTTCTGGGTGTTATGGATCTATGAATGATTGAGATAAATAAAGCCCCTATCTTCAAGGTGCTTATAACCTTGTGAGGAGTGATAATAAAAGTCGTAAAGACAAACAAAGGAGAAATGCCCAAATACTTTTTAAGTGAAGAAAAAGAGAAGTAATGTGATCCAGTGACTTGGGTGGGGGCACTGTCACATGAGTGGCCTGGAATAGCTCTCTGTGAAGTGTCATCTGAACCGAGACCTAAATGACACATGGATTCAGTCATGCTAAGATTTGAGAGAATAGAGTTCCAAGTAGAAGGCTAAGCAAGGAAAAATCCTCTAAGACAGAATGCACCTACTGTGTTGGACAAAAAGATAGGAGGCCATTGTGGCTGATTTTGGTGAGAGAAGAGAGGAGTAGAGAACGAGTCTGAAGAGGAAGTCAGGACCCAGATCTTGTACAGCCTTTTAAACCAGAGCTTTTTAGACTGTAATGCACATGTGAGTCACTTGGCGGATCTTACTAAAACACATTTTTTGGTTCATTATGCTTGAGATTCTATATTACTAACAAGCTTCCAGGTGAAACCCACGTTGTTGGTCCTCCTATCACACTTCAAATAACAAAGCTTTAAATAATGGTGAAGAGTTGAATTTAATTCTACTCTTGCTTGCTTTTGTTGTTGTTGTTGGTTTTTGTTAGTTCGTTTTTGAGACGGAGTCTTGCTCTGTTGCCAAGACTGGAGTGCAGTGGCACGATCTTGGCTCACTGAAGACTCTGCCTCCCGGGTTCAAGTGATTCTCATGCCTCAGCCTCCTAAGTATCTGGGATTATAGGTGGGCACCACCACGCCTGGCTAATTTTGGTATTTTTAGTGCAGATGGGGTTTCGCCATGTTGGCCAGGCTTATCTCGAATTCCCAACCTCAAGCGATCCATCCTCCTCAGCCTCTCAAAGTGCTGGGATTACAGGCATGAGCCACCATGCCCAGCCTAGTTCTGCTTCTAGTAGAAAATCATGCAGGGTGAAGTGATAGATGGAATAAGCCTGCAGGGGGGCAGAGAAAGCCAGGGAGACAGTTAGGGACTGTTTCAGTAGTTCAGAAAAGAGGATATAATGGCTTGGGCTTCCATGGGAGATGCAGTGTGTGTGAGTGCACACGCGCGCGTGTGTGTGTATCATATATTATATATAACATATATATAAAACATATATATATATATAGAACACGGAGGTATGGGCCTTTCTGTGAAATTCTACCATAAACAAAGAGAGGAATCAAATTTTGGCATGTACATTTTTTTGGCCCAAGCAACTGGGAGGGTGTTTGGACCTGCTTCTGTGATAAAGAAAACTTTGGAAGAAGCATATTTTTTTGTGAGATTGTGTGTCTGGGTAGGGGAAGAAAGCAAGAATTCTATTTGGCCATGTTAAATTGTGGATGCCTCATGGTTATCTAAATGGAAATGTCTAAAAGGCAGTTGTACAGTGAACATGGGTTAGGAGATAGACTGGCACTGAAGAAAAGGATTTGGGAATCTTCAGCATATTGAGGGCATTAAGAACCATGGAACCCACTGAGGCTGCTTAAATAGAGCATAGATGGGAAAGGACAATGACCCAGCAGACAGTTTGGAGTCCCCATCGTTGAGAGATCTTGGAGACAGAGACAACACAGAAATGCAGTCTTGGATTGGGTGACCGATGGATAGTAGTAAGGAGGTTGTTTTGTGCGGAACACCTAGAAAATACAGTATTTCATGAAGAAAGGGGGGGGGACTAATGCTAATGAAGGTCAAGTAACATAAAGCTGGGAGTGGACCATTGATTTGATGACATCAGCTTATTTGTAAACAAATCAAGTATAACTTTTAAAAAGTGTTAGCTATTTAACTCTTAAATAAAAATTGCTAGGGATTTTTGAAAAATAAAAAGCTAATTAGCAAATTTCAGCTGAGTTACTATGAAACATATTATTGGGTCATGTAGATAATTCACACTTCCCCCTATTCATCATGCTTATTCATCATTTGTAAAAAGCATAATAAGTTTTCTTAGTTTTAAATCGTTACATGTTTCCTCAGTCTAGAAGCAATTAATGAAATGGTTCTTCTTACACCTGGAAACAGCTACCTTATTAGGTTGATTATCACTTCTGTATTCACTGATCTATGGAGGCATGGAAGCAGCCACTGCCAATTTCATTATTTAAAAAAAAAAAATCACCTGCAGAGTTTATCTATAACCCTTCTATTTAGCTTAATGACCATTGAGTCAGGATTGCTAGAAGATGGTTACATCATAATTGATGCTTATTCAGCATTTAAATATTTAATCTAACACCAATAAGAAAATTGAAAAAAATTAGTTACTGTTAATCATATTTTCCATATCTCCAATTATTACATCAATATATACCACCTGAATCTTAATCTGTCTCCCAGCTTTCACATGATCTGATGGCCTGCTGGCAAGGCTGGACTAAGAAAAGCTTATGGTTTTCTTCCCATCTATGTAATTCAAAATAAAACAAAATTAAAATGTACAGTAGCAGCAAAGTACTGTTTCTTCTGATTTTCAATAGTTTAAAAATATACATGCTAATACATTTTTTTGATGTTAATGCTTAAATTTTCTTTATCTAGTGCCATGTACTGCCAGTTTCCATTGTAAGATCCGGCCATCATTTCAGGAGTACCGTATGTACAACTGTACTAATCAACTTTTCCTAACAAAGCAGTGTTGCTTTAGACCAGCAGCTCTTAAACTATTTTGGATCATGTGTCTCTAAAAAGCTGATGGAGCCTATTGACCTCTAAAAAATACACAAAAGTATATATGCAAATATTTCCCACAGCTTAATTTCCTTTCTCTCCACGTTCATTTCCAGCACATAGCCAGTATATAAAAACCTAGGAAGCGTCCGGGCACGTTCATTCTTGATTTTCATAATGATCACTTCCTAATCGTAAAATAGAAATGCCTCCAAACTCTGCAACTGAAACAAAATAAGCTTTAATTCTGCTCAAAGCAACTTTTAATGAAGAGGCTTATGGTTTGGTTTGTATAAAAAGTGATTGTGGCACAACCGGAAATGTGTAAACAATCTTTGAAAGCCAACTGATGGAAGATTTGGGCTTCAAGAAGTGAAGAAAACCAGTACTCACAAAGGAAGGCGGAAGCAAACCGAAATCAAACTCCCATGGCTTACTTTGTCATATGAGCAGGAGGTTTGTCAAGGAGTACCAGAATCCTATCCCTTAATTTCTTTTGTGTTCAACTCAAAGAAGACATTGTGGTAAGGCTTGAATCACTGAGACCATCTGTGTTAACAGCAAAAGGATTACAATTCTGCTTTTTCAATTTTAAAGCCTTCTGAGCAGAAGTAACCTTCAGAAAGTTCTGCAGATTTCTGCCTGCTGAGAAATTGAAAGGCTGAGTTACTCTTGACACCAGCCTCCAGAAATGTTTCCTCCACATTGAAAAGTTTGCTTCTCCACTTCCAATCTTTCCTTCCAGAGAGGCAACTGGGACCAAAAAAAAGTAGATTTTCCACAGTCTCCAAAATAGTAACTTCAGAGACTTGACTCAAAAGTTTTACTTCGTTCTTTTAGCTGAAAATACCAGCCAAA
Organism: Mandrillus leucophaeus; assembly: GCF_000951045.1. NCBI lineage: Eukaryota > Metazoa > Chordata > Mammalia > Primates > Cercopithecidae > Mandrillus > Mandrillus leucophaeus. The sequence continues at coordinate 1,868,845 of NW_012106697.1, read as the reverse complement.
CCCCAAGTCAGGAACAAACTCCTTCCTGTCACACGGTTCTGAGAATGGGCTTCTTTCTTTCTGAAAACAAACAGGACTCCTTCCTGTTGTTAATGGGCCTCACGACCTGTCCTCTGTCAAGCATCCTTGTCAAGCATCCTTGCACAGCTTTTCAAGTCTAGGCTTTTGTGACCAGGCAAAGTAAATTGTGGGTACATTCCAGTCTCTTTAAGCTTAGTCATCTTAATAAGAAAAAAAAAAGAGCCATATGGTCTGTTGTCTTTGAGAAGGAGCAGATAGAAGGGGCTTTCTCAGCTCTGTGTGTGTGTGTGTGTGTGTGTGTGTGTGTGTGTGTGT
>NW_012106697.1:1856829-1867899 GCF_000951045.1 Mandrillus leucophaeus | reverse complement strand
GAGTTCAGGCAGTGATGTGCACTCAACTGCCATTCACCTCCTGTTGTGTGGCCCAATTCCTGACTTGGGTATTTGCTGTGTGGTACCAGCCCATAGCCTGGGGGTTGGAGACCCCTGCTATAGTATGTTTGAACAACCTAATTTGTTTGTTCATTCATTTACTGATGGACATTTGGGTTGTTTCCAGTTTTAGGCTATTATTTAAAAAACGGCTATGAATGTTCATGTACAAGTCTTTCCATGGACACTGGCTTTCTTTTTTTTTGTTTGAAGTAAATTCCTAATAGTTGAATGGATGGGTCATAGACTTGGTATATTTTCAGTTTTTAATAAACTTCCAAACTATCTTCCAAAGTGCACACACAATTTTTACATTCCCATCAGTCATGTGTGTGAGTTTTAGCTATTCCACATTCTTGCCAACACTTGGTATGGTGAGTCTTTAAATTTTAGACATTCTGATATGTGAATAGAGGAAGCATTGTAGTTTTGGTTTTAGTTTTATGTTTCAATTTGCAAGAACCTTGGTCCACAGGCCATATTGACCCTTTGGTGTTCCAACATGTTTGTCAATGCAGATCGACCAAAGGTTGCATAAGATTCATTGTATTTGTTTTTCCTTGACATTGCCCTGTGTAATCCAGGCTTGATGTAAACAAAGAATAATATCAATAGTAATTAAGGGAGATTATTTATATCAAAAAAATGTTTTAGATATCATAGCATGGTAACAATAGTATATTCCTATCATATCCAACTCTATCCACGTTAGGTGTAAAATGATTTCTTCATAATAAAATTGAACCTGGTTAATTTTTATTATTGATGTTGTTTTGTTGTTTTCACCCCACATAAATAATCTTCAACATATAAGAAAGAAATCAAAGAAATGCTTCCTTGGAAATCCAGTTCAAATATCTGAAAATCCTCTGTGAACTCCTTGCTTAAGCATCTGTGCTGTAGACTATTATGTTTTCATCTGTTGGGAAGGCAATTCTTCTGTTGTCTTCTTTACTGGCTCCTCCTAAAGTTGTCATTGGTCAGAGACCAAAACATTTATCAAATTTCATTTTACTAGTGGGGAGGCTCCCAGTGTGTTAAATGATGGTGCCCACACATAATGCCTCCAGCTGTCCTTTCTTGACCCTTCCTCGATAAGAAGCTCCCTAAGACAGGGTAGGTCTGGCTCTCAGCACAGACCTGCTATTCATTTTCTGTTCCAAGATGGCCATCTGTGACTGGGAAGGTAAATCGGACAGGAGTTTGTTTTCTCCATCTGAAATAGCCGAGAGTCTTAGAGTATGGGGAGAAAAGATAAAGTAGAAGTTTCCTTCAAGCTTCTTGGCTGCAGCTGGATATGCCACTGATGCTTTTTCCCAGGAGCCCTGTTTTGGGGGATAGAAGGCCCTTGATGAGATCATGGAGCGGTACAACCTTCCCCATTCTATTTGGCATTGTTTCTTATGTACCTGGTTTCTTGGTCAACAGTCGTAAAAGAAAGAAGGGTTGAATAAAAGGACTTGTGGCTACAAATCAAAATGATCTCTTTATACTTCAAGGTTAGTTTTATATTTGTTCACTACCTCTTTCCTATTTATAACATTTGCAGGATTTGAGAAGATGGCACCCCCAAATATGTAACTCTGGCAAACTACTTTGAGTCCAAAGCAGTTGAGAAATGGGAGGGGCAAGTAGATCAGGCTGACCCCTTCCTTCTGTTTCGTAAAAGCAGGAGATAACATTCCCATGTGAGAGAGGTCCTCTCGATACTAGAAGGAAAGTAACATTTCTGTCATCCAAAACAGGACATCGAGGCTGAGAGAATCATGTACAGTCTTTATTAAAATCACCCGTCATCTAGTCTCCCACATCATTTGGTTGCTTTTTTCACAAGTTACTTTTGTTGGATTCAGTACATAAGTGATCAGCTCTAACTGCATCTGTAGGTCTTCATTTCTTCGAGAAGGCTCCTGTGCCACGCGAAACTTGGATTACATACATTTGTATGCTTTTCTTCTGTTGATCTGTCTTGTGTCAGTTTAATTCTCAGGTCCAGCCAAAAATTCCTAAAAGTGTAGAGGTAAAATTTTGCCTCCCCTAAACATTACAGTCTTTCTTTCCTTTTTAAATTTTTAGTTTTATCTCTCTAATCTAGGGGTTTACCTTACCATGCTTTGAGCCACAGTTGTTTTAAATCTTCCTTAAAGTGTGTATATTGTACATAGCATTCAATGTTCTCCTTTAAAAAACCAAATATTGAGAAATAATATTAAAGACAGCATAAGGGATATAACAATTTCTGCAAGGACTAGCCCTTCAGTAATTTATAAACCAACATCACAAAAATGACAGAGTCAGAACAGTTCGTGATAAAAATAAAAATGTATGTGTATACGTGAGGCCACCAGATTAGAAAAATGTTCAGAAAATTATTTACCTAAAATTCTCTGATCAAATTTATTTTGTCCAGTCTCCTTTTCCAAGACAAATTACCACCAAAATCATTTAAGACAGATGGTTGCCTCTATTTTTAAAATGTTCTAGAGTCGGTAATTTCACAAGCTCCTTTGGTAGAGTCTGTTTCAGTGTTTAATCACTCTTACACTCAAGGCGCTCTTCCTTATGTCTAATATATGATGTCTAAATAATGAAATACACTGAGTGGAATAAGGAGGATAATTTTAACTCTCATAGCCGCTAGAACTGGAGATCTAAACAATTTTTCAATGAGACACATGATTCAATTATCCTCTCTATGGGGTTGACATCTCCATCTCTGACCTCTCACCCTCTTTATAAGTCTATAATTCTTACTTTCCACAGGATATGGTCTACTGAATACCCTACAGACATTTGGAAATTAAACTAATCAAAATAGGCTAATTTTGCTTCTGAAGGAATGCAGTTTCCTTGTATTTGTAGTTCCATGTTCTACTTTTTCTTCCACGTTTCTTTTACTCCCTCTCTTCTCTATTTACAACACAAAATTCAACAAACGGTTAGATCTAGCTATTAATATCCCATAGTATTTCTCAAAGCAGCTTCATAGTCACAGTTTCGGTTAAGGCTTTAGGGCTTTCATTCCTGAACTACGTCTACTACAGATCCCAGTTGGAATCTCTATCCTTCCCTATGACTGGTTGTCCATCTTCTTCGACATTAGATTCGGGGTGACAATGACAACATTCTGAACAAAGCTCACTTTTTTCCCCTGCTTTCTGGTGTCATCTTTTCTCCCGCCAGAGATGTCTCCTGAGCAGCAATGACTAGTGTAAGTTTTTATTCTCAATGTTCTTTTAGGTGTCAATGAATCCTTTCGAAAGGATTTAGAGATAATTAAATGTTAGGAAATACAGCTTAAAGAGTATCCCTTCCTAGGGAATGTGAACTTTAGATGTGTTTGATGTGTGGAGAAGGATTGCCTTCCTGGTGTGTTCTGTTCACAGTACACCACAGGCCATTCTCATGGGACCACGAGCAGAGGCCGCTCCCCTGTTCCCGCTGGCTTCAAAAGAGTGGCCACTGGGCAACTTGGCATGTCTCCTCTAAAAAGCACGTGCCCCTGTCTGAACCGATGCTCCCTGCTTTCCCATGACCAAGTGCAGATGGCGGCTCTCTTCCACCCTGCAGTTTGCTTTCCTGCCCCTCACAATCAATGTCTCCACCCCTTCTTTCCATCTCAGGACAGCTAAGAACTGCTCCTTACTCCTGTCACTGAAAGTCATGGATACAGCTCCCAGAGTGAGTCCTTCCAACTTCCCCAGAATGTAAGGGTTCAAACAGTACTCATAATATAACAAAGGTGAAGGTAGGTGTTTGAAGAATGAATGCTATTTAGGATCACTCTCTCCTCACTCTCAGATTAGGAAGCTGTGTTGAAGTTACTGATGTAATTGAAACAAGGTGGAAACAAAGCGAGGTGCCCAGATTGAAGAAATCCTCAACATTCAACTTAGTATTTGAGGGCAGTAGAGTTTCTGGTTAACAGTGGGGTCCCAAATGGCCCACTGAATCCTTATTTCTCCCATTACTGGTGGTCATACTTGGCCACATCACTCAATTTCTTTGCCCTGGTTTCTTCATCTGTAAAATGGGGATAGTACCAACATCATAGGTTGGTTTTAGGCTGAAATATCAGGCGCTAAGGTAGCACTATGAAGTGTTAGTTGTACTCACTGATGAAAGATAAGAGACGGCAAATGGAGGCTTTATTTTTTGGACTTGGCACCAAGGAGAGAGAGAGGATAGAGTGGGTCTTCTTCCAGGACAGGAGTGGCTTCAGCAGGTGCAGAGCCCATGAAGACAGAGGCCTTGGCAAGGTGAATGGGAGATGGTTGACTTAATGGATAAAAGGTGCCCAGCACTAAGCATGGTGCCTGGCCCTGAATCAATGAGGGCTGAATTTGTTAAATTGGTAATGGTCTGTTCTTCCTCAGCTCTAGGAATAAGGAGAGAGTGCGGGAGTATAGAAAGACTTCAGACAGAAAAAGAGAATTTGATGTTAAATACATTGGCCTAGACATCTTTTATTAAGTAAAAAAGTGTGGTTTGCTGGTTAAACAGGAGGAACACTGACCAAATAGAGGAGAAACGGTGGAGAAGGTAGTTTTCACTTGTCTTAGTGACTAAGAAGAATAAAGAAAAGTGTACTTGGGCTGAGTTGATTGACGTGTTATTGACCAATAACAGCCTAACATAACATTCTTTGTTAAGAAATCTCTTTTAAGAAAAAAGAATAGTCTTTTTTTTTTTTTTTTTTTTTTTGAGACAGGGTCTCAATCTGTTGCCCAGGCTGGAGTGCAGTGGCGCAATCTTGCCTCACTGCAGCCTCCGCCTCCTAGGTTCAAGCGATTCTCCTGCCTCAGTCTCCTGAGTAGCTGGGACTACAACATGTGCCACTATGCCTGGCTAATTTTTGTATTTTTAGCGGAGACAGGGTTTCACCATGTTGGCCAGGCTGGTCTCGAATTCCTGACCTCGTGATCCACCCGCCTCAGCCTCCCAAAGTGCTAGGATTACAGGCGTGAGCCACCACGCCCGGCCCTTTTGTTTTGTTTTTAAGGGAACTCCACCGCTTGGCTTTGGATTTGAATGGAGAGAGTTTCAGAGATACCCCCTTTTCGCCAGATTGCCCGGCCGTCGTCCCTTCTCATAGTTCCTCTGCTCTCCTTGGATCCATCATCTAGTTGAGTCCTCATAACAGTTATATGAAGGATGTGTTCTTATTATTTTTATTTTTACAGAGAAGGAAGCTACCATGATCAGAACCAGGGGAAATCAGGTCTGGGGATTTCCTCAGGTTTCTAAAGATGTTCCTTCAAATGCTAAGGATGTCCCACTGTATTTCATGATCATTAGCTGTGTGAGAACCGACGTGTACCATGGACGTTGCCTGTCAGGGAAATCCTTTAAACATCCATTCGTCTTCAAGGCTGAGATATCAGATGGAAACTTTGGCCAGAGTGTGGTGGAGGAATGAGTTCAAGTCTTCCCCTTCCCTCCACCCTACCTAGTTAAATTCTACCTCTGGACCCTGCATTCTAATGATTAAAGCAAAACCTGGAAGGCGCGTTTTTCTGGAATTAGAATTTTTGCTGAGCCTCCAACACTCTAGGCTACCTGATGCAGGTCCCTAGCCTCTGTGGACTTCAGCCAAAGCAGTGACAAAACTGGACAACATAGAAAACCTCACTGAAAAAAATCCAAGCTAGGGGACCCTCCTGATTAATAGGAAGAAAAGGATATGGAGGAAGCAGAATATATAAAGAAGTGAAATAAAGGTTTCTTTCACTTTGGGTTGATAGTGGTTTATAGAGGTGAAATATATGGTCCTGCTGACAGCAAATGCTTGATTAAAAGAATCTTAGGCATTTGATTGAAATGGCCTCATTAGATATTTAGTTTTCTAGAGTTAATGACATTTGTTCTGCATTACATTATTTTTGTCCTGTTTAAATAATAATTTTAAAAAGAAAAGAAATGAAAACACGAGACCAAGTGCCCTTTTGCCTTGCCAGAGGGAAAGTACAATGCTAAATAGTCTCATTTTCTAGTATATCATCACATTTAAAATAGAGTTTTCTCACTACTTAAATTAACCTACAAGTCTCAGTAGTTCAATGAATTTTCTTATTGGTCTCTGTGATCCCTTTCCTCCAAACATTTTTCCTGACAGATGAATGAACAATGTCAAAAGCTTCAGGCTGCGATATACAAATAAGAACAACACATAAGAGATAATGCAAACTAGGATTAAATTCAGAGGCTGCATTTGTTTTCTGTGCATACTTAATGTAGTCTCGTATTGTTGAGAACTGTAAATTATAATGATTTTTTAAAAAATTGGCCCATCTGTGAATCAGAACAGGGTGCTCCATGGCTTCTAAAGTCATATTTTTTTAGTTGAAATATACAAGTTTAGTTGCCAAGTTCTGCACTTTTCCCACCCGCAAGGAAAAATCGCAAAGGCAGTTAGTGATCACATCACATATAAAGGAAATCTTTGTTTGGGTAAGTAATTGGATGGTTGAAAAAAAGGAGGATTTTTTTTTTTTTTTTTTTTTTTGCCACTGGATATGTTTATTTTGCATCACTTCCTTAATTTAACTATATAGAAATTCATCCTCCTTAGTCCTACCGCGTCCCGACAGATGAATCAAATCTAATAACAATGCCAAAAGTGACCTATTATTTATGCCTTTGCTTTCTGCTGCTAAATACATAGTTGGCTGTATCCAAAGGGAAAACTTTCATTAGGAACCCATGTTTGTGCATGTTGCTATTGTTACAAATGAAACAATGAGGTGCAACTATCATTTTAAAAAGAAATTCTGCAAATTTTTATTTCAAAACCCGTAAGATGAATATTGTTAAGAGGAACAGAAACGTGGAAGAAAATTTGAGTCCCAGAGTAGCCTACCACCCATCGAGATTTCTTTAATTTAGGGACAGGACCGTAGTAGATATGTGAAGTTTTCTGCATTAACTTAAAACATTTTATTTGGATATTTTAAAGGAGAAGAAAATTCTAACCAGTGAGGGTGTTTAGTGTTTGTGATTCCCTTTATTTAAATGTGAGATGATTTACACAGCTCTAAAAAAGGAATAATAATACCACTGAAAAATACCACCACTGGCATTTAAAAGGGTTCGCTGGGGGTGGAAGGCGTTTAGCCACCCCGTAATCACCCTTAGTCATTCCCACCCCGTCCCACTACTTGACATGGATAATTGCTCTGCCAAAGTCACTTTGTGTGTGTTTTCTTTCAGATTGCCATTTCTAAACCACACAGTTAGGAAAATGTGAAAAAGTTATGATCTAACTGAAGCATTACCATCAAGGCTGACTGTTGGTAGTGGGATTAGTACAGAAAAAGCTTGGTGGAGGCCACTCTGGACAGTAAGGTAAGAGGACTAAATGAAATGAGGTCACAGAGTCTTCCTCGGGAGTTAGATCGCAAAACACTGCAGTTTATACCCGTTTCCGAAAACCTGAGGTATTCTGGCTTTGTTAGCATAGAATTTGAGCCTCTGAGGGAAAGAAGGGCCACTCTCTTCTTTCCCCACCTCTTTTATGGCTGGATCCTTTGGTTTACATGTGAGATGCTAGAACCCCTCTTCTGTGTTTCAGGCAAGATATTGCTTTTAATTCTTCCAACACATACTCATTGAGTGACTATGAATATGTCAGTGCTACTCACGTAACATGCTTGGTGCTGGAGAAATATTGAAAGGCAAACAGGAGTGCTTACTGCTCGCAAGAAGCTTAGAAGATTGGGAATACAGGTCTTAATCAACTAAATCTTTATAAATGAATAGCTGCTTTGAAAGTGGCTATGAGAGTATGTAACAAGAGGAATTGATCTAGTTAAGAAGACAAGGAAGGTGTCCTGGAGGAAATGGATTTTGAGTTGAGAACAAGAACAAGATTTGATTCTAAATCTGTATTAAGTCTATATTAGAGGTAGGAAGATATTATTAGAATTATATAGACATTAGGAGTTTGTGTGTGTCTGAATATTTTGAAAGGACAGGCACAGTCAATAACACAGTGTGACTGAACTTCTGAAATCAGCAGGTAAGACAGTCAAAATCAAGGGCAAGTTATCAAATCTCAATTTGTTATTAGTATAATTTCACTGACCTCAAAAAGCCATTGTGAGATTAAGTTAAACAATGTATATAAAGTACTTATCACAGTGACTAGGAGGTAGCACCTTCCACCTTTTTTAACCTAAAGTTTTATTTTCAAAGGTGGATTAAATGAACAATCCACATAGCTGCCCATAACTAGGGTGGACATACAATTTATTGTCCAGGACATTTTTGAGCATGAAAAGTATCAGGATGAGAGGTATGAAATGGAAAGTGTGGTCACCCTACCTATATTTTACTGCCTAGCTGAGATGATATCAAAAAGCAATTAGCAAGACATCCATGTTGCCCGCACAAATCATAGCCAGCTACCTCAAAACCATGCTTTGTAATATGACCTGGTGGAACTTTGCCTTGAATATTCTGATATGATACCACTCTGATAACACAGATCATTTTAAAGTATATGGATATTGGAAGGGAAATCTTGTGGCTATTACTGCTTTCCTTTTATTAATTACAAAGTTGATATCTGCCCAAAGTAAAAATAAAATAAAATAAAATAAAATAAATTAAACACTACAGAAGGATGTGAAACAAAAAATAAATATTTTCTACCTCTTCCCCTAGTCCCACTGCCCAGGGACTATTTCTTGAATATCTACCCAAAGATGAGTGTGTATGAATGCACACATGTGTGGGTAGGTCTATTTATATATATGTAGTAATGCTACATGCATAATAATGTAGTTCATATCTCTTGAGAAATAAGCATGATTAGAATAAGTAGAGTTTGCTCAGACCACATAACTTTCTTCAAAGGTGACTGAACAAGATCCTTCCTACCTTATAGTCAACAACCTCGCTAACAGGATGGCCCCTTTCCTTTTCAGACTCTGAGCACCTTGGCCACCAGTAGGGGGCAGTCCTTGTGCAGCCTGGGCTGCTATTTTCACTTTCTTTCTCACTACTGACCGCAAAGGAGTTTTCTTTTCTTTTTCTTTTTTTCTTTTTGTGTGTGTGTGTTGTGACGGAGTCTCCCTCTGTTGCCCAGGCTGGAGTGCAGTGGCACTATCTCGGCTCACTGCAACCTCCTCCTCCCAGGTTCAAGCGATTCTCCTGCTCCAGCCTCCTAAGTAGCTGGGATTACCCGCGCCCACCACCACTACTCCCCAGACCGTGGGAGACTGTTTGTTTGGTTTAAAGTCATAGCAACTTCGTCTTGATTAACTCAGCCCGCCTGCACCTGCCTGGGCCTCCGGTTCGTTTTAGGAAGGTATCAGGCAATTCAGACTCATTTCCAGAGACAGAGTGGGAGAGGATGAGCTAGCACTGGTTCACACACCCATCACAAATGATTTTTTTTCCCTCTCCCAGCTCCTTTTGCTTTTTCTCAATGCAAAGCATGCACAACAGCTGTGAATGTGAGAGACAGGCCCGTGCCCTGTGCAAAAGAAAACAGTCACCAGGACTTGGACAACATTATGGTGCCTGCCATCATGAGCTTGTGAAACCAGGAACAATGAATACATTTAGCCATTAACAACTTTCTCCCAACAGCAAACATATGTCCTTACAATATGAGCTTGCGCTCATTGAGAATTAATTGCTTGACAAAAGTAAATGTAAGGTGGGGCCAGGCGCAGTATCTCATGCCTGTAATCCCAGCACTTTGGGAGGCCGAGGCAGGCAGATCACCTGAGGTAGGAAGTTCAAGACCAGCCTGGGTAACATGGCAAAACCCCATCTCTACTAAAAATACACAAATTAGCTGGGCATGGTGGTGGGTGCCTGTAATCCCAGCTACTCAGGAGGCTGAGGCACTAGAGTCACTTGGTCCCAGGAGGCAGAGGTTGCAGTGAGCTGAGATGGTACCACTGCACTCCAGCCTGGGTGACAGAGCGAGACTCTGTCTCAAATTTAAAAAAAAAAAAAAAAAAAAAGTAAAGCAGAACGTTTAAAGAGGGAAACCCGGAGGAAGTTCACCACACAGAATAACAGGTAGGGTATTTTTCCACAGGTTCTTCTGAGGAGGCAATGAATTGTTTTGTTAAATTTTTAATAAATGCAGTGGTATTTTGAGAGTTTGAAAGGGGGAAAAGTTTTGTCTTCTTTGGTCTTCTATGGTATGTTTTACAAAAGACTGCTAAATGCAAGATAGTAGGAAAACCGGGATATTTGAAGAACAAACTGGGTTTTTGTTTTGTTTTGTTTCTGAGGCAGAATCTTGCTCTGCCGCCCAGGCTGGAGGGCGGTGGCATGATCTCGGCTCACTGAAACCTCTGCCTCCCGGGTTCAAGCGATTCTCCTGCCTCAGCCTCCCGAGTAGCTGGGACTACCATGCCAGGGCAATTTCTGTATTTTTCATAGAGACGGGGTTCATCATGTTCAAACTTCTGAGCTCAAGTGATCTGCCCGCCTCACCCTCCCGAAGTGCTGGCATTACAGGTGTGAGCCACTGCACTCATTCGAACTGTGTTTTTTTCCCTCCCCCCTCATTGATAGCTCCTCATTCTTCCAGTTATTTTCCTGGGGCTGCACTTGCCTTTCTTTGCTATGTATTCCATTTTTCCTGTTTTCCTTGAGCTGACAAGCTTGGGGAAAAATGATCTGTCCCTGGTTGTATGCCTGGGTTTTCAAGGAAAACAGAACAAATACAAGACGACCTGGCTCCTCGGATAGTTTTCTGTGTTGTTTGCAACCAAGCCACACAGACATTGTCTGCCCCTGATGTCCTACTTGGCAAAACCTCCTCTCCTCATTTCTTGACTCTAAGCAATTCTGAACCTACAGGTACCACCACCTTCAGCAGGAGTCTAGAGTTTATGAAGGGAGGCCACCAAGTCTGGGTCATTTCCTGCCCGAATGAATTCTGAGCCAGACTTACGCTGATACTGCATGGGGCTAACCCTAGGCAAAGTGACGAACATGAAGCATCTCTCTCCTCTCTCTCTCTGTCGCTATCTCTCATTACCC
>NW_012106697.1:1849635-1852384 GCF_000951045.1 Mandrillus leucophaeus | reverse complement strand
AAACAAAACAAAATAAAATAAAATAAACTTGTAGGTACTTCTCCCAGAGAACCATAGTGTCAGTCTCCCAAACATGGGGATGGTCCTGGGCACCTTGAACTTAGCCCAAGTGGCTAGGTTTACTAAAAAGGAAGAAAACTTTTCCATTCTTGATGAACCTAGTCTCTTCTTCCTGGATATGGTCTGTAGGAAAAAGCTACTCAGAAATTCTGGCTTAGGAATTCCCCTCAGTCTCAAACACTTCTTAAATCTGAAGGCTACCATTATTCTGGCCATCTGTGCATTTCTGAAAAAAGATGCCGAGTTGAAAGTTACTGTGAGGATTTGGAGGTAATTTACATTTCAAAATTCAAAGTGACCAATTTGGTATAGTTATAAAAGATTCACTAAGAAACCCATAACTCATCATAGTTTCTTTAGAACTTAAGATGGAATCCAATCAACCTTCCTATCCTATTGCCTGCCTGCTTAAATCCATAAAGAATACAATTTCCAGAATTTTCTCAGAAGAGATAGTGCATCAAGGAATATTATGGGAAAAAAGTAGAATGTTCTTCCTAGGATTTCTTAACTTGTAAAATTCGTGCTAAGTATTTTTAAGATCGCTATGGTGGCAGTGGACAGAACAGTTTGCAAAGGAGTCAGAGTAGATGTAGTGGAAGCAGTTAGGAGGTGTCTCTAATGTGACCCCGTTTCCATGTGAGGGGTGAGGCCGCCCTGATGTGGGGGATCACAGTGGGGTGGGCTCAGTTTCTCACTGATGCTTACTTTCCTCTCTTGCAACCTCTGGTGAGCAGGAGCCTGACCTGGACTTGGCCAGAGTCTGCTTCTTCCTGGGACTTCCATGTGGAGCAAATGACCACAGGGAGCCAAGGACAGAGAAATCCTGTGATCAGGAAGCCCAGGCAGGAACAGGAGAGGGGAACCTGCTTTTCTCATGAGCGCTATCTCATACTGACGGGAAGTTGGCTATGTGCAGAGGCTTTTCCAGTGGTTTCCATGTGTGAAGGGCTGAATTGTGTCCCCTTCCCCACCTACCAAAAATTTGTGTATTGAAATTCTAGCCTCTAGTACCTCAGAATGTGACTGTATTTAGAGATAGGGTCTTTGAAGAGGTGAATACGGTAAAATGAGGCATAATGGGTTAATCCAAGATAACTTGTGTCCTTATAAGAAGAAGCGATTAGGACACAGATATTCACAGGCAGAGATGACAACAGGAGGATGCAGAGGGGAGGCGGCCATCTGCAGCCAAGGGGAAACGCCTCAGAAGAAACTTTTCACTGTAGTCCTTTGATGGAGATGCTGAGATTATGCCCTGTAGAGAGGCAAAGTCTGAAGTATGGAGAGATGAGGACCTTGCAGGAGGTGACATCACTGGTCAGTGGCAGAGTCCAGTCTCGTCACTGGCAGCCTCTGGCCCTTCCCTGCTGCTGGGCAGTGCGTCTCCGCAGCGGGCAGTGGACAGAAGCTTTTGCAACAACCATGAGCTCACGTCAGAGAAGCCGGACCCTGGCCACTATTCCTCTGTCTCTCGCCAGGGCTGAACGCTGCCTTTTTTGCTGTCAGTTAAGCTTAGAGACTCTTCTCCCAGGGAGTGGGGAGAAAGGACTGCTTGGCGGGGAGGCCTAATCAGAGGGCTTGGGAGTCCAGGGAGAAGCAGTGCAGACCTCCAGGCAAAGCTGGACTTCCACAATGGGCCAAGAGGGAAAAAAACAAACAAACAAAAGGAAAGGCAACTTCCCCACAGAGTTCAATCCCCAGAGAAAGGCTTTCTGTAACTATTGATGGAGTCCTTGACCCTTCCACACGTTCCCTGCTCACCTTCCCAGCACAGAAACCTCTGGTTCATGGGCCTAACCCAGCCACTTCCAGGGAGCCGGAAGGCCCCTGGCCACAGTTGAGTGCACTGGCCTGTGGGGTACCTAGACGTGGGGGATGTGAGGACTCCAAAGGACTTGCTCATCAACACGAAAGAGCAATGGAGGATTGACAGACTGAAGGATTGTCAGACTGGAGGGAAACTGAAAGGGTGGAGGGTGGAAAAAGAGAAAAACATATTTCTGGGAACAAAAGAGACAATTTTAAAAAGTTAGAATTCTTAAACAGTTTCCAGAGGAGACTACATACATCAAAAATTAGATCACACTGGTATTGAAAAAAAAGAGCAGAGTAGAAAGAAAGAACTCTCATATATTAAAAATGTGGTCACAATCCCTCACCCCCACCAAAATGGATAGAGCATGTAATAAAATGTAAACAGTCTTGGGCATCTTGAGGACAAAGTTGAGGCAGTCAGTGTATCATAAATACAGCAAAAATCCCAGAGTGGCACAGGATATTAGAGGAAAGTGTATAGGGTTGGAGACAAGTTTCAAGAAGTTCAACGTCTGTCTCATAGGAGTTCTAGGAGGAGTGAGCAGAGATAATGTTGGGAACGAGAATGTAGAGAAGGAATAGCAGAAATGTTCCCTTTGAGGATTTAAAGTGAAAGAACTGATCAGAATCCATGAAAGGTTCTGATCAGAATGCATGAGAAATTCTCAAACCTAGACATCTTAGTGGAATTTCAAAACTCCAAGGACAAAGAGAAAAATCCTTAAGAAAAATCCAGAGAGGGGCCGGGCGTGGTGGCTCATGCCTATAATCCCAGCACTTTGGGAGGCCAAGAAGGGTGAGGTCACTTTGGGAGGTCAAGAGTTTGAGACCAGTCTGACCAACATGGAGGAACTCTATCTCTACTAAAAAA
>NW_012106697.1:1844048-1848785 GCF_000951045.1 Mandrillus leucophaeus | reverse complement strand
CATGTGGAATGATGGACAGTGGAGACTAGGAAGGGTAGGGATAGGAGGGGTGGATCAGAAATTACATAGTGGGGACAATGTCCATTATTCAGGTGATGAATACACTAAAAGCCTTGGCTTTACCACTGTGCAATATATCCATGCAACAAAGTTACACTTGTACCCTCTTGAATTTATACAAAGAACATAGCAAAACAACAAAATTTGTCCCCTAAATGGAAGCCATCACTCCTGCTATTGATTCCTGGCCATGTCTAAGTGCAAAGAAGGCTGGGAAATACAGTCTATCTGTGTCCATGGAGAAGACAAGCAGATCGTCAGTCTCTCTGCAGTCTGACAGCAGGCTGCTGAAACGGAGCAGTGGAAGTCAGGAAACCAAACCATACTTTGAAATTCTGAAGAAAAAGGAGTTGAACTCCAAATGTCAGGTATAGCTCAAGCATCAGATTAAGTGTTAGAGCGTCAATTCAGAAAGCTTCCATACCACTCAACTTATATGAAAAAAAATTTGCTCTTCAAATTCAGCAATTAAGATAATACATAATTCCAAGAAAAGAGGCAACATGTTTGCAAGAAAAACCATGGTTGAGAAGGATCCAGAAGATGCTAGAAAGAAAATAATAGCAGAGGTAGTATACTGGGTTGCTTGCTAATGTCTTTTTTCAGTGGTACCATTTGAAAGACTTGGAATTACATTTTATTTTTTGATGGGTCCATTCTATTTAGTTTTAGAACCCCAAAAATGACATTACCATCGAATTGTAAAATCTGTTTATTTTATTTTAGATCAACCTATTGGTATACTATGGAATAATTAACTACAATATAAATATAAAGGACAAGAATATAATTGATACATCAGAAAGTGTAATTAATAAACTAAATTCTTGAAAGTTTTTAGTGGAGATGTAGAGATTCTAAATCTCCTAAATTAAGAAGAAAAATATATAATGAAATATTATATCAGTAACTACAAGGATAACAAAAACTTAAACTCCTGATGGTCTATGGAGAGTGGAATTAGGGCAATGAATGGGGGACTGGTAGTGGTCAAGAATTTTAATTTATGTTTTATATCTTCTTACATTATAACACTAAAAAAATTACTTGCATGAATTACTTTTATAATAAAAATTGCCAACAAAATTCCATTCAATGCAAAAATAATAGCATTTTAAATGGCTGAAAAACAGAACCTGATGTAGACTCCTTTAGAAACCCTAACAATAATATATTGGCATCTCCATAATTATTGACCTAATATCTCAATTCTGCTGCAACTAGGTCTTTATCCCATGATGTACCTTCTTTAGTACATTTTCACTTTTCTAAAATGAAGATCCCAACCTAAATCATTTTTAAGTTATCCCTCTCCAGTTCTAAGTTCCTATGGCTTCTATATAGTGATCTATATTTAAAAACAATGTAATTCTACCTTTAATAAAGGGAAGCAATTAATTTTATTTCCATGGTGGTCTAATAACTTGCTCCTCTTTCATCTTTTCATAGGGAGTTTGTCTCCTATGACCTTTACTGAACTCACTTACTTCTTGATCAATTATCATATCCTGATAAACTAGAAGACATTTATATGAAGGTGAAGAGATTGTTTTTCTTCCTTGATAGCCAAGACCTCAAGTAAAGTGATTAGGTAGGAACTCCTGAAAGGATTTTTCCTCAACTGAACAGAAACATAAAAGCAGTTATGAGAGTTAGCTGTGGAATTGTTCACTGTGTATTTCACAATATTAAATATTTGAGGAGTTTCAATTTTATTAATGGACTTTTTTTCTGAGTCCTCAATTTCTGTAAGATTTATGAATACATCTCCAAGTTTCTCAGTGTGCAAACTATGCCTATATGATATCTTAAAGATTTTTTTTTTCTGCCTGTGAAAGTACATTTCTCTGAATTCCATGAATTTGTCCTTTGAGATATTTGGGACAGGTTTATTCTGAAGAATATACTTGTACCAGCAAGAGGGTTTGCTTAGCAATAGAGGGTGTGAATAGGAGTATAATTTTAATGCTTATCTGTTTTAAAAGAATAAAACATTTTATTCACTAAATATGTATTAAAAATTAAAATATTGATTTTCTAATATAACCTGAGTTTGTTATTGGTTGGGTTCAAATTTTGGCAGCAAATTATTTGTGCATTAAGATGAGAGAGAGAGACAGAGAGAGAAGAAATCTCTGCCAGGTGACACTATATTAGCCTTGGTCTAGTTCCTTAAATATTCATTTTCTATATTTCATGCCTTCACTAATTCATATCTTTTCAGCAAGGATTTACAGTTTATAGCATTATTACCACATAATTATCCTCTTCTTGAATGAAACAGTAATCATTAGTCATGTGACTTTATATGTTAACATCAAGATTCATATTTCCTTAACAAAAATATTTAAGAAAGACAGGCAATGATGAATGCTGGCCACGATGTGGAAAAAAAGGAAATCTGTGTACACTGTTGGTGGGAATGTAAATTTGTATAGCTACTATGGAGAATAGTATGGAGGTTCCTCAAAAAACTAAAAATAGAACTGCCATATGATCCAGCAATCCCAGTGCTAGGTACATACCCAAAGGAAAGGAAATCAGTAGATCAAGAGATATGTGCCCTCCTGTATTTACTGCAGCACTATTTACAACATCGAAGATTTGGAAGCTACCTAAGTGCCCATCAACAGATGAATGGATAAAAAAATGTGGCACTTACACACAATGGAATACTATTCTGTCATAAGAAAGAATGAAATCCCGTCATATGCAGCAACATGGATAGAACTGGAGGACATTACGTTAAGTGAAATAAGCCAGGCATAGGAAGACAAACTTCACATGTTGTCATTCATTTGTGGGAGCTAAAAGTGAAAATCATTGACCTCGGGTTCTAAGATGGCCAAATAGGAACAGCTCCAGTCTACAGCTCCCAGTGTGAGCGACGCAGAAGATGGGTGATTTCTGCATTTCCAACTGAGGTATCGGGTTCATCTCACTGGGGTGTGTCAGACAGTGGGTGCAGGACAGTGGGTATAGCCCACTGAGCAAGAGTCAAAGCAGGGCGAGGCATCACCTCACCCGGAAAGCACAAGGGGTCAGGGAATTCCCTTTCCTAACCAAGGGAAACAGTGATACACAGTTTCCCTTGGAAAATTGGGTCACTCCCACTCTAATACTGCACTCTTCCAAGGGTCTTAGCAAAGGGCACACCAGGAGATTACATCCTGTGCCTGGCTCAGAGGATCCCATGCCCACAGAGCCTCACTCATTGCTAGCACAGCAGTCTGAGATGTAACAGCAAGGTGGCAGTGAGGCTGGGGGAGGGGCACCCGCCATTGCTGAGGCTTGAGTAGGTAAACAAATCAGCCTGAAAGCTCAAACTGGGTGAAGCCCATTGTAGCTCAAGGAGGCCTGCCTGCCTCTGTAGACTCCACCTCTGGGGGCAGGGCATAGCTGAACAAAAGGCAGCAGAAACCTCTGCAGATTTAAATGTCCCTGTCTGACAGCTTTGAAGAGAGTAGTGGTTCTCCCAGCATGGAGTGTGAGATCTGAGAACAGACAGACTTCCTCCTCAAGTGGGGCCCTAAACCCTGAGTAGCCTAACTGGGAGGCACCCCCCAGTATGGGCAGACTGACACCTCACATGGCCGGGTACCCCTCTGAGATGAAGCTTCCAGAGGAACAATCAGGCAGCAACATTTGCTGTTCAGTAATACTCGCTGCTCTGCAGCCTCTGCTGCTGATACTCAGGCCAACAGGGTCTGGAGTGGACCTCTAGCAATCTCCAACAGACCTGCAGCTGAGGGTCCTGACTGTTAGAAGGAAAACTAACAAACAGAAAGGACATCCACACCAAAACCCCATCTGTACATCACCATCATCAAAGACCAAAGGTAGATAAAACCACAAAGATGGGGAAAAAACAGAACAGAAAACCTGAAAATTCTAGAAATCAGAGTACCTCTCCCTCTCCAAAGGAACACGGCTCCTTGCCACCAACGGAACAAAGCAGGGTGGAGAATGACTTTGACGAGTTAAGAGAAGAAGGCTTCAGATGATCAAACTTCTCCGAGCTAAAGGAGGAAGTTTGAACCCATCATAAAGAAGCAAAAAACCTTGAAAAAAGATTAGATGAATGGCTAACTAGAATAACTAGTGTAGAGAAGTCTTTAAATGACCTGAGAGAGCTGAAAACCATGGCACGAGAACTATATGACAAATGCACAAGCTTCAGTAACCGATTCGATCAACTGGAAGAAAGGGTATCAGTGAATGAAGATCAAATGAATGAAATGAAGTGTGAAGAGAAGTTTACATTAAAAAAGAGTAAAACGAAATGAACAAAGCCTCCGAGAAATATGGGACTATGTGAAATGACCAAATCTATGTCTGATTGGGGTACCTGAAAGTAACGGGGAGAATGGAACCAAGTTGGAAAACACTCTGCAGGATATTATCCAGGAGAACTTCCACAACCTAGCAAGGCAGGCCAACATTCAAATTCAGGAAATACAGACAATGCCACAAAGATACTTCTCGAGAAGAGCAACTCCAAGACACATAATTGTCAGATTCACCAAAGTTGAAATGAAGGAAAAAATGTTAACGGTAGCCAGAGAGAAAGGGCAGGTTACCCACAAAGGGAAGCCCATCAGACTAATAGTGGATCTCTCGGCAGAAACTCTACAAGCCAGAAGAGAGTGGGGGTGAATATTCAACATTCTTAAAGAA
>NW_012106697.1:1841690-1842322 GCF_000951045.1 Mandrillus leucophaeus | reverse complement strand
GTGTAGAGGGAAATTTATAGCACTAAATGCCCACAAGAGAAAGCAGGAAAGATCTAAAATTGACACCCTAACATCACAATTAAAAGGACTAGAGAAGCAAGAGCAAACACATTCAAAAGCTAGCAGAAAGCAAGAAATAATTAAGATCAGAGCAGAATTGAATGAGATAGAGATACAAAAAACCCTTCAAAAAATCAGTGAATCCAGGAGCTTGTTTTTTATAACAAAATTGACAGACCACTAGCAAGACTAATAAGGAAGAAAAGAGAGAAGAATCAAATAGATGCAATAAAAAATGATAAAGGAGATATCACCACTGATCCTACGAAATACAAACTACCATCAGAGAATACTATAAACACCTCTATGCAAAAAAATTAGAAAACCTAGAAGAAATGGATAAATTCCTGGACACATACACCCTCCCAAGTCTAAACCAGGGAGAAGTTGAATCCCTGAATAGACCAATAACAGGCTCTGAAATTGAGGCAATAATTAATAACCTACCAACCAATAAAAGTCCAGGACTAGACAGATTCACAGCCAAATTCTACCAGAGGTACAAGGAAGAGCTGGTACCATTCCTTCTGAAACTATTCCAATTGATAGAAAAAGAGGGAATCCTCCCTAAC
>NW_012106697.1:1837667-1838535 GCF_000951045.1 Mandrillus leucophaeus | reverse complement strand
ATAGACTGGATTAAGAAAATGTGGCATATATACACCATGGAATACTATGCAACCATAAAAAGGATGAGTTCATGTCCTTTGTAGGGACATGGATGAAGCTGGAAACCATCATTCTCAGCTAACTATCGCAAGGACAGAAAACCAAACACTCACTCACTCATACGTGGGAATTGAAAAATGAGAACACCTGGACACAGGGTGGGGAACATCACACAGAGGGGGCCTATTGTAGGGTGGGCAGAGTGGGGAGGGATAGCATTAGGAGACATATCTAATGTAAATGATAAGTTAATGGCTGCAGTACACCAAAATGGCACATGTGTACATATGTAACAAACTGTACATTGCGCACGTGTACCCTAGAACTTAAAGTATAATAAAATAATAAAATAAAAATAAATAAATAAAACCATTGAACTCATGGAGATAGAAAGTAGAAGGATGGTTACCAGGGACTGGGAAGGTGGGGGGACTGGGGATGATTAATGGGCACAAAAATATAGTTACATAGAATGAATAAGGTCTAGCATTTGATAGCACAACAAAGTGATTACAGTCAACAATAATTTATTATACATTTAAAAATATGATCTAATTAAACTAAAGGGCTTCTACACAGCAAAAGAAACTACCATCAGAGTGAACAGGCAACCTATAGAATGGGAGAAAATTTCTGCAATCTACTCATCTGACGAAGGGCTAATATCCAGAATCTACAAACAACTCAAATAAATTTCCAAGAAAAAAACAAACACCCCATCCAAAAGTGGGCAAAGGATATGAACAGACACTTCTCAAAAGAAGACGTTTATGCAGCCAACAGACACATGAAAAAATGCTCATCATCACTGGCCATCAGAGAAATGCA
>NW_012106697.1:1829450-1830137 GCF_000951045.1 Mandrillus leucophaeus | reverse complement strand
AGGACATAGGCATGGGCAAGGACTTCATGTCTAAAACACCAAAAGCAAGGGCAACAAAAGCCAAAATTGACAAATGGGATCTAATTAAACTAAAGTACTCCTGCACAGCAAAAGAAACTACCATCAGAGTGAATAGGCAACCTACAGAACAGGAGAAAATTTTTGCAATCTACTCATCTGACAAAGCGTTAATATCCAGAATCTACAAAGAACTCAAATTTACAAGAAGAAAACAAACAACCCTATCAAAAAGTGGGAGAAGGATATGAACAGAGACACTTCTCAAAAGAAGGCATTTATGCAGCCAACAGACACATGAAAAAATGCTCATCATCACTGGCCATCAACGAAATGCAAATCAAAACCACAATGAGATACCATCTTGCATCAGTTAGAATGGCAATCATTAAAAAGTCAGGAAACAACAGGTGCTGGAGAGGATGTAGGGAAACAGGAACACTTTTACACCGTTGGTGGGACTGCAAACTAGGTCAACCATTGTGGAAGACAGTGTGGCGATTCCTCAAGGATCTTGAACTAGAAATAACATTTGACTCAGCCCTCCCATTACTGGGTATATACACAAATAATTATAATTCATGCTGCTATAAAGACATATGCACACGTATGTTTATTGTGGCTCTATTCACAATAGCAAAGACTTGGAACCAACCCAAATGTCCATCA
>NW_012106697.1:1783755-1828685 GCF_000951045.1 Mandrillus leucophaeus | reverse complement strand
AGAAATGCAAATCAAAACTACAATGAGATACCATCTCACATCGGCTAGAATGGCATAGAGTATAACTGGAATGTGTGTAGCACAAAGAAATGATAAACGCTTGAGCTGACGGATGCTCCACTTACCCTGATGTCATTATTATGCATTGTATGCCTGTAGCGAGTACCTCATGCACCCCGTAAATATATACACATACTTTGTTCCATCAAAATAAAAAATAAAGTAAAACAATAAGGAATGTACTCATTGACAAAAAAAAAAAAAAAGTGTGAAACTGTAAGAAAGTAGCAAGTTCAAATCAAAGAAAGAAAAATTGTTTAAGGAACATATTGCTTCTATGAGAGTTGTAAGGCAGTCACATGGAAACTTAAACACTTTTACACTGTTTTTTTTTCTTTTTCTAACTGGATATAAACCTACTTTAGTTTATTATGTTTTATATATCTTCTTATTTTTTCATATGTTTCTCAAAAGAAGAAAACATGTCAATACCTTAACAATAAAAATCCTGTCTGTTGGGATTTTCTCCCTGAGCCACTGTAGGAAAGACTGAGAATCTTGACAGGATTTTTCTCACGAGACTCTCAGCCCATTTGTTCAGTAATTTTGTTTTTAGGAAAATTTTACTTAAGCATTCCAACTTTCAGAACTGCTAAAACAAATCTCTAAAACTGACAGAAGTTTCTAAGTAGAAAAATGTTTATAAACATTTTTAATTTCATATTTTATCAGAACAGTGGTTTATCTATAGTTTGAAAATTTCTGCAGCATCTCTAAGGATAAAATACAAGATAAACTATGCTAGAGCCATAAAAAAAAAATGCCTGCTTTTTATTTGAGCCAATACATACTATAAAGATTCCTATGATTATATTGGTGAAATATATATATATATTCTCTTTTTTTCTTTGCTTTTTCTCCAAAAGGAAAAAGAAGATAATAATAGATATAACAAGAAACTGGAATCTGTAATGTCATAAATCTAATAAAAGGATAGAACTTTTCTATCCTTTTATTAGGATACACTATACACTATAAAGGATAGAACAAAACACTTTGTAAGTTATGCTTAATAAAAACAGAGCTTGGTGTTAGAGGGAACAGCTGATTTTGCCTTATTTTATTGTTTTAATTATTATTCAAGATTATAGAATTCATGTCTAATTGTATTTACTCATGATCAATAACAAAAAAATATTGTAAATAAAATAATTAAAAAGGGGCCAGGCATGCTGGTTTACACCTGTAATCCCAGTGCTTTGGAAGGCTGAGGCAGGAGTATGTCTTGAGCCCAGGAATTCAAGACCAGCCTGAGCAATATGGGGAGACCCAGTATCTAAAAAATTTTTTCTAAATTAGCTGGTTGTGGTGGCAACCACCTGTAGTCCCAGCTACTCAGGAGGCTGAAGAGGGAGAATCATTGGAGCCCAGGAGTTCAAGGTTACAGTGAACTGTGATCACACCACTGCACTCCAGTCTGAGCAACAGAGTGAAAATTGTCTCTAAAAAATATATAAAATAAAATAAAATAATTAAAACAATCAATAACATTTAATGAATGCCCACCGTTACTGTTCACGGACCCAGCAATAGTTTATCTAGGAAATGGATGTAGTTGCTCTTCTGTCCCTTTCCTTTCTACTTTCCTGCCTCTAGTTTCCTTGAATTCCAAAGACACTAAGAAATGCACTACTCAGATATCCCACAGTGGTGAACACAACTGAGGAACAGCACCGGCTACTTCCTTTCTCAATCCACTGTCTCCTTTCCAGGTGGACCATAAATCCACAGAACATTCCCGATGGCACAGCAGAGGACAAATGTATGTCCACTCCTAAAAGACAGATGCCTCAGTTGGCCACGTTGGCTCAGGCTCTCCCATCAACCTGGTCATCAGATCTGCACTGAACAGTAAGACGCTTCTTCCCCAGTGCCAATGCTCCTGCCTTCCCCCATTTCACAAGGTCAGAACTTCATGGGGGCTTGAGGGCTTTCACCACCTTCTCTGGTTCCATCTCCTTTTCCCTTCACAGGGGTTGCCACCAATAAATCTCCTGCAGATTGAATTGTGTCTTGTGTGCCTCAGAGAGGACCCCAACTCACACCAACCCTGTTGGCATCCCCCTTAGGAAGATTCTCTGCCTTTACCTACTCCACTGCCTACTAGAAACTAACTTTCTTTCTTTTCTTTTCTTTCTTTCTCTTTCTTTTCTTCCTCTCTTTCTCTCTCTGTCTCTCTTTCTTCTTTCTCTTTCTCTCCTTCCTTCCTTCCTTTTTTTTTTTTCTTTCTTTTTCTTTCTTTCCTTTCTTTCTCTCTCTCTCTCTTTTTTTCTTTCTCTCTCTCTCTTTCTTTCTCTTTTTCCTTCTCTCTCTCTTCTTTCTTTCATTTTATTTCTTTTCTTTGTCTCTGAGACAGGGTCTTTCTCTGTCACTCAGGATGTAGTGCAATGGTGTGACCATGGTTCATTGCAGACTTGATCTCCCGAGCTCAAGTGATCCTCCCACCTCAGCCTCCTGAGTAGCTGCAATGACAAGCATGCACCACTATGCCTGGATAAGTTTTTTAAGAAACATTTGTAGAGACGGCATCTTGCTAGGTTTCCCAGGCTGGTCTTGAACTCTCTTTTATCTGTACACACCTCCTAAATCTACAAAGTCTCTTAGTTAGGTCCGTTACTGTCTGTTTTGTGTCCTGATTCTTCCTGAATGTCTAAAACTGTGGCTGACACATGGTAGGTACTCAGTATTTATCAAATACACGAATGTCAGTACTGAGAAAGATACGAAAACAGTTCTGGAGCCTGGTTCTTTTCTGTCACATAGATACAAGCTGACTCTTATTGTTCCTGACATCTAGTGGCAGGACGAAAAACTATCCTGAGACCAGAAATTATTTCATTGGCTGGCTAAATCACACACCACCGAAAATGTCAAAAGGCCTACTCCTCAGGGTCTATACAACTCTTACAGGGTTTGCACACCTTTCGGATTCCTAACTGGTTGTGTATTCATCAGTGAGAAGCCAGGTAAATTCTAGCATGCAAGACAGAAATCCAGTGCAGAAAGGGGAACCAACCCCAGCCGGGAAAATGAGTTAGAAAATAGGCTGAACCTTACCATGACAGAGATTCTACAATCCTTACATTCTCTTCTATCCACGGCTGGAAATAAAAATGTACACACAAAGGAACAACACTTTCAACAACTTGCAGTATAGTAGCAACAGGATTTAGAATATAAATAAGTCAGATTTTTAACTCCCAGGCTTATTATGGTCAAATAGCCCACTGGAAATCAACAAGAAGCTTAAACAAGGACCTGGTGAACTATATGCATACCATGTCCTCACCTCAGAGGATCAGATGCAAAAATGAGAAACAGCAGGGCAGCAGGGAGAACTCACACTTGTTGTTGCTGGTTTTTTGTTTGTTTGTTTTAGAGATGGGGGTTTCACTATGTGGCCCAGGCTGATCTTGAACTCCTGGGCTCAAGTGATGGTCCCACCTAGGCCTCCCAAAGTGCGGGGATTATAGGCATGAGCCACTGCACCAGCAAAAACCGACTTTTATTACTTTTCTCCTTGCTATTACTATGCATTCAATAAATATTTAGTTTTTAAGTGTCAACTCTGTTCCAGGTACCGTTTAGGCTTTTGGGATACACACATAATAGAACAGACAATTCCTACCCGTGGGGAGCTGAAGCCTCTCATTCCGCTAATCCTCCAAAGGACTGCGACTTTATAGGTGCCTTCGCATGACAAGGATATGCCCTTTGTGTCACAGGAAACAAAGCCGGCTCTTGGGAATGGCAAGATCTGTGGGAGCTTTGAAAGGATTAGGGAAGTGGGATCTGTTTGTTGGTATGGGACATTCTATTAAACCAGCTACTCCAAACTGTTGAATAAAGTATCAGATTTTCTGCGAGGGCTCTATTGCCTGAGAAAGAAATATGTCAGCACAAGATAGTTCCCGGGGGAATAAAGGTCCTAGATATCAGATTTCCCTGAGGAGTTTGCATGGGGTTGGGGTGGGTCACACAGGGTCTGCAACTGCAAGAGGAAGCACGAGGATATGTGGACCCCAAGATGGCAGCAGTAAAAGAAGTAGTTGGCGGTCAGTTGTAGTGGTTCATGCCTGTAATCCCAGCACTTTGGGAGGACAAGGGGTGGATCACCCAAGGTCAGGAGTTCCAGACCAGCCTGGCCAACATGATGAAACCCCATCTCTACTAAAAATACATTTAAAAAAAAAAGTATCTGGGCGTGGTGGCGGGCGTCTGCAATCCCAGCTACCTGGGAGGCTGACACAGGAGAATCACTCGAACCCAGGAGGCAGAGATTGCAGTGAGCCGAGATTGCGCCACTGCACTCCAGCCTGGGCAAGAAGAGACAAACTCTGTCAAAAAAAAAAAAAAAAAGAAGTAGTTGGCATGGCGTGAGTGACTGCCCACAACCCTTCCTATGGGGAAAACACAGGCCCTAAACCTGTCAACTGTAAAAAAGGATGAGAAAAACTGCTAGATGCTTGATCATTCCTTTACTCGTATTTTAAGAAACTCAATGCATTTCCTATTTTCTGATGTAATAAATGATGTTTTTTCTGTTTTCATCTCTCAGAAAGCACGTCTCTGACAAGTAAGTTGGCCAAAGGTGCTATGGGCTTTGTCAACAGAAGATGAAGATATGATCCCCACATCTTCATAGTTTTATAACCCTGGACAAAGTATTTCGCCTTTCGGATCCTCAGTCTCCTTACCTGTACAGTAAGCAATAACAGTATTTACCTAAATTCAATATTATTCGTAGAGAGACCTCATGTATCCCACACATATACAACATAACAGTTTCCTTTTACTCTACAAAAGGGTAAAAAAGAAGTTGTTATCAACATCTAGTTCGTGGAGACACGCATACTGCGATTTTCCTGCTTTAGTCTTAATCCTAACTAAAGAGATACAGTTCGAGAAACAAAGGACGTCACATTGTCTTTTTTATTTAGCCATACGATCAGAATTTTCTTTTTTAAAATCACTTTCGGGGTTTTGGTAGGAACTCTCTGTGGGGAAGGTTAGTATTGCTTAGTTACAAGGTGATCAATTTGAAGGTGTCTGCCAGATGTGGTAATTAAATAATTTGTGCTAGAGTTCGTAATTTATGTTAGTGTTAATAGCGTTAATTAAGCTTCACATTTTTGCTAAAAGTATCTAAGTCAAGATACAGTTTCTACATTTGCAAGAGACACAAACAGAATATATGCAACTATTTCTAAAAAATCATTTTACAAATTATAAATTAAATCTTTAGAATTTACTAAGGGCACAGAACTTAAAAGGAGCTATAATTAAAGGTTCTTGAAGGTGATGGGGGTGATCCTTAAAGGGGATGATGAAGAGATAGCCCTTTAGGTATGCTCCACTTTGCCCACAGGCAAATAAAACCTATTAAAATTCTACTATTCTACTATTATTTCTACTATTATTGATCTGAGTATAGTGTCTAAAGCGGGATCATTTGCACGAATCCCTCATATTCCAACTCCACTACCACTTAGCTTTTAAGTGGGTGGAATGACTTCATGCCCAGGTAAGTTCTGGGAGGCTAGAACCCTATTTGGAGTCTTAGAAGATGGCATCTTCACAGACTATTCCTGGTACCTGTTGGCATCCAAGCACTATTAGAGGCAGGGTTGGTCTTAGGCAGCTTCACCAAGCTTCTCATGGACCTAGAGTGGTGTAGTGAAGCAGCCTAATTCTTTCACAGTTTGAGTTGCACAGAAATTAGCTAAGAGAGAGTCGGCTGACCTGAAGTAGTCACTTAATCAAAAGGAGGTGACGTTGTGGTGGATATAGTGTGAACACGCGGCTGGAGAGCCAAATGCAGAGGCAGACATCTCAGAGAAGAATAACAACAGCTGAAAACCAGACGGGCCTGTGTAAACCACAGCTGGTGGCTGTGTGGACAGTTACCAGATGAGAACCATATGTGCTATCCCAATGCTACGATCCTGCAGAAGCTCACCAGCACTTTGATGCCCCTCTGAGAAGGGTGGGAAAGAGGAAAGACTCAAACTGATGGTATTACATTCTGAAATCACGCTTACCTGCCATTGATTACAGAGAGATCCCTTCAGGCAAGCAGAATAGAATCCCAGGATTGAGATTCAGTTTAGTAATAAAGATTTTTTTTTCCCAAATATGTACTTAGAAGACATTGAGTTCATTGGCAAAGGTCTAGTTCACTTTCCCAGAATTTCTGCTGAATTTCTCATGTCAGTATCTCTCAAAACAGTTTTTCTGAAGCACTAGTTTGACTGCACAGTAGTAAGAAAGCAACAATTTCCCTGATCGACAATTTCAGGGAGATATTGCTTAGTATACTAAAAGTTCAAAAAAAATCTTGCAAAAAAAAAGGAAGCTCTTTCTAATTGTATTTAAGCCTATATTTCCCCAAATTACTTGAATACAAAACATTTTTTTCTTTGCCACAAACATCTATAAACCTCTTTGGGGGAAACTAGTTTTTGTGTAGAAATAGTTAGACTCTGCTGTATTCTGCATGTAGTAGTATATGGTTTCTATCTCCTTTTTTCTAATTTAAAACAATGTGTATGTGATTAATTTCTGTCTCACTTTAAATTAACTAATTCAACAAACATTTTGTGATTACTCACACACTTTATCATTCTGGACCCCTCTAAGCTTTAGTAATGGTTTCAGTAATTCTTCCTTTCCAAAAATCGTAAGATTTTCCCTGGTATTAATACGCACTAACATCATGGATTTTTGTGTGTAAGAAAATCAATCAATTAATTGCAATCTACTTTTCTAATACAATTCTCTAGCATGAAATTATTCTAGCTAACATAGAAATAAAATCGCAAATATGATAATACCTTCAATAAAATATTATATATAACAGGTACACCTAGTACGTGCATTCTTTAAGATTTAGCTCAGCTGTTTCTCTCTCTAGGGAGCCACCCTGATACTCACCCTCCAGCTTATGACTTTGCTATGTATCCTTGTTAGCGTGCCTGTAATATTCTGCATGTACTTCTGCCGTTGCACTTCTTATACATAATCACTTTATATACCTGTTTCCCACATGCTAACATTCACTTTTCTGGCAAGAATTGTTTTGCTGATTGATGTTTCTCTAAGACTAAGCATAGTATCTGGCAATATTGTAACCATTCAGTCAAATTCATTCTCTAAGTATGTTTCTTCATAATACCTGAGTTTAAATAAGTCCGTGTAACTTTGATCATCAATGGTAGATTGAAATTATGCAATGTTCTGGTCTAATGGAGAGAGGAGTATTCGTCCTCATTGCCTGTACTCTCCTATCCTGCAGTTCGCCCTCTGATGAAGGTCATGGGACAGTTTGAGGGAGAAAGAGCAGTCTTTAACTTAGGGAATTATTTGACTGTAACAAAAATCAACTATGTCAGAAAGCTGCAGTTGAGAACAGTTTAAACAGGCTGTAAATTACCTTGTTACAAAGTGACATATTCACAAATAAATAAGCAAACTGAAATATTAACTTGATATATACAATTGTGGTACTATCTGAGGATTTGGAGGTCCTCGGATAAAAGGATGTCACACTGGACTAGACACATATTGATGAATTCCATGTTGGCTCCTTCAATGAGAGAATAGTTTGATCAGAAAGCCACAAAGCTGCCCACTGAGATATTACAGAGAAAAAAGTGGAGATTCATTAATACTTTAAAGGTGAAACTGCCTAATGCCAATGACTCACACAGCAGGATACTGCGGCTTATGTAAATGGATGACTTCGTTAAGGATACAAAAATATTTTGCAAATTATGGGAGGTCAGAGATAGTGATTGACTGGGTTTAACTATGAACTCTTTCATTAACATTCTGCACTTTCACGGCAGAGAATTGCTGTGTCCACTGAGACAGATGGGGGAGGAGGAAGGAGGATGTTTTCACGAAGACCCCTTTTCATGTAAGACACTGGGTGATAAGCTATTTACACACTGTTTAATGGCGAGCTTGTAAATAGATACAGTTGGTGTCATTTTATAATTGAGTGCACTGAACATGGGGCTTATTCCATGGTGTTTAAGACCTTAGGTCCTGAGTTGGATGCACCTGGATTTCAATCCATGCTCTGATCCTTGTTTAATAGTTCTGCAACTCTGGGCAAGTCACTCAAGCTCTCTGTGCCTCATTATCCTCATTCCTTAAACAGGCAAAAAATAGTGCCAGCTTCATAAGTTAGTTGTGTGTTTAGTAACCACTGAATATGTGTGTCACTAATATTATAATGAATGACTCAGTCTATCCTAAAATATAGAAAACATTTTCTCAGCGTGGACAACATGGTGGAACCTCATCTCTACTAAAAATACAAAAATTAGCTGGGTGTTTGTCCCAGCTACTTCAGAGGCTGAGGCAGGAGAATCACTTGAACCCGGGAGGCAGAGGTTGCAGTGAGCTGAGATCCTGCCAGTGCACTCCAGCCTGGGCAACAGAGCGAGACTCTGTCTCAAAAAGAAAAGAAAAGAAAAGAAAAGATCATTTTGTCTACATGAAGTTACAATTATTTTATCTATGATGAAGTTACAATACACAAAAATTATGTGATTCCAATGAATGTTAGACAAGATCAATGAAATAGGATACAAAATACAGGGAGTAAATAGATCCTGCTGGTCTACTGTATGGTTATATTGTAGGATCTATTGTAGGGTTACAGTATGGTTCAGCATACTACACACATCTCACTTGGTGTTTAAGAGCATGGGCCTTATTTTGAACACAGGAAAAATGTCATTTTAAATAGTGAGACAATTTGGGGTTACTTAATGACAGCAGAAAATTGGTTTTAAAAGTTGAATAAAAATGAACATATATCTCTATCTCAAATGCAGGATTAAAATAAATTCAAGATAAATGAGACCGATAATTGGCTTTCAGTTCCAAATTCCCACAACCTTTCTTTTGCTAAGGTAAAGACTATCTTTCAAGTTTTCTCCGGTTGAATTACTCCTCTCTCCATCCCCATTTATTTGTTGATGTTCAATAGCAATATCTCAGAATATGAACTTATTTGAAAGTAGGATAATTGAAGATATCATTGGTTAAGTCAAGATAAGGTCAGCAAGGTGGACCCTAATCCAATATGCCTGGTGTCCCTTTTTAAAGGGGAAATTTGGGCACAGAGATACACACATAGGGAGAAAACCAAGTAAAGATGAAGCCAGAGATCAGAGTGAAACTTCTACAAGCCAAGAAATGGCAAAGATTGCCAGCAAAGCTCCAGAAGCTAAGGAAGGACTGGGAACAGCTTCTTCCTTACAGCCCTGGAAGGAACCAATCCTGCTGGCGACACCTTGATCTCAGACTTCTACTCCCCAAAGTTGTGAGGCAATGAGTTTCTGTCGTTTAAGCCACCCTTCCCGTGTGCAGTATTTTGTTAAGGCAGCCCTAGCAAACACATGCACCCAGGTTCCATCGCAGCTAGTTGTGGTCATGTGATTAAGTCCCAGTCCAAAGAACATTAACAAAAGTATTGTACACAACTCCCCAATGGCCTTAAGATTAAGAAGAAGGGCCCGGCACGGTGGCTCACGCCTGTAATCCCAGCACTTTGGGAGGCCCAGGCGGGCTGATCACCTGACATCAGAAGTTCGAGATCAGCCTGGCCAATGTGGTGAAACCCCGCCTCTACTAAAAATACCAAAATTTGCCAGGCATGATGGTGGGTGCTTGTAATCCCAGCTACTTGGGAGGCTGAGGCAGGAGAATCGCTTGAACCTGGGAGGCAGAGGTTGCAGTGAGCAGAGATCGCACCATTGCACTCCAGCCTGGGTGACAAGAATAAAATTCCATCTCAAAAAAAAAAAAAAAAAATTCAGAAGAATCTATGTGTTCTCTGTTCTCCTTTTCCCGCCATCGCAGCCTGGAAAGTGGCTATTTTGCTGGTGAGCCAGGTTTGATTCTGAAGATACGGGCAAAAGATAAAAAACTAAAATAGAGAAGCAACGTGATGGAAAATACATGGGTCCCTGGAAGACTACACATACCAAATTGCTTACTGTTTCAGACAAGTGGCCCACATCTAGAATATTATGTGTGAGACAATTAATTTTTACAGCATACTTTTGAACAACTGTGTTTTGGGAGTTTTGTCTTATACCAATGTATTTTATTCCTTAGCTGATATAGCATATTAAAATGATAACTGGGAAAGAT
The DNA here is from genome assembly GCF_000951045.1 of Mandrillus leucophaeus. Classification (NCBI taxonomy): domain Eukaryota; kingdom Metazoa; phylum Chordata; class Mammalia; order Primates; family Cercopithecidae; genus Mandrillus; species Mandrillus leucophaeus. The sequence goes on along the minus strand of NW_012106697.1, from coordinate 1,818,455 downwards.
GAAATTAAAAGAAATTGAAATGAATGTTGATCTGACCACATGTATATGAAAATTTAAAGCTAAAAACCTAGAAGTAGGAAAAATATTTAAACATGAAGACAAAGTAAAAAAAATAAGAGATAAGGTTTCTATATTTGACTACAAATAAATTTAAGTATCTGCATATCAAAACAAAGAAACTAATTAAGTAACATAAAACTGGGAAAAATATTTTAAATATGATAGATGTTTGTTAATACACAACATAAAGTACTCTTAATTCATAAAAAATGACAAATGCATTCCTCATGCTAGCAAAATATGAAAGTGATCAACATCACAAAATTAAAACCAGATATGAATTAGATGAAATTTAAAAAGAAGAGAAAACATCCACAATTAGCAAGGATCCAGGGGAATGTGTATATTCTCCCACACTGGGAGTAGGAGGCTACATCGTTATCTTCCCAGATGGTTACTTGACAATATGTATCAAAAGGCGTAACAGTATTGTTCATACTCTTTGAACCAGAAATTCTACTTTTAGGAAAATATTTTAAGGGATGTATCTGAGAATAATAGAAGATGCAGGCTCACATCAGTGTTAATAATAGCATAAATTAATAAAAAGTCCAACATTAAGTTTTATAAATTAGTTATATGTAAAATGCCTAAGTAAATCACAGCACATATCTAGAATGTAAAATTCATGTTGTTCAAAAGAAAACAAGGAAACTAATCTCATAGAGTGTGATGTTCTACTAAGTGAAGCAGTGATTTATAAAGTAATAATGTACAGAAAATTTATGAAAGGTTACTACTGATTGATCATCCTGCTGGTGAAATTACAAATGATCTTTAACACTTTCTTTGCTTTTGCTTTCATATGTTTGAATTTTCTATCATATTTCGTAATCAGGAAAAAAAAATTAACTACTCACCAAAAATAATGCTACATGCACCCTCAATTTCAATTTTAATGTCACACTCAACAAGGTTTTTGGTTCATTCACACAGCATGTAGCTGAAACTGTCTTTAAATTATATATTAAATTACATGTTACTGGATTGTCTTAATATTAAGGTATAAAGGCAGGGAGCGGTGGCTCACGTCTGTAATTGTAGCACTTTGGGAGGCTGAAGCAGGCAGATCACCTGAGGTCAGGAGTTTGAGACCGGCCTGGCCAACATGGTAAAACCCCGTCTCTACTAAAAATACAAAAATTAGCTGGACGTTGGTGGCACACACCCGTAATCCCAGCTACTCAGGAGGCTGAGGCAGGAGAATTGCTTGAACCCAGGAGGCGAGGGTTGCAGTGAGTTGAAATCGCGCCACTGCACTCCAGCCTGGGTGACAGAGACTCAGCCTAAAATAAAATAAAATAAAAAATGAATTAAGGGCTAAAAATTATTAACTTGTGGGAAGTCACAGCCTTCCTCCTCCCTCCCTTGTTGTTGTCCACAAAAAAGCCTTAGAGCCATGCCCTCCAGTTTGCTTTGCTTTGCCCTGCATTGCGAGCAGAGAAAGAGCTGCTGTCTGTGTGGGCGTTCCTGAGCAAAGCAGGCAGGGTGCTGGGCACCACCTTCCCAGGCCTTCCTGGTTGGGGGAACTTCACACAGTAGCTTGGGTCCTCACGCAGTAGAGTCATGCAACTGTTAACAAACTGAGGTAGGTCAGTTGTGCTGCTGATATGGAAAAATTCTAACCTACTTCCTGAAGCACAAAAATAAGGCAAATCATATTATGTTTCCTGAGTCCCTGTTTGTATGAAAGAGTGTGTGTTGTAGACATAGACACTTGAATATGGAGAGTATGTCTCCGAGAAGGCGGATTGGGAGTTGACATATGAAGGAGGAATTGATCTCCTTTCACTGCTGCCCTTCTCTAGCGCTCGAATTTTTCCCTATGTGTTTATATAATTTCAAAAATAAAACAAAGCAAATGAATGGTAGCCCAATACCCTTGTTAGAGACGAAATGTTTGTGTCCCCACACCTCCTAACTCATATGTTGAAACCTGACCTCACAATGTGATGCTATTAGAAAGTGGGGCTTTGGGGAGGTGATTAGGTCATGAGGGTGGGCCCCTGTGAAGGGGATTAGTGCCCTTACAAAACAGAGCTCCCTCACCCCTTCTGCCATGTGAAGCCACAGTGAGAAGACAGCTGTCTATGAACTGGGAAGCCAGCGCTCACCAGACGCTGAGTCTGCTGGCGCCTAAACCTTGAACGTCCCCGGCCTCCAAGACCATGAGAAATACATTTCTGTTACTTATGAGCCATCAGTCTAGGGTGCTCTGCCAGAGTAGCCTAAACAAACTAAGACAAGTCATTAAAATGAAAACTAAAATATGTCATTGTTATTCTAAAAAATCAAGGCCATGACATTTAATAATTATATTCCTGTTTTAAGATCCAAATCTTTAAGTTAATTAATTTAGTGGACATTACACATATTAATTCCTTCTTCGAGCCAGCAAGGAAGCCTGTGATTTCTCAATGCCTCCTGTGGGCGATTTCTCAATGACCACTGTGTGCGGTTTCTCAATGCCCATAGGCAAGCTGCACCTTGAAGATGAAGTTATAGTTTGGCTGGTACATGGCTGAGTGCAGCCTCCTAGGCACAGAAAATAGCAGGGGCAAAGGCACAGGGCATGGAGCAGAATGACGCAGGCACGACACTGCCACGTTAGAATCGATATTCGATAGTCATAATGTTAAATATATCAGTAATAGCTACTGCTTCTTGAATGCTTAGTATATGCCAGGCACTGTTCTAAATGTTTCACATGGTATGAGTTCATCTACTCTTCCTAATAATGAAGAAAAGTTATTATGCATTTTTTCAAATGGGGAAACAGAGACTGGAAGAGCTTTAGTACATTGTCCGGAGTCACAAAAATAGTGATTGGAATATCTGGGATTTGAACTCAAGTCTTCTGAGTCTAGAAGCCCTATAATCACTACTCCAAGCTGCTGCCTACGTAAAATTTCCTAGAAAATTGCAAGCCATAATTGAAAAGGTCAGAAAACAGATTGGATCGATTTGCCACTGTGGGTCAGTACACACGTTCTTTCTCTATTGGGCTATTTACTTTTAGTAACTTTTTTTCCTGATCTCAGGGTTAAATCATTGAATAATCAGGAGATTATCAGAAAGAATCAGAAGAAACAAATTTTAAATCCTTATGCTTTTCCCGTCGTCATTAATGGATAATTATTCCAATTACCCTTTAGGAAGCACTTTGCTTATACGTACTCACTGGAATTGTGTATCATTTCTTTAATTCGGAAAGCAAGTCAAATCCTTAAAGTAAATTCTTCACTGTCACCCTTTGAAATACCAAACAGAAGATAAACAAAGGTCAGACGGTCAGTGTGCTATCTACCAAAAGCTCTACGAGCTAGCACATCAATATATTTACAGTAAAGTAAGAGAGATTCATATTTATATCCCTGAGGCTAAGTTTCCCAAATGCTCTTGAAATGATCAAATATTAAGCCATGGTTACAATATTTCTTTTTGCATAAACTGAATTTTAATTCCTTGAAAACTTTTCGTGCATGCAAGGGATTAACTCAAATATCTTCTCCCTGACCCATGCCACATTGCAGTTGGCCATATAGCTTTACTCTTCTATGCATTTGGAGAACTGTCAGGTGTTTCCCTGTTATTGCAGAATATTGACTATTGATACACATTGCAACCTCACAACACAGGCATCACTGCCACCAAGAATGCTCTAGAGGGGTCCTCCCAGGCATACCTATTATTTCATAAATGCATCCATTTGGACTGACAGAAAACTGTCTGCATGGATTATGGAATGGTTTGTGAAAGGGAATATTCGTAAGTGCTTGCCTAATAGTTTATAATCCTGTATTGAATAGTTCATATACTAATTTATTACCCATGTCATGATCCACATTTGTATTTTAGCAGAGCTGTGGCCAAACTGTTTATTCATGCTCAGGAATCACATCAATAGTGGGTTTTACAAGCCTCTTGGAATTTATTGTTGAACTCAATTGTGGAGTGATCAGTGCTTTGACAGGACATCATACTTTGTAAGTTCAAATCTATATTTTTGTCCACGGGATCGAGTGTGTTGACAAATTTTTGGCATGGAACTTCTGTATTCTGTGTCAACTGAGACTCTTGTCCGATGCTTTTACAAAGTACTTGTGAAATTGATCTTCTGTATAGATTTTCTCATACACTCTTTCAATACCTGAACTTTCTCAATAGCACTCAGGCATCAAAAATCAAATCCCGTCAAAATCTCTAGAGGGTCACATCTCCCAACTGCTTTGGAAACCATTAAACAGAACAAATTCACAGCCTCTCATTTGAAGAGGAATACTCTGGCATCAGCAATCACTGCAGGAATAAGCTTCGATCGACCTGAAAATCCCTTCAACAATCCCTCCTACAACGTCTTTACTTCTGCAAATCTAGGAATATCTTTGCTTTATTTTTATTTTCTAAATTTTCTAAATTTTAAGTTATGTAGAAATATATGGAGAGGTCAAGCGCGGTGGCTTACGCCTGTAATCCCAGCATTTTGAGAGGGCAAGTCAGGAAGATCTCTTGAGCTAAGGAGTTGGAGACCAGCCCGGGCAACATGGCAAAACCCTGTCTCTACTAAAAAGACAAAAAAAGAAATTAGCGGGGGGTGGTGGCCCACACCTGTAGTCCCAGTGACTTGGGAGGCTGAGGTGGGAAAATCACGTGAGCCTGGGAAGTCAAAGCTGCAGTGAGCCGTGATTGCATCACTGCACGACAACCTGAGCAATAGGGTGAGACTTTGTTTAAAAAGAAAAAAAAAAAAAAAGAAAATAAATATATGGAGAGGTGTATACCTTGCCCAACAGATTCAATTTGTATAAAGTAACTTCAATAAAATGTAAATTATGATATATTTTCAACATGTGGTTTCTCTTACTTTTTTGCACAGTTCCGTACATAAAAGTTGAAAAGGGATCTATTACTTTGGAATGTGGCTGCATATATAATGCAACTGCAAAGTAGGAATTGGCCTAGGTGGCTATGCAAGGGTTAAAAATATATCCATCATCTTCTAAATACTGACATTTTGACCTTGTTTCTGGAAGACAGCGGAGACAATAATAATGATTCAAAGAGTAACTCCTCCACATTGTTACCTATTCATTAAGCAAATAATGCTATGAGCCTGTTATGTTCTGTGTGGTACCTGACACTTTTTCTTCCCAGTGTTATTCTGTAGACCATACCTACTGCAAATATGCACAAAGAGGGTTAATGAGAAAAAAGTCCAGAATGTGGAATTTTTAACATTAGTGTTAAAATTTCTGAGATACATTTCTGACTTAACCATCATTAATAACAAGACTTTTTACATCAAGGCTGTAGGGGAAAGAGATAATATTATATGAAATCAAAGAGTTGGGAGAGCTTTCATAGGGTCAAAACCGTTACGTTTTCTCATTACACTGAATTTGGTATACTATGCACTTGAGGATGTTGCAAGTTATAAAGTCTTATAATAAGGAAGACAATGCAAAATTTCAAAGAACAAATGAAAAATGTTATGAAATCTCATGGTAATGACCCACTGAGGAAAGAACAACAGATTAATTTTACTGAAAATGCATCAATGCTTCTGGATGACAAATTCATAATAATAAAGAATTGAAGTGCAGGTAGAAAAACAAAGAAAACAGTAGATGTGTTCACATTGGTTATCTTTATATACTAAATCATGCCTTTTACTATGAATGCACATTAAAAACTAGTTGTAATAGAAAAAATATCCAGAGTATATAATTTTTTAAATGATGTAAGTCTTTAACCAATAAAAAGCTTGATTCTTAATATCTAGTTACTGTTAGAATAGCAATAATGTGTGTATATCAATGTTAATTAAAGTTTATAAATTATTGTCAAATCTTCATAAAGTTATGTTATAAAATTGATATACTGTACATTATTCAATTTAGAAAAAAACCCCACAAATTAGAGTCTACTGAACATCCAATTAGTAAGCTATCAGGCATGAAATTCCACATTAATTTCATACATCAGCCTCTTACAATATAAAAAAATATTCTGTCAGGTACTGAAGATATATGGAAAGATAAAAGTCATGGGAAGTTCTATAATCTTAAGGAAGAAAATACAAAATAAAAAAATGTATAAGTTTTCCTTGGATTATTATCAACCAACTTGCTGGCAATGCAAATCCCACTGCCTACAGATTCAGAGCTGAGGAAAAACATGTTAAGGACAAACATCTTGAGAATAAAATATCCCTAAGGTAATAGTAAACACATGAAAACCTGGGAAACATTTTTTGACCTGAATACTTTTTGAACCTGTCAGTCAAAGTAGCTTGAGGCTTATAGAGGCATGGCAGACTGGCTAGTTATTTATTCATCAATACCCATGTTCTGTCTTCTAGGTTCACTGCCAAGCTTCATGGCCCACTCTCCCTTGTGTTTCAGTGTGGTCACTCAACTGAGTTCTGGCCCATAGCATGTGAGCAGAAGTGATGTATGATGTATGCTATTCAGATCTGTAGCCTGATCTTCCACATTCATTTCATTCAATATCTGGCCAAAGGTACAGGATATAGGGGAGAATTCCAAGGCTTTAGGAGATGGTAGACCCACAGATAGAAGGAGCAAGTATTCCTGAACACCTGGAACAGAGAATGGGCTAATCTTCGTCGGACTGCAACCTAAACTTGAACTAACCTTTTCTATATCTCGTCATTGAGGCATTAAGGATACTTGTTACAAAGTTGATTAATACACAAGGGAAAGCCTAGGTTAGAAGCAGAGATCACTAACTTGCTTATATTGAAGAATTTTATTTGTTTTTATTAATTAAGTATGGTTGCCTGTTGAGTTATTTAAATTTGATTTCAAATTTCTAAAACTGATCATACCTTAAATAAAGCAAATCATAGGAATTAAGACGGTTGGATCAGAATGCCAAGTATGGTACTTTTCTATCTGCTTAGAATAAGAAGCAATTAATTTTTAGTGGCTAAGATAATATAGTCTAGAATGAGACAGAACTCAATTAGTATCCTAACTCAAGCGGTAACTAGCTGTGTGACCTTGCACCAGTCTGTGAACCTCTATAAACCCCACCTTTCTCCTCTGTAAAGTAAAGAAAATAATAGTACCTACTTCATGGTTATGAGGAATGCATTTAAAGTGCTTGGTCTGCCTACCACGTAGGAACCACTCAATAAATGTTAGCATTCATTATTGTTATTAGTAACAGGTAATACTGCTAGAAAAGGTTCATACTTTAAAAAATACACTGTACTATGGAAAATGATAAAAATATAAAATTATTACCAGTTAAATTCTATATCTTGTCAATTTTAAGTGGTGACATTTAATCTGGCTAAGTGCAGAGATGCATTCCAAGTATTAAAAAGTAAACTGATTCAAAGTAAACTGGTGTTACAATAGATGGCAAAACAAAATCAAGCTGAGTGCTTCTTCTGGAATAAGCACTTGGAGCTGGATTAGCCATCTAAGTCCTTACTTTAAAGTCAACTTGCTTCTATATCAGCCAATATTTCAAAGGGACTATTTAACAGGTTGTCAGCTTCAATGTGAAACGTTTTCCACTTTAGAAATCGAAGATGCATTATTTTGCATCAAACATTCTCCTCTCATTGGCACAGTGTTTTCAGAAGGCTAAATTAATAAGGAATTTAATAACATCCATGAGGTGAAGTGGGATGTAGACATTGGAAATGGACAGAATGTCTGGTTTGGGACAATAGCCATGCAATGACAACATTTTCTTCAATTCTAGGAAGAATTTATCGTAGGTTCAGAGATGAACTAGATTCTGTTGAATCTTCTCAATGTATGTTCTCATCATAGATGTTAGTAACATTGTAAGTATTCTGCTCATCATCAAATGATTATTATGCATGTAATTGTAACCAATTGATTGACAAAGCCTAACTGAGTGAGTTACAAGCAGGAAGCATGTTTATTCTTTCTCAGCGCTCCCTGTTAAACTTGCTCTGTTAATGTTTTCTTTAGCTGTACATGAGACTGACATCCAGGCAGATACTGCCCGCAGCTTTTCAGTGTGTCCTTAGACAACAAAAGTCCAGATCAGAGTGATGTGGATTTCACTCTGTTCGAGTAATTACGTCAGTGCCAAATATTTATCCAATTGAAAGCATCTACCTTTCCTCATCTTGGGCTGGCTACAGGCTCTGATTTTCCATGGTACTATTCTGCTTATCCTCTTCCTCCTCCTGCTAGCCCAACCACAGAATCATAAGGTTAGGTTTCTACACAGTTAGAGCAGCAGGAGGGAAGACGGGGGAAAAAGGGAGCAGAGTCAGTAGCTGAACGCAAGTAAGGGGGAGGAGGTATGGAAAGCTGGCAGAGAAGACACAGGGGTAAAGTAATCAACTCAGAGAGTGGGGTGGGGAGATAGAGCAGGGATTGCTGGGCAGCGCTAAGAGCCCACTTAAAGGGAGAAGTCCTGAATTTCAGACTAGATATCAGAGTTATGAGTTTGTCCCCAGCTTCATCTGGTTTCTTCACAATTTCTTGACAGCATGACCCACTAAACTATAAACTCCATGGGAATAAAGACCCTTCTATCTCATTCACCATTGAATTACCAAGGCCCAGTACCTTGGCATGCTTGGATATATACACAAAATATATTATATCTATATTACATATGTGTGTATGTGTATACACGCATACATATACACACACACTACACACACACACACACACACTCTCACACACATAATGACTATAATAGCAAACTGGCTTCCCAGAATAAAGAGCTTAAATGTGCTCTAAAATTTTCTGGACCTAGAGGATCTAAGATACAGGGACTAGCCTAATTGTCCCAAGGCCATTTACTTAAAAATAATTCTCTACAAGGATGAAAGGAACAACATAACTCCAAACCAAAATGTTCAAGCCCCGTATCAAGTGAATTTCAGCAGCTCAAAAATCAAACATGATTTTTGCAGGGATCTTTTATTCATCAGCAAGAGCCTAGAAGGGAGTCAGAAAAAGCACCATCGACATAAGGAAGTGTGTGTGGGGGGTGTGTGTGGGGTGTGTGTGTGTGCGCACACGCACGTGTGCACAAATGGAACTCCCGAAATTATGAAATCAAATGAATTAGCAAACTTGTTGTAAATAAGCCAGTTTTGGAAAAGCCCGAATGTGAATATGGAAGGACTTCCAGTACCTCTGAAGTTTGTTCTAAGGAAGTGGTGTTGCTGCCGATTTTCTCTCCCACTCCTACTACTATTTCTCTCCCTTAATCTCTTACACAGTAAATCTTTCTCTTCTCAACCATCCCAAAGAACATAATAATAAAGTCCATTTTTCCCCCAGTAACTGAGAATACAGAAAACATACAAAGCTAAAGCTACAGCCTATGATATGGCACGTTCTCAAAATAATAACTCATAGAAGCTTTTGGTTTACAGAAAATCATTACAAGTGCTGACAGGACTTTAGTGAGTGCTTTGAGGAAGCTCTTACGGGAGGAACTAATGATGTTTCTGAATCAGGGATTAGAGCCTTTGCATTCATGAGCAAATCGGCTTTCTATTGTACCATCACTTTCTAAACAATAAAGAAATTGATATCGGAAAGATACTGCTAACACTAATGACACAGGAAATGCTTACAAAACGATACGCCGTCATATATTTTAATCTGTTCTTCTCAATATACTTAATCATGCTTGGGGAAAAGTCAGTGTAGTTTTCTGCCAAAGAATGAGGAGTTACCAATTTGACTATTTGAAAGAGCCAGTATGATTTATGTCATAAGCATTTTTGGATGAAATTAGGAAAACTTCCCTTATCTGATTTTCTCCCATATTTACTGAAATATATTTGCTCAATGTCAGGAAGAAAATTACTCTTTCTATTCTTAGAGGTAGGTATTTATGTTCTTTACATTTAAACACATTCACACACATACACACACACACACATGCTCACTCTCTCTCTCTCTCACCTCCCCCCACCCCACATATACATCTGCAAATAACTTACAACCTAATCTTTTGAACCAATAATTAAAAACCAAGAAAAGCATCTTGAATATTTTTCAAAACTCATATGATAATATTTGCTGGAAAGAATACAGACAAAATTTACATATATATATATACATGTGTATATATAATATACATATATACATATATGTGTATATATTATATACACACACATATATATGCGTATATAGTATATATATGTATACATATATATGAATATAAGCATATATATACACGTATAATTAACATATATATTATTAACTGCCTATTTTGCAAAATACAAAATAACAAATAAAATCCCAGCAATTCTGGTTCAAAGAAAGTTTAGACATTTACTATTGAACCTTTTTATTCACCATTTCCCATTTCCCAGCACAGCATATTGACGATTTAGGCCATCTCTTTTCAAACACTGTTTGTGACAGCAATTGCCCTGTATCCCTGACAGAGGCTATTCTCCATGAAGTTTTCTGGAGTGATTGAGATAAAAATAAAAATGTTCTGATATATTCCCCCAGGAATGTGCCAGTGGTTGCCGAAGCTCAAATAAGCTTTAACTACGTCCCACAGAGCAACGCTTCATAGTGTATTATTAGTGTGATCAAAAAGGATCATAACATTTCCAGGAAGACCTAAGTACCAGCCCACGTTAAACATTATCATGTGAATGTGCCATACAAAGTTTCCAGTGCCTGAATGTGTATCTGCCTCAAATGGCGCATTTATTTCAACTAAGACCTTCACTAATTGTAACTAGAAAAAGAAATTCTCATTCTCAATATGCATTATTACCTCCTTTAGGTTTTTTGTATTAGATCTTCAAGAAAGAGCAGGAACAAAATAGATGCTTCCTCAGTCCATTGAAAATTGAGTTGGGGTAACTCCATATTCACTTTAAGAATTTGTTTCTGCTTCTGTCAAGAGAGAATGGGAGCATGCGACCATAACCTGCTTCTCAGGGGGGGAAAAAGACAATTTCTCATTCCTGTTCACTAATGCAAAATCCATCAAGGTGCTTTACTTTATCAGTATGTGCTGGGTTCCTTATCCAGTAACTGCGAGATATTTAATAGCACTAATCATCCGAAAGGTAATGGGGAATGAGGCCACCCACTTACAGGAATGGAGGAATGGGGACGTCATGCACAAAACATATACATTATTAAATCATGGGTAGTTTGCAGGAGGGCATGGACTTTGTGCCAGATAGATCTGAATTCCAATGCTAACACTGCTTGTCATTACCATGTAAATATGGGACCATTACTTAGTCTCTCCAAATTTTTCTTTATTTGCTATAAAACTGGAGTAATAATAAATACTGCTTAGAGAAATTCTGAAGAATATATTTAATGACATATGGAAGACTTGGATATACTCAAGGCTATCTTTAAATGTCCATTCTCTTCTTCCTCTGTAACCTGGTGGTCATACCATGGCATGTTTTTAATGCCAGTCATTTCATGTCCCTCTGCCCTGTAGCGATCCAGGATATATCAGTGTGTCAGTGTCAGCCTGCGCTGGACCTGAGCAACAAGGAGCATTCAGAAAGAGTCGATCATTCACCACTATCAATTCATACGGTTCAATCACAAAAAGATGGCTGCAGAGCATTTGCTTATTTAGTTATTTTGGTAGAGAATTTTCAATAATTCCATTACAGAAATGCTAGAAATTGATCTCCATTTGAATGCCACCTTTGATTAAGAGCATTTAGCTTATTTGCTGTAGGTAGGTGGTACTAGTCATTGGCTATGATCAAAGTAGAGAATCTTCGTAAACTGAAATTTAGATTCCTGAAAATAAAATAATTTGAATCCAGGGAATTCATGTTATAATCCAAATCTCATACTGGGGAAAAAAATCTGTTTCTCATGAACATTACTGTAGTCCCTTCTATGGACTTTATGATAAGACATTTTGTGACTTCAGTTAAAACATACTGTCTCCCATACACTGTTACTCTTTTGTTTAGGTTACCACATTTTTTAGTCAATTGAAAGTGTTATCTAACACTTTATTGGAAAACCAGAAGTGTAAAATGAACCCCGAGCACTCTTGTTACTATGGGAAATGCTGACGAGACACATTATACGCATTACATCTTTAAGTTGTTAAATGAAAAAAAAAAAAAAAAGTGTGTGGTTTTTAAAAATCACATTTGGGTATTAGGTGTACCAGAATCAGAGAAATTCAGTGCTGAAAAGATATTTATAGAGGATCTAATCCAGCTGCCTTGTTTTATAGACTGAGGAAACCAAGATAAGATTATACTATTAAACATGCAAGTCTGTTCCCACCCCAGGCACAGGGAAATTTTGAACAGGATTAATCAAAGTGTGGGTTGTGGAGACCCAGTGGAGGAAATGGGGATCACTCAGAGCCTATCATGTGTTTTCCTGGAATAAGTGAGGTCATTACCTAAGAATCTGGGGTATAGGAAAAAGTGAAATAATTTAAAAAATGAATATACCATACGATCCATTTTAGAAAAGAAAATATACATGCTCACAAAACCAAATACATGCATATGCATACATGCCTGGAAGGACTGAGCACAGAGCTTGGCCTAACACAGACCTGTGTTATAGACAGGCTGGTGACTTCATGCAGGCTCTGGTCCATACTGGTCAGTCCCACAAGAAACCTTATTTAAAGAAGCACAGTGTGTGCAGGGAAAAGTACTACCAAGGATAATAATGATGTAAAATGGCATGATTGCATGTTCATGTCATTACACTGGAGAATAAAGAGGATGTGAGTCATCCTCCTGGAGATTGCCAGCAGTCCCTTGTCTCTTTCATGTTCGTGCCCCTGGAGCTGACCCTCAGGCTTCCAGTCCAGGTGACTTACCATTGGCACCATTTCTCCCTGGTCAAACCCACTGAGGGACCTCTGGCGGGGTGGCCTCTCCTGGGGGCAGGAGTACAGGGTAAGGGGGTGAGGGCGGAGATGGAGGAAATGTGTGTGTTCAGGGACAGCAATTAAGCTGAAGTTCCAGGATTCTTGGTGCCACTCTTTGGAAGCATGGATGTTTGTGAAGAATGTGTAACACATCTTCTCATTACACAGATGTCAACTCTGACAGAATGCCTTCCAGGCCAACAGGATTACCCATCCTCCTTTGGGCTCCAGTTACCTTCTGTTTTTACCTTGATTCTACGGAAAGGAGATTTAGAATATATGTTATCATTAACTTGCATATTTGCCTCTTGTAAACGCTTTCAGTCATACGTTCAATATCACAAATGCCGTGGAGCAACAGCTTGTCAATGAACACTGACAATAAAATCATACTTGCTCCAATGGTGTCTCTACTTCAAAACGTTTCCTTGCTCCACCCATTCCAAAACTGTCATCTGGTATGTCTGTTTATTAATATTCTGAGATGGCTCTTATCTTCCTCCTAGGGTTGGCTCTCTATGTCTCCCTCTTTCTTGGTTTAGTCTTTTGCTTGGGAGAGGCACATCATCAAAAAGCTTCCTGAGGAAGTGACGTGGAAATTATATTTCCGAGACCGCTTCTCAGTTAATTTTAAACCCTGTACTCCTTCAATCAGATGAAAACCGAAAGAAACGTTAAAAAGTTGGGATATCTTTGGAGCAACTATTGTCTTAAGGTATTGAATAAGAAAGCTCACTATAACTAAGGCATTGTTTCATTTTCTTAGTGTCCAGTGTACTAAGTGGGAAAATCTCATGTTTAATTGTCTTTCATATTAATGATCTTCACTCTCTAGAGGCTTTTAGGATTATTTCTTTATTCCTGGCGTTCAGAAATTCCACAACAGTTTTACTTGGTGTGAATGCTTTTTAATTCCTGCATGTTTTTGTATATGTTTAAAATAATTTTGATTTTATATTTTCTTATTTTAACTTTTTGGAATTTTTGATTGGTTTGATATTATATATCTTGGATTGATCCTCTAAATAACATAGATTATCCTAGATATTACATATTTTGGATTGATGCTCTAAATAATATAGATTATCTTACTACTGGTCATTTTCTTTTTTTTTCTGTAAGATTTCTTCAACTTTATCTTCCAAACCTACCAATGTTTTTTAAACTTTGGATATTTGTATGAGTCATTTCTTTCTCTGTATATAAAATGTCATATTTTATGCTTCTGAAGATATTAATTATAGTTATTTTGAAGGATTCTGCTTTCTGTACTTTTTCTCTTTTCTCTGATTTTATTTTACTTCCTTATTTTGTTCTGCTTTTCTGCTTTCACATGAAGAGGCTTTTCTCCAATGTTTTAGAATCCTCAACTATCTCGTTACATTTAAGAATAAAGTGCCAGCCAGGCGCAGTGGCTGACGCCTGTAATCCTAGCACTTTGGGAGGCCGAGGCGGGCGGATCACGAGGTCAGGAGATCGAGACCTTCCTGGCCAACACGGTGAAACCCCGTCTCTACTAAAAATACAAAAAATTAGCCGGGTGAGGTGGCGGCGCCTGTAGTCCCAGCTGCTCGGGAGGCTGAGGCAGGAGAATGGCGGGAACCCGGGAGGCGGAGCTTGCAGGGAGCCGAGATCTGGCCACTGCACTCCAGCCTGGGCGGCAGAGCGAGACTCTGTCTTAAAAAAAAAAAAAAAAAAAAAAAAAAAGAATAAGGTGCCAAAAAAAGGGGGTAGGATCATTTATGCACATGGGCAGGGCTTACTGACAGATGATTAAGGTGGTGAATCTGGATAGGTCAAAGAATACTTAGGAAAAATGCAATGTGAGTTAGCAAGAGCAGCAGGAATTAACATACACACAAGGAATGAAAACAAAGAGCTAAACAAAAAAAGAAGCCCTACTAGAAGGTAGGTTGGAGACATGGGGAAAAACAGCAGCAACTGCGTGGTATCCAACTTCCCTCTCGAAAGAGCTCCTCCACCTGACTCAGGTGCCGTTTCTGCAGAATAGCTTTTCACTAAAATAACCAATGTGATAAAAATGTGTGTAATGGTAAATTTATCACAAGAATGCTAATTTTTAATGATGGTGTGCAATTATACTGTGAGCACACGTTTATCAGACAATATAATACATTTTGGACTAATCAAAGGCCACAAAGAAGGAAAACAAAAAGCTGTGACAGCTAAATGAAGTTATATGAAGGGAGAAGTAGGATCTGGCCTGAAAGGGGCTATCTGAATTGACAAGCCTGTAGAGGCCACTCACATGCACACTATCATGGTCTAAAAAAACAGATTTGCACTCAATGCATAAGAACGCAAGACCTTTGCAGTGGCCACCAGAGAGAAAATGTCAGATAGGCAAACCATGGCAATAACAGGCCTTGTGTGAAAGCTTCCTGTGTGTGTTTTGAAGGCACGGTGAAGAGAACTATCCTGTCATCATATTTACTCCTTGTATATATGTGCAGTTTTTCTGCAGAATAATGGTGCTTCTCAATGGATCTGCTCTATGCAAAAAGAATAGCTGCAAACACATGAAAAATAGCATGAAAACATATACTTATATTTCTTTCTTCAAATCAAAGTATGTCATTAAGAAAATACAAGCAGAAATGATCTAGGACTACTGCACAAAATAGATTTACGCATGCTGAATTTCTTTCCATTGTTATTCTGCTGTAATATAAAAATAATTAAAGATTTCTTTAATTTTAAACAAATTTGGTATATGTAGCATTCATCAGGTTCTGAAAATAAAACATAACCCAAAGGACTCTTTTTAAAAGATTGAATTTAGACCTTGTCTCATAATACATTTCAATTTCCTCTTGATTTGTCACTTAAAGCCTCTAAAAGCCTCAGAAGAGCACTTCATTTTCTAAAATCGACTATTAGCCTTAACTTCAAATAAAAATACCTAGAAGTAATACATTCTGGGGTAGGTGATCCTTTAATCTCCTAATTAAGAACAAATAATTTTTAATTTTTCTTTCAGTTACTCCTTGATGGAATCCCAACTTGAGATGCCTTGTTTTATCTGTCCTCTTTTTTTTTTTCGAGACGGAGTCTCACTCTGTCATCCAGGCTGGAGTTCAGTGGCACGATCTCGGCTCACTGCAAACTCTGCCTCTGGGGTTCATGCCATTCTCCTGCCTCAGTCTCCCAAGTAGCTGGGACTACAGACACCCAACACCACACCCAGTTAATTTTTGTATATTTAGTAGAGATGGGGTTTCACTGTGTTAGCCAGCATGGTCTCAATCTCCTGATCTCGTGATACGCCCGCCTCAGCCTCCCAAAGTGCTAGGATTATAGGCGTGAGCCACCAAGCCCGGCCATCTGTCCTCTTTCTCAAGAAACAAAATGGCTACAAACCACAGACTAGTAAAAGTGTTTCACATGGGAAACGTCATTAGGCAGAGGCACTGTTATAAAGGGGAAACATCCACATTAAAGTTTTACATATTTGTTTACTAGCAAAATAAGATGAGATAAACAGAACACACAGCAAGGAACCTAGGATTAAACAAAATAAATCTCTCTTGACTCAAACCTAATAACTTGCTCCAAAAGCTCTCATAAATTATTAGCTTCAAAATCATTCAATGTGTCTGAAACGGAGTGTGTGTCACTGATGTACTTGAAGTTCACCTAAGAAACTGTATCATCAAAATGTGCCGACAAAAACTGCCAGCAGCGATGCCACCTTGCAATCAATCAAATATCTGTTTCAGAATTATAAAGTGTCTGAGAGCTATAATTTCATCTGCTTCTAGCTGCATATCATTTAAAACTTCATATTCTCATGCAGAAAGAAAAAGTAAAAACATTTGTCAGCTCCAGTTCCCTCTTTATGAAGACCCACTGTTTTCACAGCACCGTCTGGCTTCCTTATTTTAATTTGTGTCTTAGAAATCATTTTTTCTCACGGACTACATGTGGTCCATAGTTTATGAGCACAGTAGTATAGTCAATTCTCAATTATCTGTCTGAATGGAATCCTGTGGTGGCACCGATAATCCAAAATCACTTGATATTTGACTTTAGAATACATTATGTGAATTTTCCCTGGGAGGTTTCCCTTCCTGCTAATGTGTTGCTAGAACTAATATTAAAATATGTTTGCATTCCTTGAATGCAAGCCAACTGACAGCGGCAGGAAGCAACCCAGCAGTGGGCGGCAGGGATAGGTGAGACTGGAATTAAATGCTTCTATGAAGAATTGCCAATGTGAGTTTTTCAAATGTGGGTAATTGAGACTCGGTTACATAAGAGTTATAGTTTTTGTTTTTTTAATCCTGAAGGAAAGAAATCACTTTGAAGTATTTGAATGCAAAAGACCATATTTTAAAATATTAAGTAAAAGCCGGGTTTTCATTTTAGCTTAACTAGTTAGCTATGGATCAGAAATTCATTTATTTTTAAAAGACAAAATATGAAAGCAAGGGTTTATTTATAGTTAGAAATTTATTATTATAGAATAGATCTCCTATATCATTTTAACCTTGATATGATGTTAAGAAATGACTTGCCATGATTAATTATTTGCAGTCAATTCTTGAAGTATTATTTGGCATTCTGGGGTAATGGAATTAGAACGAAAAGCAATAATGAACTAATTTTCTCAATCTATTTTTAAAAATTAAATCATCTCATTGATTATTCCCTTTCTTCATTTCTGTTCTCACCACATGTTTAAAAACTATGTAAATATTCAGTTCAGCGAATGGACTCATGGGCTTTCATGACATCCTGAAATTTGAATTTCAGGAAGATAAAATCGTATTTTTTCTTTATTATTCAAACAATATATAATTATGGGAAGTATTTTAAAGTACCATGTTGCTCATTTATTTGTTGATATGACTTTAGTTAAGAGAGAACGTATGTAGTCATAATCAGCAAAATGTGGCTAGCATTGGCCTTTGGGCTTCATCAGCCTAATATGAAACACTAAAAACTACCTTACAAAATAATTTCTCCAGGGAGCCAGGTTGAAGAATTGAGGTGCCAGGGCCTGTTTTATAATTGATACTCACCTACGTGTTGGATTTATAAGACCTGGCAGTAGGCCAGCAGGTGGCTGGCAGTAGAATTTAGCTGGGAAAAGGCAGGTTGTGGATTAATATTGGCAAAGTCACAAAAGCACGGTGCAAGGCAAGCTGAGAGAGCTGGTCATCACATGGAAACAAAAAAGCCTTCAGAAATTAAGTCAGAGCTTTGGACTGAGGAATCAACTCCTTTGATAGTACCTTGAATAAAAAGTTGCTCAGACAATTCTTAAATCCATATCTTAAGGCTTTTTTGTTCATCTGCCACCTCCTTCTGTATCTTGTCCTTCTCCTCCTCCTCTTCCACTCCCCTCCCCTTACATTTTGTCCTTTGTGTATTCTAAGTGCTCCAGACCTACCTAGAAAGCTCTGTAATTCTGGTGACCAAAGATTCCCAATCTCAAGCTGGATGAAGGCCCAGCTTTGAATACACACAACTGAAGGAATTTCTGGACAAAATGTGGAGAGAAAGAAGAGAGAGAGGGAATACATTTTATGAGACAGAATCTGGGAAAAAATTTAGGGGTTCTGGCTTTCCAGGTATATTAAATTTTGTAGTTGCCTTGCTCAAATTTGACAGTAGATTTTCTGAACTTTGCATTCATCTTTGCTCAAATGGATTTGAGTGTAGTTGAGAGCTGGCTGGAACAGACAGAGAAAGAGATGGACCAAGCAGGATATATGGTCTGAGGATGAAACAATATGATGGGTAGGTAATGTAGGGGACGGGGGAACGCTTGATGGGCTGCAGTGATTGGGAAAGAACTCTGGTTTTTTTTGGATAGCAGACACTACAAAACTCATGATAATCTCACCACAATTCTAACATGCAGAGATATTTGAAACTGACTATGAAAAGAGAATATACTTTTAGTTGGACATCAAAGGCTGGAGTCCTTGAATATGCTCTTAAATGAATGAATTCTTCTGCTGTTATTGGATTAAGTCATCTAATCTAGGCAAAGCTAGTTAATCTAAATTTTTTCGTATGAAACGAAAACCTAGAAGTTATACTTCACTCTATAACGTACCTCATCCAATCCATCTACAATCGTGTTAGTTCTAAATACATGTACTTCTCTCCATCCCTACTTCTATTTGCCTAATCTAAGCTACCCATGTCTATTTTCAGAGCAACTGCAATAGCTGTTTAACAGGTATCCTTACTTCTCCTAGAATTCATTCTTCAGAGAGTTGCGATTATTCCTTCACAAAAAGAAATCAAGTCCGCTACTCAAAATCTTTAATGGCTTCCCACTCCTCCTAGAATAAGACCCAAACTTTCTACCATGGTTGGACACCCTCCACACAGGATATAGATGCTGTTTCTGCAGACGCACCTCAGACAATTATCTGCCTGGCTGGCTGCTCTCCAGATCAAGGGAGTCCCCACTTCTGGGTCGTGTTTTTCCCGGTACCTAAAATGCTCTTCACCTTGTTCTTTGAATACGTTATTCTCATCTTGTAAGCGCCCATTCAAAAGGCACTTTCTATTTAATTTCCTCTATAGCATCCATCATAGCATGAAATATCTTGTTCCTTTCCATTATTATAATTTGTCTTTCCACACTAAAATTTAAGCTCTAGGAGGGAGGGGTTTATAATACTTCTCCCTAAGAATGCCTGTCATGTCGTCGATACTCAGCAAATGCTTGTCGAATAAATTCTTGAAAGGTGGCATCTTTCCGTGAGGACCCACTTTTTGACACAAAGTATCCCACTTCCAATTTGTGTATGCAGGCAAATGGTCCATCTGAAATTGAGGCACATAGGGAATAATTAGCAGATACAGACTGTGACCCAGAACTGGAGGTCTAAATTCTTTCTTAGAGTAAAATTATCTTCAGCAAAATAAATCCTTAAAAGAACTATGTTGCATGGTAGAGCGAGCTGAGGTTCTGTGTGTTTTGGAGGAGCTGTGTTCTCATGAGACATCCCTGGAGTTATCAGTGAGGCTCCTGGAAAGAGCGTAGTTAAGGATACCACGAATAGGCTAGTTGTGGGAGGGCCATCCTTGGCATCTTACAATTTGTTCTTTCTTTCTTGTGCTGTAGCAACTTCTCTGAAATAGGATGCAGTGGGACTATTACTGGTAAGTGTTCTTAACAGAGGGGTTGGAATTGCCAAACCATACACAAAGGGGGAGAGTTCCATGACTCATCTAAATCAGTCAGTAGGAAACAGAAACTCAAGAACAAGTTTCTCGAGTGTTTAGTGAATTTTGAGTAGCTGCTCAATTGTTCTAGATTTTGAACTTTTTAACTTTTTTTAGAGATAGGATCTCGCTCTGTCACCCAGGCTGGAGTGCAGTGGGAGCGGTCATGGCTCACTTCAGCCTCAGCCTTCCCAGGATCATGCAATCCTCCCATCTCAGCCTCCCACGTACCCAGGAATACAAGTGCATGCCACCATGCCTGGCTATTTTTTTTATTTTTTTATTTTTTGTAGAGACAGGGTCTCATTATATTGCCAAGGCTGGTCTCCAACCCATGGGCTCAAGCCGTCCTCCAGCCTCAGCCTCCCAAAATGTTGGGATTACAGGCATGAGCCACTGTGCCCCGCCTGAACTTTCAATGTATATACTTTAAATGGATTTCTCACTTATAAGCATTCTCAAACAGGAACTTTTTAAAACAAATGTTTAAAACAACAGCTTTAGATTTACAGAATTATTGCACATGTAGTTCCTATATTTCCACATTCAGTTTCCCCTCATTAGGATAGTAATTTCGTTACAATTAATGACCCAATAGTGAAATATTCCTATTTATTTAAGGCCATACTTTATTCAGATTTCCTCTGTATTCCTTAATGGCCCTTATCTGTCCCAGGATCTCATGATGGGTACCACATTGCATTTGGGCATCACGTCCCCCGAGCTTACCTTGGCTGTGCCAGTTTCTCAGTCTTTGTTTTTGAGGACCTTGGTAGGTTTGAGGCGCACTGCTCAGGTATGTTGTAGAATATCTCACGATGGGGATTCATCTAATGTTTTCCTCATGACTAGACTGAGATAAAGTCTGTCTGGGAGGAAGACCACAGGGGTAAAGTGATCTTTTCATGGTGTAGAAAGGGTATGTGCTACCCACATGACGTGTTGTTGATGTCAGCTTGCATGGCCTGGCTGGACGTTGTGTTTGTTGGGTTTCCCCACCGCAGGGTTGCTCTTTTTCTCTCCCTGTGCGTCTGTACTCTTTGGAAGAAAGTCACTATTCACAGCCGCACTTAAGGAGTGGGGCATGTGCTTGATCTCTGCAGTGGTAGAGTATCTACATAAATCATCTAGAATTTTCTACCACCAGGGGTTTGTCATTTCTCCCCCATCTATTTATTATTTATTTATTGAATTATTTGCTTGTATCAGTACTTGTGGCTCGTTATTTTTGTTATTCGGATTACAATCCAACAGTACTTTATTTTACTACTTTAATTTGTTGCTCCAATTGCTTCAGCTTTGGCCTCTGGGGACCCTTTCAGTTGACTCCTGTAATAGGCCCTTGATGTCTTCTCATCATGGCGTACGTTCTGTCTCTGGCATCTTCTTAGTTTCTGGCACTACCAGGATGCTCCAGATTCATTTTTTATGTTCCCCACCCCAGCCCTAGAAGCAGTCATTTCTCCAAGGAGCTCTGGTTCCTCTTATTGGAAAATGATATTAGAAACTAAGACCCGAGGGCTTGGTATTTCAAGGAGGAATTTTGATGGATAATTTGTAATATGCCCAAATAGTTGTATTTGTAAATAAAAATCTGTTGTGAGCTATCATTTAAATGTCATCCACATTTTTATAGGTCAGCTATAGAAACAGGAATAATTTCATCATATATTCAACAGCAACTAACTTATGCTCATTTTTGATATAAAAATCTAGGATTATGGAAAGAAAAATTAGTGACATAAGAGTTAATTTATATTTTGGACCATTTAATGTCCATCTGCATTAATCTAACATATCAATTATTTGCCTACTTCTAAGATCTAGGACATGCCATTTATCTATTTCTTTATCAATTTCCTTGCTTATTTTTACACTTCAAATGAATAATGACGACAAAAAAGCTTAATGTCACTAACATGGATTTTTAGAGGAATAAACATACTAAGTTTTACTGGAAAGGAAAACACTCATCTCATTAAGAAGAAACAATGTTATGTTTTTGCTTTGGTTTGCTGCTATTTATAAAATGAGACTTTCTTTTTCAAAATTACTTTTGAGAATGCATAATTTGTATTCTGCAATCATTGATTTGCTTTAAATAATACTGGCAAGTTTTCAGATTTTAACCATGTCAAGTAAATTTAATTTTAAACATTGTTATAATTTTTAGTAATTTAGATAAAGTTGAAGAACCTTTGGGTAATTACAACTTTATTTCTATCATATAGGCTACTTCAACTCCATTAACACGTTCCCTCCTTTTCAGTTTTCCCTAATTGGTTGGTTCTTCCAATGCTGAAGATAAACTTTAAGAAAAATAATTTGACAATATATTACTGCAGATTCAGTGGTGAGCAAGTCATGAACATTGAATGCAGTCTGCCAGGATTACTGGTTGAGTGTGAAAAATACAAAGGGAAGGATAAGTGTTGGATTTTAGCCTATATATGGGGACAATATAAAAGATTTGTATCCTCTGCATAAGTCAAACATTAAGCATTTTAGTTACTACTCACTTTTTTCCCCAATAGTAGAATTAAAAAGCCAATTGGTTTTGTGTAATCTTCATAATTAAACAGCTAAGCCAGTGGGATTACACCTGTTATTGTGTTCATTCAGGATTTATTTAGAACAAAGTTGTAATTATTCAGGGTCAAGATTCGAAAAGGCAAATGATAAGAAAAGCTACTCTGAATTCTACTCTCTGAAAAGGAAGAAGAACATGAACATTTCACTGAAACAGCCACAGTCCAGTTCTTGAGTTCATTCTGTATTACACTGTGCTTACGTTTCTATAGGCATACTCCTTGTGCTGGTCACAGCTCAGGTGTCACTTCTTCCTGGAGTTCTGGACACCTGCCCCATAGTCTCATAGGTGTTCTATGGAACAAAGTCTCATAGGTGTTCTGGACACGCTTCCCTAGTCCCCTGATACCCCCCCACCCTACCCCTACTCTGCTTCCCACACAGCACTAAGATTGTTTCTTCTTTCCATTAACCAGCACACCACACCTCCCTCCCCATCCCATCCCCTTCACAGAGTACTCCGGTATTCATCGCATTCACTTTTATGTTCCGAGCATTTCCTATGCTTACAAGTGCCTATGAGGCACTTAATAAAGATATTTTTGACTAGATGAATGTTTAATTAAATACATAAATAAGTGAGCAAAAGAATGAAGAATTTCAGCTTATTCTGGCCATGCTTGCTACAAGCCAAGTACCGACTGTACTGTGAGAGCTGACCAATGTAATCTGTGTATTAATCAATAAACATGGTAGAAAACTGATTAAAAGTGCATTTTTAACATTTGAAATATTATTTTTATGAATATTGGAAATACTTCTCCATTATATCCTTGCCCATTTCTTGAAGGTCTAGCAATTATAATTGAAAATATTGCACCCACAAATTTTCATTTTTCTAATTATGACATGGCTTGGGCTGAAACAAAAAATTCACCAAACATGTCAATAAGTCTTCTCGTATGCCAAGCCTTCCCATTCCCTCTAATATATGAAGGGTACGTTTCACATTCCCAAAGAAAAGCATATTTCAAGCAATTTTACAGTAAGCATTTGTGTGTAAAAACCAGTTATCAATGTGTTACTGTTGGCAAATTAATGCAGACAAAGACAGGATTTTGTCTTGGCAGGTTTAGTTAAATTTAGTTGCTGTGTTACCTTAACTAGGAAGGCTGCGGTATGTAGTGGTGGAAAGCAGATTTTCTTAGCCACCATCTCTTGTCAGTTGTGTGACCTTGGGAAATTGCTTAGCTTTTCTGGTTCTTTGTTTCTTAAACTGTAAAATAAAGTTAATGCCATCTGCATCACATGGAGGTTGTATGTTACTAATGATTGTAGGCAGAGCTGCCACTATAGTACTTGGAATGTAATATGTCTAGTGACTGTTAGCTCTTTTCTTTGCTCTTTTCTCTAGGTACACTATAAAGTAATAACACAATTATAAGATCTTTTAGTTCAGCCTTTTTATTAACTCAGACTAGGCCTTACTTCAATGAGTTTGAATTGGTGAGGCTTACTGACTTGTTCATATTTTTACAAGGACCCAGATGCTCAGTGATTTCGTCTCCTCTAGCCTAGCTGGTATTTGTAAATTACAATGTGTATGTGGTAGGAGAATGTCTCATGTAGAAGCTCTTTTCAGAAAATACTTGGCCGTATTCCCAGGGTAAACTGCAGTCATAATGGCAATATAAAATTCTGTCTTGACCATTGAACTAGGAGTCAGGAAACTTGAAAGTGATGTCTAAGGTGTAGACTCCCTTTCTTAATCAAAGCCCAATCTTACTCTGCCTCAGTATTTTGGAAAAGGTCATCTTTCTTTTTTTTTAAAGGAGGGTGAGGTTTATAAAGTACCTTGAACTCACTTAGGAAAGACAAATATAAACATACAAAGTTTTATTACCTTTTAAAGAAGTTCTCTTTACTCGTTAAAGGGAAGTCTTACTCTATCAGTACCAGTTGACCTACGTGAAGTTAATAAGTTGATGAAGCTCTGATTAAGGTTTTATGAGGCGATCTGTAACACCGAGCAGAGTTCACCAGGGTCCCTTCCTATTTCCTCATTCCATATTTCTCATTGCAAATTAATACTGTACTTTCATGAAACACTGCCTTTTTAAAGCCAATGGAAAAAATTCCAGGGGCCTACCATGCAAAGCTACGCTTTATTGAATAATTCTGCACACTGGAACCCACCAGTAGTACAGGATAATGATAGCTATTTGAAAGATGTATTAACTCCTAAAGCTATGAAATGTCCTAGAAGAATCCAATTATTCAATGGTGCATGTGTCTAAAGAACTAATGACATGGTAGAAATAAACAAATTGACCACTTCCTCATTGGAAAGATGAGGATTTCTTTCTAATGTAACAGTTGCTTATCAGATTGCCTGTGCTCCAGATGGCAAGGAGCCATAGGACAAAATGCCTTTTTATATTTGATGTGACAATATCTCTGACTCTAACATAAATATATATTTATATATATTTGAACATGTGAATCCACAGTGATGAAATTCTAGAATGCTCCTCTCTTGGAGACACTGCAGTGACGTCATCTCAGAGAGCTGGGCAGGATTTGTCACTTCAGATGAGCAATAAGGGAGCAGCTTGCTCCGGATATCTTAATTATTTCTGACCTGCATAATGGCCGAACATTGCAATTACTCCTCATGCGGGAATACAAAGTGAAGAGCCCATTCAAAAGGCAGCAGTGACTTTCGAATGTGGAAAAATGGGCATCTAATTAGTAGAAATTGAAAGACACTAATGTTAAATAGGTGAGCCCCTGAGATTGCATTTACTGAGCACCTATTATTCACCAGGGGTTGTGCTAAGCATAAGGGATTCAGTAGCAAACAAGTCAGAGATGGTTTTTGGCTTACATTTCATAAAATATATAGGTGCAGGGAGAAGGCATACTGCAAGTATTATCAAACGGTAATAAGATACTGAGTGGAATTTTTTTATTATGGAAATGTGGCTAAAATCCAAAGTTGAGGACTGTAGGAGAAAATACCTCTCATTTTAAAAATAGCCTTCAGAAGCAGCCAGAAATTAGAATCAGACTTCTCCCTCCCCAGGGGCTTAATGAGGAGCTGTCGAACCTGCCACCCCAGCTCATCTCAGTATATGGAAGGAGAGAATTGGGGTGGGAATCAGAGGTTGGAGATCTTTTTCCTATGGGGAACGCAGTGATCTCAGAGGCTTTTTCTTCCCTCCCCAATGGAGGCGCGAGAGGGGCACGTTAGTATGACTAGTGGTATATGGGAGACAAGCATTCTACTTTCTGGGTCAGATAAATATCTGTTGGGACAATAGATTTGATAATTAATTATTGATCAGTTGACTCATTTATTTATTAACTTATTTACACTGAATATCAATTGAAGGCCTATTGTGAATCTGCCAGGTATTGCTCTAAGAACTTTATTTATGTATTTATGTATGCATGTATGTATGCATGTATTTATTTATTTATTTATTGAGATGAAGCCTCACTCTGTTGCCCAGGCTGGAGTGCAGTGGTACAGTCTTAGCTCACTGCAACCTCCACCTCCCAGGATCAAGTGATTCTCCTGCCTCAGCCTCCCAAGTAGCTGGGACTACAGGTGCCTGCCACTATGCCCAGCTATTTTTTTTTTGTATTTTTAGTAGAGACGGGGTTTCACCATATTGGCCAGGCTGCTCTCGAACTCTTGACCTTGTGATCCTCCAGCCTCGGCCTCCCAAGGTGCTGGGATTACAGGCGTGAGCCACCGCACCTGGCCAGAAATGAAAATCTTGAGATGAATAAAGCAAAGTCCCCAGCCTCATGTATGAGGTTTACTTTCCACATGTGTATGTATGTTTCTGTATCCATGTGTGTGTATGGTTTGTTATTATGAACAATAAAGAGTTATAGAATGTGTCAAGTGGTGATAATTGTTCTAAAGAAAAACAAAGTAGGGTGAGGGAATGAGGGCATTGACTTAAAAAAAATATTTTTAATCTTTGAGACAGGATCTTGCTGTTTTCCAGTTGGAGTGCAGTGGTGAAATCATAGCTCACTGCAGCCTTGACCTCTTGGGATTAAGTGATCCTCCCACCTCAGCCTGCTGTAGCTGGGGCTACAGGTGTGTGCCACTATGCCCAGCTAATTTTTTTTTCCACCTGCCTCCCGAGTCACTGGAATTATAGGTCTGAGCCAAGACACCCAGCTGGGATAGACATTTAATACAGGTGGTTGGAGAAGACTTCTCTGGGTAATCTTTGAGTGACATCTAAGGAAGTAGGGACTCAGCTGAGCTGGGGTACCAGGGAGCATCTTGGCAGATGGAAGAAATAGGAAGTGCATAATCTCCAAGGCAAGAGCGTGCTTGGTGTCCTTGAAGAGCACTGAGAAGGTCAAAGTGGTGAGGGCAAAGTAAGGGCAGGCTAGCTTGAAGAAAGGCTGAGGCTGAATCATTTGGCTTTGTAAGCCTTTATAAAGAATCTACCTTTTACCTAGAGTGAGATGGAAAGCAGCCATTTAAGAGTTT
This sequence comes from Mandrillus leucophaeus, assembly GCF_000951045.1. Classification (NCBI taxonomy): domain Eukaryota; kingdom Metazoa; phylum Chordata; class Mammalia; order Primates; family Cercopithecidae; genus Mandrillus; species Mandrillus leucophaeus. The sequence goes on along the minus strand of NW_012106697.1, from coordinate 1,791,244 downwards.
GAGCAGAGAGGTGACGTGACCTATCTTCCATTATCACAGGATTATCCTGTTTATTAGAGAGAGACTGTAGGGGCCAAAGATGGCAATGGGAGCTCAGTTAGAAGGCTATTGCAAGAGCCTAGGAGACACCATGAGGCTGATTGACCTTTAGACCTATCTGAACTGGGACAAGAGAATTGAGGCGTGGTGGGAGTGGAGCAGGCTGCATGACCAATATTTGGTGATATGGCAAGGATACATTAAGTTCCCAACAAGTGACATGGACACAGCAAAGCTTAGTTGATACTGGACATCACCAATCCCAACTCCCAGGCAGTTCACTTGGAAGGTCGGGAAGCCTCAACGGCAAGAGGCTGCAGATGAACCACTGTCCAGTCCCGACTGTTGAGTGGTGCAGCCAGAGTGGGGACATCCCGGGACTGTGCCACGCGGAGACTCTTTCTGGGTACTTAAGACATCCACACACAGGCTCCTTGAGAACACTGCATTTGAACTCATGTTACCCAAAAGACATGAGCCGCGGCGTAGGGTAAGCCAGGGAGGCTGAAATTACCAGCAAGGAGGGTGCTAGAGCTATGGCTGTGCAGAAAGAAAGGCTCGTCCTCCTTTCTGGCCACAGCCTGTAGAAGAACTGGAGCCTGGAGAAGACAGAACGGAAGTTTTGAATCAGATATAAAATTGGAGGTTTCAAGGACTGTTCTGAGTTTTAGTGCCTGAAAAGCTATGGGACCTGCCTAAGATATCGTTCACGGACGGGAGAGGAAGATGCAACAGGGCCAGGTGGAGAAACAGTGAATGGCGGGTGGAGGGGTTTCTTTACTGACTCCAGCGGGGTTTCTGCCCTGAAATAAACTGTGTGGTAAATGCCATGAAGGACCATTGCAAGGTACTCTGGGAACACAGCTCAAGAAATCTTTCCTTCTCTGGGCAGTCCGGAAGCTTTTCCTGAGAAATCAACACCTAGGCTCAGACCAGTCATATAGCAGACATTATTCATAGCAGGCATCACAGGAAAGCACATTCAGGAACAGCCAAGCTAAAGGTACCAAAGCAGGGAAACAAAGGTATTTTTTTTGCAGCGGGGAAGACCTTAGGGAAAGTCTCCATCCACTATAAAGACAACATGACCACCAAAGGAACTAAAACGTCTTAGATTAAAATGCTGCCTTCATCACTGTGCTTAGAAATTAGCTGGTAAATGTATTTGACCACTTTGGACAAGTCGAACTCTCCTTGTTTATGTTCTATACCAACTTAGAAACATCTTCCTTATAACTCCAAACATCCTGAATGCAATTTTTTTTTGAGGCGGAGTCTCAGTCTTGCTCTGCTGCCCAGGCTGGAGTGCAATGGCGCGATCCTGACCTTGAGATCCACCCACCTTGTCCTCCCAAAGTTCTGGGATTACAGGTGTGAGCCACTGCGCCCAGCCCTGAATGCAGTTCTTTTGTAAATCTGTTTTGTGCCTATAATTTTGTTTTCAAGTTACAATTAACCACTTAGTTCTCTCTAGTCTTTGTGTGAATCTCACAATGACCTGGAGTATTCACTAGATTCGTTGAGATCCAGTTGCATTAACTGTGTTCCGGAGGTCTGGGTTATGTTTTAGATTTTAATAGAGGGTTTTATCTCTATAAATGATAATAGCACTGGTTAAAGTTGTCAGTGATAATGGGGAACCCAAGGTGGGAGTTTATGCCAATGGATCCAATAAGACAGAGTTTGGAAAGGAGGTGGTGGTGAGGACTGGTTGTTCTGGGTGGTGTTTTTTGTGAGAATTATTGATGGTTTTTTTTTTTTTTTTTTTTTTATTTTAAGGGCGGGGTTTCGGCATGGCATAAAATGGCTTTGAAAATAGTTTAAAAATGTATTTTGGGTTTGGCAGTAGCTTACAGCTGTCTCGTGCCTAGCGTTGAGGGACTCTTTGGAGAAGAAAAGAGGGTATGGAGAGGGAAGGAGACCCCAGGGGAACTTCATATGCCTAATAATGGGTGTTGGGAGCTACTTTCTCCCCTCTAAGGGGCCTATTACCTAGAAAACCAATCTATCCTTAAGGGACCAAGAGAAGGTATGGAAACACATGTTGGTGTTGAGAACACGAAGGTGAATGTTGATCTTCTGTCCACCTCTTCTTCCCCAGAGGGTGACTGACCATCCACTGATCTTCCCCAGAGGGTGACCCAGGAGAAAGCATTTGTGCATGGATGAGTGAACTCTTTTGTATTAAAAGTGATGATGGTGGGGGTACTGTGACACAATAAGCCAGTGGCATGTAAATTCTTCAGTCCTGAGCAGGGCTTGTAGCTTGCAGTGCTCCTCCTTTTTGACCCAGTATGCTGGGCTAAGCCATAAGGGTTACATTTATTTCCTCACTTTAGAAACCAGAGCAGGCTTTGAGTAGCTGGATCCTTGCTTCTTCCCCTCCCAGTCCTGCCCTGATAATTGAGTTCTCCAGGAGCAAAGAGACTTTGTTAGGAAAGATGACCACTAGTCTCAGTCCTTTCCCCAAAACCTCGGATAGAAAAGCCATGTCTTCATATTTTGTAAAATGCTGTTGGTAGTTTACATTTATAAAGGGGTTACAGAGAGAATTTTGAAAACATCACAGTCTTAAACAAATCCTTTTAACACCTAAAAACAATTTTAAGAAAATCATCAAAAAGAGTTTTATATATAGAATTCTCAGAATGCATAATAACATGCTGAAAATAAATGTTATGCTATAAATGAAATAAATAATATCCTAAGAGTTAGGTTAAATATTCTAGCACTCAAAAAACTAGCCATTTACAATCATTCTCGTAAAATAAAAGCTACTAGGATATAAAGTAGAAATGTCCTCTCCTCTTTGGTGGTTTCATAAAGCTCTGAAATATTTACCAGTACTGATTTCTAATCTCTTTACTTTTTAAAATAGGGGCACACTCAGAAAATACAAGTATGAGATATACTCAAATTGAGTGTTTTGCTCCAAAATTTATATCTCCAAACACAACCTATTCCCTCCAGAACTAAATGCCATTTGCTATTGAACATTTTCCATTTGTATGGCTCTTTGGCACCTAAAACTCAACATGTTAAAAATGGGCCACCGTTATGCCTGATATCAGGAGATGGCACAATGAATCACCCTCAAGCCAGGAATCTCAATGTCATTCTGAATCCCTCCTTATTTTTTACCTCCCACACCTGACTACGGTACATCCTGCTTCCTAAATCTGGCATGGTCCTAATCCTGGAAGCAAAAATTCTCATTGTAACTGTGATAAAAGTCTACATCTTAGTCCTAAAGCCCAATTTTGCCCTCCTCCATTTAGATCTTCTTCAGGAGTAACGTTTTTGATGCATTTCATACATGTGGCTTTCCATTTCTTTCAGGATAAAATGACACATCTGTAATGATGTGTATAAAACCCAGCCGGTGGGACCCCACTTTCTTTCCCAGACACGCTCTACTTCTATTATGACACATTTTTCTGTCCTACCTCAAAGACATAATGCTTCTCTTTCTGCGACATTTTTCTCCCCATCTAATTCTGCTAATCAGCTAGCCAACTCCCACTCATGCTCAGAGACACCTGGGGATGGTTGCTCAAAGCAAGCCTTGCAACTGCAGGGGTGATCCACATATTGGTATCATATGGTCTGAGTGCACAGTGCCTCTCAGATTTGAGAACTAAACACCAGCACCGCAGTACTGACAACTCAGCTCTGTCCTTCAGTTTTCTGCTTAAGAGATGGTGCCTCAGAGAAGCCTTCTGCACACTCCCTTTCCCCAGTCCCATGTACACGCATTTACACACACTTGGTTAGGTCTTGCATTTTATATTTCCACAGCAGCCTGGGCTTCTCCTTTACAGCATTGAACAATTGTAATTATTTGTTTAATGTCTTTCTTCTCCATTATACTGAAAGCCCCATAAAGTAAGAATCCCAGCTGTCTTGTTTGCTGTATTCCCAGAGCTTTCCACAGTGTCTAGAACTAGTAGGTGTTCAATAAATAATTCGTTACAGTTCATACCCTATGTGTAAACTCCTAATTTAAAAATATAATGTCATACAGCCTTAATGTCATGCCCTCCCTTCCAGGAGAGGTTGAGCTTAGGGTAGAAAGAACATAAGATGAGAAAAACCAACAGAAACAGACTCTGGGATATTTTTGTGTCGGACTGTCGCCTGATATGTGGATGGTTGTCACAGCACCAAAGTTACGCCAAGAATTGAGGAAGACAGAGATTTTATCTGACAACTTTGTCTTTGGAGGTCACTCCTGCACTCTAATTTTATTATTATTTTTTTCCCTGCTCAGATGATCATTGTGAGTTTCTGTTTGTTTTCCCCCTTCCTTTCTCTGTCATTTGCACCACTTTTATTCTATGGTCAGTTAAAGTTAAAGTCACTCTGGTTCTGATTGCTATCTAATCCACAGGGCAGAAAATAACCACATGACATTTACACATGTAATTGAAGGAGAAATTGATGGTTATTTGGAATGTAATAAAAATTGATGCTAATAGTCATTCATTATGGATAAAAGGGCATGATACACTCTGAAAGTCACTAAGAATGGTATCAGAGTAAGATGAACAATTAGGGCTGACATTAAAAAAAAAGGAAATAGCAGAAACCACCTTCTAATTTGTGAAACACAGAACTGGTATGGATGTCAGCTTCTAAAGGCCTTATGAGGAGAATCATAACTAGAACTTCTTAGATCAGTTCATGTTTTCAGAAACACATGACCCATGTGCATACCTGCACAGGCATGCACACACACACACAACACATTTATTCCTCCAACGAACACAACAGTTAAAGAGGCAATATTTTGGTTGTTGAACCAACATCCATTAAAGATTGGTTTTATTTTTATGGTTATGTCTGTTTGGAGGATTACATTTCTACATAATTTGAAAAGGAAGATGCATATTTTCCACACTGTCCCCTTAAAACTCATTAATAGTTGCTTGAATTCACAAATTCTATGACTGGTAGCGATGAGGGGAAAAAGGCTTTGTATGTTCTGCTGGCAGGATCTAACTTAGGACCTGCTTGATTTGTTAGGGTGAATATGGGTTACCTATAACTCATATATTGTAACTCATTTATACCTGTAACTCTTATTTCTCTTAAGAGATACCAGTGAGAACTCAACTTTGCTGCTTCGCTTTATGTGGGAAAGGCTGGCCACCTCCACGTGCTGACGGCTGCTAATGAGAGATCACTTCCTAAGACCATTACTTGAAATAAGTTCCCTTGTAAAAATTAATCTATTGGTGTCACATAATGCAAAATTTCAATTATTCATTCATCTTATTTATTACCCTATATGTAGGGCTTTTAAGCGTCTAGCTGTCCTGCTTCAGAATGCACGTTTTTTATGATCACTGAGAAAGAAATAATAGTTTAATATGCCTTTTCTCTGACACTTAAAATGCTACTTTTTAAAAAGTGCTCTTTCATTTGGAGCATAAATTAAAATATAATTGTATACACTTATTATTCCAGTTTACCAGAATAATAGAGAGTTAAGAGAAGAGCCAAACTTGATGATTTCAAAACGCTGTTGTATGTGTCCTATTCTTACTTAGTTTTTCTTTGTTTCATGACACATTTGGAATGACTTTGGTCTTTTCTTAAGGCCACATAGGAAGTTTGTATTTTAGAGCAAGGGATCTCTGCTCATGGACAACCTCATCAAAGAGTTCAGTCCAATTCTGCTTAATTCAACAAATATTTTCCAAGTACCTAATGTGTACATAGCACTGTGCCTTTTGAACTCTGGCGAAAAGTAGCCATCTCGCAAATGTTTGCCCCTGGCCACAAGGGAGGCTAAAGTGGCCAATGAATGGCTAAGTGTAAATGCAATACTTGTGGCCTCCTGTTATCTGGTCAGTAAGTGGTCCCTTTATTTCCAAGTGAAGCTCATTAACAGCACCTATTTATCTGGTGTCATTAGGAATAATTTATATTATGATGGGGTAAATAACAACCCCCCACCCCATGTGATTGTAGTTATCTTAGGCTGTCAGTTGTAAGTTCTCATGTCTCCTGAAAGGATTTATGCCTCTAGTATTTACATTACCTATGTCTATTTTCCTTGAGTTTTCTGTTTGAAGTTAATCCTTCTTACTGAGGAGAATGGAAGCAAAACATGAATTGAGCAGCTCTTCCTTCTCTGTTTTCTGTTAACACTACATCGTCATTGTCCGAGAGCAGTTCCCTCATTTCCTTCTGGATTCTAGATCTAAACAGATGGGAAGGCAGAGCCTTTTTCCTTGTCTGTAGCACTTCTCATTAGTTTTTGCTCATGCCTTTGGACATGTAGGAGAGGCACTGCTGGGGAGGAATAAGGGGAGCAGAAGCTCCACTGCACTAACAGCTGGAAGATCTGGCTTCTAATCCCCACACTGCCTTTCCCAGCAGCAGGGCATTGGGACAGATGTTTTAAACCTTTTGAGCCTCGGTTTTTTCACCTGTGAAATGGGTTCAATAATCTGTGTGCCTTCCTCACAGGAAAACATATAAAGCTCTTTAAACATTTTAAAGTATACTAATCTTATTTATGCTACTCATATACTGTTAAATATATACATATATTTATATCAACTATATATATGCATGCAGATATGTGTGTGTCTATACACGTGTGTGTGTTTGGTTATCAGCCCTTCATTCCACATTTCAGCCTTTTTCTTCCTTGACGAGCTGCCCCTCAGGGAAGGAACCTCCGCAGCGCGTATGCACACTTGCACTAGGGGGCAGCATTGCACAGTGGTGGAGAGCACAGGCTTTGCAGCCAGGCTTTCTGGGATGGAATTCCACCTCCTCCGTGAAATACTTGGGAAAGTGACTTAACCTCCATCAGCCTCACTTTCCTTATTTGTAAAATGAGGTGAATAATTCAATCTACCTCATAGGATTGTTATGAGGATTAAATGATTTAATGCTCATAAAGCACTTCAAACTGTGACACTAGTAAGAAGGCAACAAGTCTTAGCTATTCTTAGTGTTGTTACAGAGCGAAAAGTCAATCATTTAGCCCTTCCTGTGCTTTGTGAGTCTCATTTACAAGAGAAGGTCATAATTCTTAACTCTAAATCTCTTCAATTTTGTTCACCCGAAGTCCATAGTGTCATGGCACTGTGCTCCACGGCCCCTTTTCTAGTTATCAAGATAGAACTTATAAGACTTAATTTTCTTTCTTTAGGATCAAAATAATAATTTTATACTACTGCTTGATCTGAAAGTCATTGATTATAAAGAGTCCTGTGAAGAAGTTAGATAGATTTATTTTTAAATGCCATATTGGGTGGGGTATATACCAAAAAGTAAACGTCCAATGTAAAAATATGTATATTAAGTATCTATTTTATAAAAACAGAACATTTTAAATCACAGAATGTTTTCATTTGACAAAATAATTTCATTTCTATTTTTTTCCTAAAGGTAATCAGAGATGTATGTAAGGATTTATGCCTTACACAGA
>NW_012106697.1:1776056-1782970 GCF_000951045.1 Mandrillus leucophaeus | reverse complement strand
CCTGTAATCCCAGCTGCTTGGGAGGCTGCGGCAGGAGAATCACTTGAACCCGGGAGGCAGAGGTTGCAGTGAGCCAAGATCAAGCCACTGCACTCCAGCCTGGGTGACCAAGTGAGACCCTGTTTCAAAACAAAACAAAAACAAACAAACAAACGAACCTAAAAAATCTGATATTAAATATCTCAACTTTTTAGCTCATTATGTCTTCAGACAGGTACAACAAAGTGCTTTACTGGGAATCTATTTACAAAAAGTCATTAAAAATAGTTAAATTACAAGTTAAAACCTTTTGAAATCATTCATCTGTGAAATCACATTTAATGTTTTCCAGACATAAAAGAAGATATTCATGAAAACACTTTGTAGACTGGAACTTTTTTGCAATGGTGGACCTAGCAGCTGGTCTCTGTGCAAACACAACAGCACTGACTGGTCGCACAGGGGGCCAGAGGAGTGAGCTTCAGCAGGGTGGCTGCAAGGACCCCGGGCTAAGTCACTGAGCAAGGAGGACCAAGTTGGGAAGGGCCGTAGGATCAAGACAGAGACAGCACTTGGCCATGAACTTTATTTCCTAACTGAACTATGAAGATACTAAAATGTTTTTACTACTACTCGAAAGAGAGGTCATAGACAAATTGAGTCGGAGACTGATAGAGAGAGAGAAAATCAGAGAAAAAGGGAGATAGATATATGCTGGAGAGAAATTTAGAGACTAGAGAGTTTCCAAGTAAGACAGAAGAAATTAACTGCTATTCACCTATACACTGTTCTCTCTGTAATAGTCTCAATTCCTCTTAACCAATCCTATAAAGTCCCAATCACAAATGACAGGAATCACCACCACAATCACCACCACCACTAAAAGAATCTCAAAACATTGTTAAGAGTAAGTGCCTCTGAAGAGTGCAAAGGACCAGAGCACGCACCCACAGTGGCACCCCAGATGGATAGATAAGACGAACCCTTTAATCAATGACAATTGGGAAAAACCTACTCCTACTCCTGTTTGACTGAGCTTTGCATCTGAATCACGTTATAAAACTTCCAATTTCTCCTGGCTACAACTTAAGCAGATACGGTGAAGTGAAATTTATACTCGAAGGAAAAAAGCCACACTGCTTTGCTTGTCAAATATGGGTTTGACAGGGTCAAAATACATAGCTGGTAGATTTTACATTTTGTACATTTTGAGGTCTTTATTCCTTACTCACTACTTGGCTGTTTTTTTTTTTTTTAATTGGATTCTTCCATTAAAAATTATAAAGCAAAACTGATTAAATTCCATAGAACTTGTCTTCTTAGAAGGTTGAAAGAATGATTTCCTTCAACCAGGGAAATGGGCCAATCGTTTAAATTCTTGATTATGCCAAAGGAAAATAACAGGGAAACATTCCATACTCCAATGTCTGTTTCCTTGGACTTGTTAGAGTCATACTGCTAGTGAATATTTTGGTTTAGAACTGTCTGGGAAAGCTGAATGCAGAGATCCTAGAAAACATACTCTCAAACCTCCTGTATTTACATTATTTGGTGAAGATCTGTTGTGCTTTGCTTTCCTCCACTAGAAAAAAATCAGTCCACGCAAGGGCTGACATTTCCTTAGCAGGCTGGAGCATCACACCACTTAATTACCCACAGGGAGATGTGAGAAGTAGCGCGTGCAAGGTTTAGTTCTGCCTGAGGGCACTAACCCAGCTGCCCCCATTAGTATGTAGTAAGAAGACCTGCCAGGCCACAGCTCTTGACTGCTACATTTGAGAAAAGGAGATTTGTATTCAATAAGCTGGTCAACCCCAATTTTGTTCTAAAATGTCTATACAATAGAAACATTCTAGTTATACAAAAATGAAAAAACACAGGGGGAAAAGGTAACAGGCAAAGGGTTTACAACGGAGCAAACCATCAGGATTTCTTGACATAAATGTTCCATAACATTAGGAAGAACAATACACAATTGAGGTCTACCAAGTGAACCCTGGCAATTAATCTCTACTCAGTTAGCCACTCCTTAACCCCTTCAAAAGTCAGGGGGAGATACGGTTTGAAAGCTTCACTTTTTGCCCTCTGTTCTTCTGCATTCTTTTTTTTTTTTTTTTTTTTTTTTGAGACAGGGTCTTGCTCTGTCACCCAGGCTGGAGTGTAGTGGTGTGATCTCGGCTCACTGCAACCTCCCCCTCCTGGGCTCAAATAATTCTCCAGCGTAGCTGGACCACAGGTGGGTTTCACCACGCCTGGCTAATTTTTGTATTTTTAGTAGAGATGGGGTTTCACTATGTTGGCTGGGCTGGTCTCAAACTCCTGGCCTCAAGTAATCCATCTGCCTCAGCCTCCCAAGGCGCTGGGATTACAGGTCTGAGCCACCATGGCTGGCCCCTCTTCCACATTATTAATTAGCATTGATGTGTCAAACTTTTAATATTGTTTTTTAAAAACTGCTTAAGAATCTGTGTTAAACAATAGATTCCTGTTTGAACCATAAATGTCATATAATCAAGCACTTTCTTCTAATCATCTGCTGTTGGGGAAATACATTTTTATTTATCCAAGTGAGAGTCAGGTGCATACTTAAAGGTGCATACTTAAAGCTTGGCAAGCCACAATGAAAACTTCTAAGCCTTCAAGACTTGCCAGGGATTTAGGGTGCGTGGTCCGAGGAGAGGGACTGGCTGAAAGGAATGCTGACCCATCACCTTTCCTCTTTTCCTCCCCCTCACTTCCCATCTACTCTTTACCCCCTACCTGGTAAACCAACCTCCAAGCACAGAAAACAAAACAGAACGGATTAATGGCCCCTGTTCTGTTTCATTATTTATGCCCTTCTCATGTACCACACTAACCAAGGGATGCTCTTTGATGATTATATCTCCAAAGAACATTATTATGATCATGGTATGTGCTGGGGAACCATAGATAATTAATCAGACAAACTGAGAGATATGGATAAGAATAACTTTTGGATTTTGTCAAAGTAAATTTAATGCATAAAACTGCTAGGAACTGATTAATGAAATAGCCTCTTTACTCATAGTTGAATCAGGGCATATACCACAGCTGGCTGCAGACCTATCCCTTCATCCCAAAGACGCTGAGTTCACTTTTGCTTCATTTAAAACTTTCCTGTCAATTCCAATAGCAAAGGTATTTAGCTAAAGATGTTTGCCCCAGTATGGAAGTTTTTGTTATCCCAATCAATCCATTAGGAAACAAGCAACCAATTTATTGGACATATTTTTCTACTCGCCTGGTGAGAAACTGGTAAGTCATTGTCCCACCCACATTTCTGTTTGTGAAGCGGAGGTGAAAAAAATTCCATACTCCTACATCCCCCCAAAACCATGGAAATCACTGGAAGTGCTGCTCCGCCACATTTTCACAGGTTAATCTTTATAAAGAAAAATTTGCATGATTTCCATGTTAGTGTTTCATGGATTATAAAGAAACTAGCCACCTTTGTCTTCTGTAGCAGCGGACCACGCAGAATTCTGCCAGTGTAAGATGGAGAGGAAAAAGAGAGAATTGAATGGCCTTTTGTTTCTTAAAAAAAAAGGAAACCAACAAAGACTTGTTTCCTTTTTCCTTTTTGTCAAATGAAAGCTCTTCAGAGATGATTGAGCTCTTGTATGCTACTGTTTGAATCCTGTAGGATGGTTTTCTGTGTAGCTTTGCTCTAAGTACACCAAAGGACGCAGATACTTCTGAAGGTTAAAACTACTTTGTGGCGCATAGGGGACCTGTCTGAAGATTTCTGATCCTTGGGAGAAGAACATCATACTCCCCTCTCGCTTAGAGCTTGCTTTAAGGAAACACATTTGGATGCCAGTTTATCAATTTGCCGTAGAAGGGGAGGGCCAGGGACAATTGGGAACAGGTAAATCAAATTCCAGAAGTATCTGAAGGAAAGAGACACCCAGAGAACGTACAGTCCCATTTTCCGATGGTGCAGGCTTGTTTACCACTGAGTTAGCCTTGACATCTGAATGAGGGCTGAGTTTTTATTTCTAGTGCTCTCACTGTCCCTGACCCTCCCGAGCTCTCTCACTTTGGTCTTCATCTTACCCCTGGAAAATTTCTTTTTCTTTTTCTTTTTTTTTTAGTTTAAAATGTTTTATTCCCTAGCTCATAAAAAAGTTTGTACGTACAAGACTCAAGTAAATAGAAAAGCAGCTTTCAATCACAAATCAGGTAGTAGCCTTTCAAACTCTACTGGGGAAGCATATTTAATGCACACATTTGAATGTTACGCATAAATAATTTTAACTATGCAGTTCAAGTTCCGGGTTTTAAATTAGATCTGCATATATAATAAGACACTTGTGGTCAAATTTTGAGACTGGCAAAGCCAATTTCAAGCTGCTTCTATTTTGAGTACAGGCTTCACTAGTACAAATACATGATGTTAAAGTAACAAAAGAGTGACCTTCAAAGATGTCTTTGTCTTATGCTCATACATTTGTAATCTGAGTCCATTTACGATTTCTCTTCTTCTACAGTCTTCAAATTATAGTAGTTATGCATTGAGTTCCCTATGCTTCCTACCCATCTCCTTTATCTCAGCCTTCTCACACTTTGCCATTCTCTTCTTTCTGGAAATAACCAGCACAACAATTCCAGCAACAATTGTTATCACCTCAACCACAATAACAGCATAAACAGCAGCTTTCAGAGTCTGCATTGAAAATTCAGGTGCATTTTTATCAACATAATAAATTAAAGTTTGACCAGGATACAGATTCAGTTGTTCTCTATTTACTCTCAGGTCCATTTTCTTAGAAGAATGAAACAAGGATTCACCTTCAACATCTTTTTCAAAATAATGAGCCACATCAGCTATGTCCACATGATTCTGACTTTTGGTTCTGAAAACTGTGACTACAACATAATTGGTGACCTCAAGAACAACAGATGCTAGATTTGTGTATCTATTTCTCCAAATTTACTGGCTTTTTAATATCAGTTCAGTGCTACAAGAAATTTCGAGTCCTTACATTTCTAACCTTAATGAAAGACATATCACAACAGTTTTTCTAATAATCACCATTTCTAAAAGGAAGATGTTTAGAGAAAAGGTTGGAGGCTCTTTCTGGAAGATCTGCTTGATGAATCAGAGTGCAACAAAATCATTTTCGTAAGATCATTCTAATCATGTCAGAACATTTTAGAAGGTTGAGAACAGATAATAAAAGTAACCTCTCTCTTTGACCATGTGTACAAGCACAAAATGACACAAAAAGTGTCTTCAGCTTTAAAGAGTACTGTTAACGATTTTTGAAAGATCTTCTCATTGATGTGAAATTATCTCGAGTATAACATGGTGATATTTTAAGTATAATGATGTATCTGCTCTGTAAATAGCACCCAGGCTGAGCAATACAATCTCTCCACACTGGCTTTTTTTTTTTTTTTTTGTGAGACGGAGTCTTGCTCTGTCTCCCAGGCTGGAGTGCAGTGGCGCGATCTCGGCTCACTGCAAGCTCCGCCTCCCGGGTTCCCGCCATTCTCCTGCCTCAGCCTCCCCACCTCGCCCGGCTAATTTTTTGTATTTTTAGTAGAGACAGGGTTTCACTGTGTTAGCCAGGATGGTCTCGATCTCCTGACCTCGTGATCCACCCGCCTTGGCCTCCCAAAGTGCTGGGATTACAGGCGTGAGCCACTGCGCCCGGCCCACATTGGCTTCTTAAGTGACTTTAGCAGATGCAGGAGAGAAGGGCCATTTCCATGCTTTGTAATGACGGACATGTGGGAAGAAGGGAGAAGAATTGCAAGCAAAGCCTGCCAGTGCTGAGAAAGGGAGAGAGTAGCTTGTATTTACAGTTAGAGATTAGTGTATTCATGGGGATAGTCAAAGTGGTTCCAGTGTTTAAGGATATTATTGTACACAATATAATCTTTTATCCTTGAGTTACGATTACACATGTCAAGACAGTCTATATCCTTCAGTAGAGGAAAACGGGAAACTTCTATATAAAATCGATCATTCATTACACATCTCATCAAAATAGCTTCACATTTCACCTTTACAAGTAAACTGCTTCAAGTAACCTTACTGCAAGCAATTTTTGTACACCAGACTGCACTTACAAAGCTTATGTATTTAACAAGAACTAAAGAAAACTAATGGCATTGGTAAGAGTTGTTTTTGCTCAGAGCAGCTCATAACAAAGAGCAAGGAACCACATCTGAATGAAGAAGCTGCTGTGGTCCTCCAGGATGCAATCCACCTGAGTCTTACAGGACGCCGTTCGAGTGTTGGAGAAGGTGCTGAAGAGACAGGGCGTCAGGGTCTCAGATGTAAAGAACTGAATCTTGCTTTAGCCCATGGCTGCTCAAATTAAGCCTTTTGATTTAATCTGAAGTATTCAGAGAAAAAACCCTGGTGGTATCGGCTTCCCATTGAGGAGAGCTGTATTGCTGAGTGACTGAGAGCTCTGGGGAGATCTACGCACAACAGAGGAACACATGTGGCATGCCCTCTGCGATTTTCTCTTTCCTACATGTTAATGAAGATTAAAGTGTAAGAAAGTGCAGGCATCAGTGGAACAGATAATTAATGATGATTGATGATTTACTTTTAATGTATGCCACATGATTAATTCAGGTAAAACATGCAGATGCTTGGGGTCGTGAAATTGTTGAGCGTTCAACATGGACTGACAAGCGTCTACACCAGAGCCTGCGTTTGGGGCTCGATATTATCCATATCATAATTTTCATTAGGCAGATATTGAAAGAGAAAGCTCCATCTGCTCAAAAGAAAAGACTTGTCTTTTTCTTTCAGGATTGATTTTTTTTTTCACCTCTGCTGTTCTTTTCTTTCCTGAAAACCTTTGCTCCTTTCTTGGGCAAAGCTATTTAAGCAGTTTTCCTGGTATTTCCTTACAAAAACTACAGTTTTCTTGTTTGTTTTATTTTGTTTT
>NW_012106697.1:1769488-1776006 GCF_000951045.1 Mandrillus leucophaeus | reverse complement strand
TTTTTTTTTTTTTTTTTTTTTTTTTTTTTTTTGGTGCATAGTTACTTGCCTAATTGTTACAAAACTGTCCTTCAGTCATGTCTCTTTCAATCTCCTTAGATGTATGTGTACACACGCATGCACGCACACACAAAGGTACCCCATGACACTTGCAAAGGTGAAGGAGTGAGAGCAGTATCTCCTGACCAGAAATATTCCAAAATGCAGGCCATCAATCCAGCAGAAGGAAGCACATCAGCATTTCCTCCCTTCCGCCAGTGCAGCGCGGCTCCCCACGGCGCAGGGTGCAGCTGTACTGTGCAGAAGTGGTGTGTCGCTGCCACATCACATGATAAGGCTGTTTACAAGTGGTAAATTGAAGGCCTTTACGGCTCCTCAGAGTTTCTCTCTCTACGGATGGCTAAGCTTGAAAAGAGTAGAGGGTTTGGGGCTTTGCCACCATCTTGTAGAAAAGCTGAAAGCTTCATTTGCTAACCCAGAACCTAAAACGACTTCAGCGGCCAGGCGGCCTCGCAGGCCTGAGTTCCATGTGGGTATTTTTTTGCTGCGAATATTCAGAAATAAGAACGAAATTCTGACTTGAGCAATTCTAAACCTTCCATGTGCCGAATGAGTCATGTGGGTATTGTCTATGTGATTCCTATAGGCTTTGCTTAACTTCCTCACTGAGGTTTGCTTTCCAGCAGTGTGCTTATTGTGGTATTTCTATTTTTCAGAATTTTATGGCTTAGAGGCACTGAGACTGAAATTCAACAGCTAACACTCCTCCACCTAGCCCCCCTGAAAAATTTCAAAAAAGTCAATATATTAATTACAAGTAATGTGTATTTTAATTTCCATAAGTGAAAATGTGATTGATCCAACACTAAATAAAAATGATGTAACAACCATCTATAAGCCTAAAATATTCAATATCACATCACAATCTCTGAATAGTTCATCTAATCCAACATAATTATGTCTCTCAAAAAACCTTAACTAATCATAATTATAGTATTTTTATTTTTAAATTTATGTGTTTTGTTTTGATATAAACAGTAATGGGGAATAAAACATTTTTCTTCTGATAGAGCTAACAGAAGATACACAAAAGACAATCAAGACTAATTTTAGTGTAAAACCAATTTGTACTAATTATGAGAATAGCTACAACAATGCTTTAATAAGATATTTTCAGAGAGGAAAGAGTAACTATACATTTGGAAATCTTTATTCATAATTAAGTGACATCCTGCAGCTCCCACATCTTAAAACACAGAGCACCACATGATTTCTGCCTCACACCGTTTTTCTTTTATTTTTTGCCTTAGCTTTCATTGTTGTTCTCACTTCCCATATCCTGCTGGTACAATAAGTTTTCACAGTAAGGAGGTGGTTTCCCACTGGATGCACTCACCCAGCTGCAGATTTCCAGTCTAAATAGCTGCCACAATCTCCTTTGTCAATGCTAGCAAATACTTGCTTTTTCCCTATGTTAAACATATTTTTTTTTGTTCCTCACCAGTCTTGACGTTTAATGCAAAACAAACTCTTTTATTAATCTCCCTGCTAAACCTTGTATCTTGATGAGTATTCAGTGTTTTTAAACAGATCACTGTCCATGTTGTGCTATGGGCAGTTAGAATCCAGGTGCTTTGTTATGTAACTGGTACCTTGGATGGGAGAGTACAATTCTCCCCGTGTGGTTGGAACCACAGAACTCTGTCATTCATGGACATACAGGAATATATTTTTCAGTATGGACTATATATGGCTAGGAAGGATTTTCATAAGCACTTTAGCATTATAAAAACCAAGCCCTGGCCAGGCATGGTGGCTCACGCCTATAACCCCAGCACTTTTGGAGGCTGAGGTGGGCGGATCACGAGGTAAGGAGTTTGAGACCAGCCTGGCCAATATGGTGAAACTCTGTCTCTACTAAAAATACAAAAAATTAGCTGGGCATGGTGGCACATGCCTGTAGTCCAGCTACTCAGGAGGCTGAGGCAGGAGAATCGCTTGAACCCAGGAGGCAGAGGTTGCAGTGAGCCGAGATCGCGCCACTGCACTCCGGCCTGGGTGACAGAATGAGACTCCGTCTCAAAACCAAACCAAACCAAACCAAACCAAACCAAACAACAACAACAAAAAAACAAGCCCTCTCTAAACCTAAGAAATGCCATTAAGCAAATAATATATAACATCTTGTCAAATTCTATATCTAATTATATTTTTAAAGGCTTAAAAACAAACAAAAAAAACCCCTGCATGCTGACAGTTTACATATCCGTTGGTGAGGAATACCCAGTCTAAATTTTTTACCACGAAAGCTAATGACCCTATTAACTCTAATTTGTTTACTCACCAGTCTGGAACAGTTTCTTCCACAGGTACCTCTTTGATGTTCAAAATTAAGCTTCCTAGAGGATTGAGAAATTAAATGCTAAAGGAGGTCAATTATACAGCCGTTGCCTAAAGACAGGGATTGCCACTCCCATGTCGCCTTAAATTGACTATTTTTTTTTACCTTGATGAACAGATGAACACAAATACGACAAGATTACTACACAACACATGTTAAACCCTCCTCCTGATTTGCTTGGATGTGACGGATAGCTTTGAATGAGTGTACCTGAGCGTGCTGGCAAGGGCTTAATTAAAACCCAGACAAATAGTCAGCACTGGTTTCTCAGGTGAAATCTGAAATATACACTAAAATATTATTCAAACCGAAACAAACCGAAATGAAAGGGCATGTTTGATAAACATAGAGAATTGTTCTATTATCACTTGCAAAGCCCCATGTGGGAGAAAATTTAGTACACAGGATAGTGTGAGTTAATCATTCAGGTTTTTCCCTATGGTTCAGACATCAGCACTATTATGAAATAGTTGTGAAGTGGAAAAAGCATTCTGCTTATTGAAAAATAAATGAACAAACCAATTGGAAAACTATTGGGATATGCTAGGGGAATAAACCCTGCCATAGATATGTGTGTGCGAAGAGAAATTTTTGTTAATATCCTGAGTCCTGTAGCATTTCTGTAATAATTGGTAACAAAAGCATTTTGCAGAGGTACAGCCTGGCTCTGCAGGGCCAGTGCTAATTTCTGTGCTCTCTTTTCAGGCTTAACACAATTTCTCTGCCCCCACCTTTTATGGGTACCTATTCTCTACACTCTAGGACCATCTCCTTCCCAGATAGGAGCTTTATTTGACTTTGGAAAAGATTAGTGATTCAGAAATAGACATTGCACATATCATTCCAGAGGCTGAAAATTGAGTAAGATAATGTCAGTTCCTCATAAAATAAGAAAGTGGACAATGGGTTGAAAAGGCCTCATCATCTGCTTCTAGAATAGTCTTGTCCTCCCCTCCATCTCTTACTGAGCCTGAGGGATTTTTTTTTTTTTCAGTGATTTCCAATTTCTGTTTAGTTACATTTGTTAAGAATATTATTGTCACTCTTTGGCTGTTGAATACATGACAGTGTACAAACCAGAGTATAATCCCAGGATTTTAACGGGCATTACAATGGCTGAACAGTGGATCAGTACAAAAAGAGGGTAGTGTTTGAGAATCTCTGGAATCAGGCTGCAGAGTCTGGAATCCCTACCCTGCCACTTGATAAGTGGGTCTGAGTCTAGTTCTTTTATCTGTAAAAGAGAAACAATAGTAATATTTACTCTAAGTTGTCAAATGAAGCAATACACATACAATAGTTAGGATACAACCTGGCACATAGTAAAAGGTTCATAAATATAAGTGACTATTTTTTTTTTTTTTTTTTGGAGATGGAGTTTCACCCTGGTTGCCCAGGCTGGAGTGCAATGGTGCGATCTTGGCTCACTGCAACCTCTACCTCCCGAGTTCGAGCAATTCTCCTGCCTCAGCCTCCCGAGTAGCTGGGATAACAGGCATGCGCCACCATGTCCAACTAATTTTGTATTTTGGGGATGGGGTTTCTCCGTGTTGGTCAGGCTGGTCTCAAACTCCCAACCTCAGGTGATCTGCCCACCTCGGCCTCCCAAAGTGCTGGGATTACAGGAGTGAGCCACTGTGCCCACCTGTGACTACTATTATTTTGGGGCCTGGGACTAAGTATCTAGCTCTTCAGTCTATGTTCTCATTCCCTCACAGAATAGGATTTAGGGTCTGATTCCCTTAACTTTAGCTCTTTTTTTTTTTTTAATTATATTTTAAGTTCTGGGGTAGATGTGCAGGTTTGTTACATAGATAAACGTGTGCCATGGTGGTTTGCTGCACCTATCAACCCGTCTCCTAGGTATTAAGCCCTGCATGCATTATCTGTTTTTCCTAATGCTCTCCCCTCCCCGGACCCCATCCCCCAACAGGCCCCAGTGTGTGATGTTCCCCTCCCTGTGTCCATGTGTTCTCATTGTTCAGCTCCCACTTATAAGTGAGAACATGCAGTGTTCCATTTTCTGTCCCTGGGTTAGTTTGCTGAGGATAATGGCTTCCAGCTCCATCCATATCCCTCCGTATCCCTGCAAAGGACATGATAATGTTTCTTTTCATGGCTGCATAGTATTTCATGAGGTACATGTACCACATTTTCTTTATCCAATCTACCACTGATGAGCATTTGGGTGGATTCCATGTCTTTGGTATTGTGAATAGTGCCGCAGTTAACATCGGTGTGCATGTATCTTTGTAATAGGATGATTTATATTCCTTTGATATATTCCCAGTAAGGGGATTGCTGGGTAAAATGGTATTTCAGGTTCTAGATCTTAGCTCTTTCTTTATAAGATTCAGAAAAATGTCTCATCATGGAACAAACAGTGAAGAGATAATGGAGATGCAGCAAAACCACTGAGTTATAAGGAAGAGGTATTTCACAGTGTCACAGGAAAAGTATTAGGATATGAGTATTTTAAAGAGTGAACTGGAGTCACCTATTTTAACCCCTAGACACACTTTGAACTCTCAAAGCACTATTTGGACTTCTGCTTAGAAAAGCACATTTAAATGTCCCTTTCACCATTCTGGGGAACTCGACTCTGACAATGGGGCAGAACACATAGGCAGCAAGCAGAAAACAGGAAAAGCGACATGTGCTAAAGACAGGCGTTTCCTGGGTATTTGTGGCAGATCTTTTCAATGCATATTGGAGAAGGGTCCTAGAAATACAGCCTCAGGAACATTTTGCTTCAAGTATGCGCAAAGGAGAAGGACAGTGATCTTCAGTGAGCGCAATAAACTGTAATGCAAGAAATGACAATTCCAACCTGTCCCAACTGCTTGCAATTATAAGAGCAAAGAGAACACAGTAAGACATGGCAGAAATGATGTTTCCAAGTAGAAAAATGTGAGCCAGGGGAAAACAGAGACAATTCCTTAATCATTTGCACTAACTAAAATTTTTCATATACTTTGTTGTAAGAGAACTGGAATTTGATATGTGAACCCCACTACATATTGTAGAAAGTTGGTTGTATGTTGTTATGCACATGAAAGTTTCATGTAATTAAAGGTTGTCTTTAACCAAAAACTGACTTGGACTTCAGCCCTGGCTGTACCACTTGTTAATAAAGCCAGTCCTTAGAGAATTCACCTAACATCGTTTGGCCTCAGTTACCTAACACATAAAATAGGGATAGCCACGATTGGCTTGCAAGTCTGTTCCAATGTGCTGTTATATGGGAAATTCCTAGTGTGTTGCCTGAAATTTCCATTCCACATTCATTCTTCAGCCCTCCCGAGCGGCTACCATGTCTCAGGTTTTGCAATAATAAATGTCAGAATGTTTAGTAAATTACCATTCATTCACACTCTGAAGTGTACATTTAGCCTTTCTAAGCAGATGGTCTTGTTTTTTTCTTAGACTTTGTTATAGTTACAGAACTGAGGAGTCACAAACAGCTGCCATTTTGACCAGCCATTTGGCCAGAATCCCCCATCTCACCCTAATACACCTTCGCATGCTGCCTCAACAAGGCTCATTGCTTCAGAACTATAGTATTCTTACAAATATTTGTAAAGCCAAGTGAGCTAATGTAAAACTTCTTTATGAATGGAAAAATCTCTTACATTTTTATAAAATTAAAAGGAAAATACAATTATCTGCTACTTATTTTATTTCACTTTTTTTAATAGGAAAATTTGTAGCAAAAGTACAGATGAGACAGAGTTGAAGAAAAGAGTTAAATGCTCTGAAGATATGACAACCTTTCCTCCAGATCTGGAATTTTCAATATGATGTTAATGAGGTAGGCACAGAGTAAGTCAGTGAACCAAAGCTTTAAATTAAAAAACAATTTAACTGTAATTACAATTTTAAAAATGGAATTAAAAAGTTTATGTCCTCACAGTAACATATAACACTGTTGTGGAAAGGGTCGGAGTTATAAATAAGAGTCAAAATCTTCAAAAATCTCATTTGAATTAGGTTTTTGAAGGATTAAAAGTATTCACTGTTTTCTGGCTGGGTGCGGTGGCTCAAGCCTGTAATCCCAGCACTTTGGGAGGCCGAGATGGGCAGATCACGAGGTCAGGAGATCGAGACCATCCTGGCT